>NW_024070196.1:37539083-38139083 GCF_014754425.2 Oryx dammah | reverse complement strand
AAGCTATGATTTTTCCAGTGGTCACGTATAGATGTGAGAATTGGACTGTGAAGAAAGCTGAGCACCGAAGAATTGATGCTTTTGAACTGTGGTGTTGGAGAAGACTCTTGAGAGTCCCTTGGATTGCAAGGAGATCCAACCAGTCCATTCTAAAGGAGATCCGTCATGGGTGTTCTTTGGAAGGGAAGATGCTAAAGCTGAAACTCCAATACTTTGGCCACTTCATGTGAAGAGTTGACTCATTGGAAGTCTCTGATGCTGGGAGGGATTGGGGGCAGGAGGAGAAGGGGACAACAGAGGATGAGATGACTGTATGGCATCACTGACTTGATGGACATGAGTTTGGGTTAACTCCAGGAGTTAGTGATGGACAGGGAGGCCTGGCATGCTGTGATTCATGGGGTTGCACAGAGTCAGACATGACTGAGTGACTGAACTGAACTCAACTGAACTGAGTCATGAGGAAAAAAGTACCTATGCTAATGACATTAGTGTTTGCTTGTTTGTTTTCTATGTATGGGGAGATTCAAGAACTTGTGATTATTAAAATTCTTCCTGAGAGATAAAGATATTTTAGAGACTTGTTTTTCCAAATAAGAGTGTTTTCCATTATGAATTCCTTTCTGGGTGAACCATCAGTCATAGACAGCAATGGCTAGTTATTTAACCTTTGTAGAACTAGATGCTGGGCAACAATCTTTCTCTTATAATTATCTCTTTTTGGTCATAAGTTGACCAAGGTTTGGAAAGCATATCATGATCAATTTGTCTCACACCGCTAGGAATGCTCATTCCTAGGTCAGGTGATGATTTCATTGATAGGGCACTAAATGTGCTATTACTGTGTTAATGTTAGCATAAAAATCTCTGGTACACTTGTCTTACTAGTCTGTTATGGTTCAGGAAATGTTTCTTCTTTGTTGCATCTTTGTTTATCTAGAGTTACACTATTGCAATCATTTTAATCTTATATTCAGTTCAGTTCAGTTCAGTTGTTCAGTCGTGTCTGACTCTTTGTGACATGGAATACAGCACGCCAGGTCTCCCTGTCCATCTCCAAATACCAGAGTTTACTCAAACTTTTGTCCACTGAGTCAGTG
Source organism: Oryx dammah (assembly GCF_014754425.2). NCBI lineage: Eukaryota > Metazoa > Chordata > Mammalia > Artiodactyla > Bovidae > Oryx > Oryx dammah. The sequence goes on along the minus strand of NW_024070196.1, from coordinate 38,137,983 downwards.
ATGCCTTCCAACCATCTCATCCTCTGTCGTCCCCTTCTCCTCCTGCCTTCAATCTTTCCCAGCATCCGGGTCTTTTCAAATGAGTCAGTTCTTCGCATCAGGTGGCCAAAGTAATGGAGTTTTAGCATCAGTCCTTCCAATGAATATTCAGGACTGATCTCCTTTAGAATGGACTGATTGGATCTCCTTGCAGTCCAAGGGACTCTCAAGAACCTTCTCCAACACCACAGTTCAAAAGCATCAATTCTTTGGCACTCAGCTTTCTTTATCATCCAACTCTCACATCCATACATGACTATTGGAAAAAATCATAGCTTTGACTAGACAAAGGATTAGATATTTCAAATGGCTTAGTCATTTCAAGTGACTTAGTCATTGTAACTTGAATTGAGTGATCAATTACACAGAGTAATACAAAAACCAAAAATTGCACAACATAGACAGAATGCAATACATCTTTAGCATCAGTAAGGTCATAAGTTAAAAGAATTTAAGCCAAGAACTTCCATTAGGTGTGGCCCAGTATATCCCTAGCTTTCTGTTCCATGCTGAGCATTATCTTTAAAAATAATGATATATTAGCATTATTGATAAGGCACTCAGTCTAATTTCCTAATGTTATTAATCTGATTATCTATAGTTTTAATTAATTGTTCCAAATACAGAGGGGCTTTAAACTTAAATGAACATAACCTGGTGTTTCTCATATAAATCAATACCATAACTGAGGGAAGGTTCTCCTAATAAGTGTGAGGCTATTGTTTTGACTGAAATTTAGCTTGTTACTTTGACTGAGCTTGAGTAACATTTAAAGAAAATGTGTATTTATTGCCAGGATCTAAGTAAGGATGATTGATTGGCCAAGTGAGTGATTAATAGCGTTATTAATATCAATAATGGCCCAAAGAAAAAGAAAGAAACAAAGTGAAATCTCAGTCTGACTCTTTGCAACCCCATGGACTGTAGCCTACCAGGCTCCTCCATCCATGGGATTTTCCAGGCAAGAATACTGGAGTGGGTTGCCAATTCCTTTTCCATAATGGCCCAAACAGAACTGTAATTAATTATAGCTTCTTTCTTTAAGATTAGGTTTGCAATTACCATCCAATCAGAGCCTTGGAGAGGAGAGATCCACCAAAGTATTGTGAGCAGTTTTGTAGTAGAATGTAGGATTGTGTTCCATGATACAGAAACACCTGATTCATGTGAAACAGTCCAAAAAATTAAGGAAATACTACAAATAATCATACAGATCAGCTACAGCCTCTTAAAATAGCTGTTTACTTCTGATGCCACCTTCTCTTTATCTTGCTGTTGGAATCACTTCTCTGTTTGACTATCATTTTAAGGTGAGCTTAAAGTCAGCTGTCTTCTCTGTAAACCACTACAGGGCCATTTTTAAAATGGAAACTATGAATTTAGGAATCAATTCCCTTCATTTCTACTGCACATTAGCTAGTTATGTGTATCCGATAAGGGTCTCTCCATCCAGATTGGAGAGAGTCCTTTAAATGATGTCTTTTCCAATATGGATAATCTCCAGGTTACACGTCATCAGGCATCTGATTTTCATTTAAAAAACAAACTACTATAATAAGCTTCAGAAACAAGCTTAGAATGCCCTTTCTTAATAATTTAGTTAAAGCTTACAGTAAGTCAGTATAATAACAAGGAGCCTTTTGGAATTGAAGTCTTAAGCAGTAAATACCAAACCTGATGGCTGAGACAGTAAAGAATCTGCCTCCCAGGCAGGAGATCAGGTTCGACCCCTGGGTCAAGAAGATCCCCTGAAGAAAGAAATGGCATCCCACTCCATTATTCTTGCCTGGGAAATACCATGGATGAAGATACTGGCAGGCTACAGTCCAAGGGGTCACAAAGAGTTGGTTACGTCCATGGGGTAGCAAAGAGTCAGACACGACTGAGCGACTTTCACAAAAAGCATAACAATTGAATGTATATGCTCTTTTTTTTTTTTTTACTTTACAATATTGTATTGGTTTTGCCATACATCAACATGAATCCACCACGGGTGTACACATATTCCCAATCCTGAACCCCCCTCCCTCCTCCCTCCCCATACCATCCCTCTGGGTCATCCCAGTGCACCAGCCCCAAGCATCCTGTATCCTGCATTGAACCTGGACTGGCGATTCGTTTCTTATATGATATTATACATGTTTCAGTGCCATTCTCCTTATATGCTCTTTTAAATTTATTTTGCTCGAACTTTCCACAAAGAATCTTAGATTGACCTTTTTAAACTGGAGGTTGATGCTTTACAATGTTGTTGGTTTCTGCTGTAAAACAACATGAGTCAGTCATAAGTATTCATTTATCAGATTGATTTTTGAAAAGACCTCATATTCAAGAAATTCTCAACAAGAACTTGCCACTAGACTCTACCAGAAATACCTACAAGCTTGGGTAGATTTCTTTCTTCTCCCTGAAATATTTTGAGTTCCCTGCACCTACCAGGAAGTGAGTTTCCTATCGTGTCCGACTCTGTGTGACTCCCACAGATGGCAGCTCACCAGGCTCCCCCGTCCCTGGGATTCTCCAGGCAAGAACACTGGAGTGGGTTGCCATTTCCTTCTCCAGTGCATGCAAGTGAAAATTGAAAGTGAAGTCGCTCAGCCGTGTCCAACTCTTAGCAACCCCATGGACTGCAGCCTACCAGGCTCCTCCTTCTGTGGGATTTTCCAGGCAAGAGTACTGGAGTGGGTTGCCATTGCCTTCTCCAATGCATGCATGCATACCCACTAAGTTGCTTCAGTCGTGTCCGACTCTGTGCGACCCTATGGACAGCAGCCTACCCGGCTTCTCTGTCCATGGGATTCTCTAGGCAAGAATTCTGGAGTGGGTTGCCATTTCCATCTCCATCTAAGCAAGGCACCAAGCTGTTTTTCCATTGATCTTTGTGCCTACATAAAGTTCACCTTAGTTCTTAAATTATCTGGTCATATCTCATTCTTTGCATTTTCTCAAATATGACATTCAGGTCAAAGTCATTGTAATACAACTGTTTCAACTGTGATCTGTTATAAGGAGAATAGATTCCTGTTGAACTCATGCATATGACTACATGATTATGAAAATAATAATATTCACTGAGAGTTTCCAAAATCTGGAGGGATCAGGTAGATAGAAAAGAAAAATATTTTAATTCTGTTTACAAAGTAATAATTTACCAAATTTCTATGTCATAATTAGCTTAAGGTGAAAGGTTTCCTTATATCTAGAAAACAAAATTTATAAGCAAGTAATATTTCTGATAAAAAATCATTAAAAATTGTCATTCAACCCTATGACAGTATTGTTGATCTTGATCTTCTTTTAACAGGTATATGAAGCCATCATGATTTTCATTAGAATTTTGTAAAAGAAGAGAATTAAACTAAAAGATTGGACTTGAGTAATTCCTACATGTGTTTTCACAAAAATTTTAAAGTAAACCTTACTTTATATTCAAAGCAGGAAGAAAATACATTCTCTAAATCTCAATCTAGAGATAATTTGTCTCATCATTTTCCCCAATTTTTATTTCCCTTTAAGAACCCCATTTAAAAGCAAATGGTCATGAATTATATCATTACACTAAAGGCTGAATTGGTTGAAAAATTACAGGGAAATGAAAATTCTACCAGAAAAGAATGTCTGTGATAGGAAAACCAAGAAAGAATTTCAGTTACTAATATGTAGGAAAGTATTGAGATACATTGAAACAGAGCATAATGGTCTAAAATTGACAAACAAGGTGATATGAGCAATTCCAGGTATGCTATTTCTCAATCTGTGTATTATTTACTTAGTGAGTAGTGTTTTTGGAGAATGTTTCAGTTCACAAATTCCTCTCAGCGCACACACAAAAAATAACAATTCTCAGAGTCTATATAAGTATAGACTCATTTCACATATTCATGAGGAGTATTTCACGTCCTCATGTTTTTAACATTTCATCTTAATATTTGTCAAAGTAAATACCAAATTCATAAATAAAATAGTATATATGTATATTTTGTTCTTTTTGCTATATCTTAAAACATATTCAAAAATGTTTTGACAATACAGAGAAGTGCAAATAATAAAAAGAAACTAATTTAGTTATAATGAATTGATGTTTATGCTTAAAACTTTGGTATTTGTTCTTCCAATATTGTTTTATAAAACTGTTTTTCCAAATATTTTATGCTTGAATTATATATCACATATATGTCTGTTATCTACTTTTTTCTTGGTAATAAATATTTATCATTAATATATTAACATACATTTAACATAATATATATTATATATTAATATGTTATCTGTTAATAAATATATATTAACATTTTAATGTGTAATATAGTTGCAGTCAGTGAATGGAAACATTTGAATCCAGTTATGTCCAATAGGCTGATATTTTGGTTTATATTATATATTTTTTTGATTCTAGGAGTGGCACTACAGTACACACAAACCTTTTGGTACATATTTTTGTTTGTCATTATATTATATCCCTGGAAATAAAATTTCTGGTCAAATTTATCATTAGTTTTGATAAAAGAATTGTGGTAGGAATTTAAAATGACGATCCATTTTTGTAAACACCTGGAATTACATTTTTAAGCAATTTTATTCTATTGCTATATTTTAAAAAATTTATACAGGGTATACTTTTTTTATACCTATGCTTTCCCATGTATTTTTAATTTGTTAAATTTCTCAAGTTTTTTTATTTTGGGGGGAAAAGGTGTCTTAATTTTCTTAATAATTTGTAACAAATGTTTTATTTTATTCATAGATGGATACCTTTTTTATATCTGTGTCTCACTGCTAAACTGATAGACTTTCAGCAATTATTTATGTCTATAAATATTGCTGTCAAATAAAGAATTTTATTTTTCCCACTTTTCATTTATTGTTAATTTTTTTCCCCTTTGTCTGTGTAGCCCCTAACTAGAGTCACTTACAAGCAAACTATCTAATAGCTGAAATGATAATAAGCAAAAAGAATGTATATTTGTTTACCCTAGCAATATATTTTGATTACTATTATTCACTACTTGCTTTTAATATGTTCACAATTGGGTACTATGACCTTTGTTTATTTCATATCTTAAAGAGAAGTTTTTTATATAGTTTGGGCTTCCGTATAGCTCAGTTAGGAAAGAATCCACCTGCAATGCAGGAGACTCCCTTTTGATTCCTGGGTTGGAAGGTTCACTGGAGAAGGGATAGGCTACCCACACTAGCATTCTTGGGCTTCCCTTGTGGCTCACCTAGTTGAGAATCTGCCTGTGATGCAGGAGACCTGGGTTTGATCCCTAGGTTGGAAAGATCCCCTGGAGAATGGAAAGGCTACCCACTCCAGTATTCTTGCCTGGAGAATTTCATGGGCTGTATAGTCCATGGAGTTGTGAAGAGTCAGAGACAACTGAGAGATTTTCACTTACATAGGAATATGCAGGAATGAAATCAGACATAGTGAGGGTATCATGCTTTATTTGTTCTACTTGATGTGTATTAGTAATAAAAGTTTTATAAGAAACAAGGAAGATTTTGCTGTAGATTGAGCTCTATTGAAACATCTGTTCTATGTTCAAAAAGTCTGCATTTACTTATATAATATAGCATTTTGGGTGGTAAACTCTTAGAAGTATAAACATGTAAGGAATTTTTATGATTTGACAGATTTTTGAAAATATGATAATATCCAGTTTTGGCAAAAATTTTGGAGAAAGACCAATCCCACCTACAGCTGATCAGAATATACAATTTTAGGGACTTTTAGATAGTTGACTCATTGGAAAAGACTCTGATGCTGGGACGGATTGGGGGCTGGAGGAGAAGGGGACGACAGAGGATGAGATGGCTGGATAGCATAACTGACTCAATGGACGTGAGTCTGAGTGAACTCCGTGAGTTGGTGATGGACAGGGAGGCATGGCGTGCTGCGATTCATGGGGTCGCAAAGAGTCAGACACGACTGAGCGACTGAAACGAACTGAAGTGAAGTGAAGTGAAGTCGCTCAGTCGTGTCCGACTCTTTGCGACCCCATGGGCTGTAGCCTACCAGGCTCCTCTGTCCATGGGATTTTCCAGGCAATAGTCCTGGAGTGGATTGCCATTTCCTTCTCCAGGGGATCTTCCCAACCCAGGGATCGAACCTTGGTCTCCCTCATTGTAGACAGACGCTTTACCGTCAGAGCCACTAGAGAATAATTTGGGAAAATATTTTGTAATAATTGCTTGTTGTCATTGTTGTTGTTCAGTCGCCCAGTCGTGTCTTACTCTTTGTAACCCCATGGACTGAAGCATGCCAAGCCTCCATGTCCCTCACCATTTCCAGTTGTTTGCTCAAGTTCTTGTTCATTGCATCAGTAATGCCATTCAGCCATCTCATCCTCTGATGCTCTCTTCTCCTTCTGACCTCAATCGTTTTCAGCATCAAGGACTTTTCCAATGAATTGTCTGTTTGCATCAGATGACCAAAATCCTGGAGCTTCAGCTTCAGCATTAGTCCCTCCAGTGAACATTCAGGGTTGATCTCCCTTAAGATTGACCAGTTTGATCTTCCTGCTGTCCAAGGGACTTTCAGGAGTCTTCTCCAGCACTGCAGTTCAAATGCATCAATTCTCTGACTTTCTGCCTTTTTAACTGTCCAGTTCTCACAACTGTTACATGACCACTGGAAAGACCATAGTCTTGATTACATGTAATAATTGCTAAGACATTATTATCACAGTATTTGTGGTAATATAAAAAAAGACAGAGGCTGGTGTGAATTTTCAACATTTTACTAATTAATTACAATGACATTATAATAAAAATAGGACAATGGCTAAATATATTTTCTATACACATAAAAATACATTTTCTATTACAATATTACATAATTGTTCTTTGTATCCTCTTCTAAACTGCCTTTAGTACAAGACAGAGTTATTTTTCCCCAGAAAAAAAGGTGCATTTCTGTTTTCAGAGGCAAACCCACTTGTGTTTGTATATACTCAGTTGCTTCTGTTGTGTCCAACCCTTTGCAACTCCATGGATGGTAGCTTGCCAGGCTCCACTCTCCATAGGATTCTCCAGGCAAGAATACTGGAGTGAGTTGCCATGCCCTCCTCCAAGGTATCTTCCCAACCCAGGAATTGAATCTGTGTCTCCTGCATTGCAGGTAGATTCTTTACATCTGAGCAACTGGGGAAGCCCCAAACATACTTATATAAAGACTAGAAGTTTCCCGTGTTATTCTGAATTTTGCTGATAATTTGGCACCAAAGACATGACAAAAATTTTAGATCTTCTTACATTAGCTTAGCCTAATAAAATGTATTAAATACTTACAGATTGCCTAAAGAACAAGTGGAACTGAGTATTTCTAAGGAATTTTACAGCTTGTATGACTATTTGCATTAATGTACACTGCTAAGGAATTAGAGGAAGACGTATGCATCAAAGCACATGTAATTTATGAACCTTACTACTTGAAAGGAGCACAAAATACAATAATTCTTATTGGGAAACTCTGAAAACATATTTTAAAACCCTACTGATATTGTATAATCACTTACCTTATTCCACTTTTATTAAATTACTTGAAATAATTAAACCATTTGAAAATATTTCCCTATAATGACTGTGGGAAACTCTGAAAGAGATGGGAATACCAGACCACTTGACTTGTCTCTTGAGAAATCTGTGTGCAAGTCAGGAAGCAACAGTTAGAACTGGACATGGAACAACAGACTCGTTCCAAATGGGAAAAGGAGTACGTCAAGTTTGTATATTGTCACCCTGCTTATTTAATTTGTATGCAGAGTACATCCTAAGAAATGCTGGGCTGGATGAAGCATGAGCTGGAATCAAGATTGCCAGGAGAAATAACAATAACCTCAGATATGCAGATGACACCACCCTTATGGCAGAGAGTAAAGAAGAACTAAAGAGCCTCTTGGTGAAAGTGAAAGAAGAGAGTGAAAAAGTTGGCTTAAAGCTCAAAATTCAGAAAACAAAGATCATGGCATCCAGTCCCATCACTTCATGGCAAATAGATGGAGAAACAGGGGCAGACTTTATTTGGGGGGGCTCCAAAATCACTGCAGATGGTGACTGCAGCCATGAAATTAAAAGATGCTCACTCTTTGGGAGAAAAGTTTTGTCCAACCTAGACAGCATATTAAAAAGCAGAGACATTACTTTGCCAACCTAGGTCCGTCTAGTCAAGGCTATGGTTTTTCCAGTAGTCACATATGGATATTGATCTATAAAAAAAGCTTAGCGCCAAAGAGTTGATGCTTTTGAACTGTTGTGTTAGAGACAACTCTTGAGAATCCCTTGGACTTCAAGGAGAGCCAACCAGTCCATCCTAAAGTAAATCAGTCCTGAATATTCATTGGAAGGACTGATGTTGAAGCTGAAACTCCAATACTTTGGCCACCTCATGTGAAGAGCTGACTCATTTGAAAAAGACCCTGATGCTGGGAAAGATTGAAAGCAAGAGGAGAAGGGGATGACCGAGAATGAGATGTTTGGATGGCATCACTGACTCAATGGACATGAGTTTGAGTAAACTCCAGGAGCTGGTGATGGACAGGGAGGTCTGGTGTGCTGCAGTCCATGGGTCACAAAGAGTCAGAAACGACTGAGCAAGTGAACAGAACTGTTCTTATTGATGTTTTTAAATAAAGTGACTGTGAAGAAAGCTGAGTGCTGAAGAATTGATGCTTTGGAACTGTGGTGTTGGAGAAGACTCTTGAGAGTCCCTTGGACTGCAAGGAGATCCAACTAGTCCATTCTAAAGGAGATCAGTCCTGGGTGTTCTTTGGAAGGACTGATGCTAAAGCTGAAACTCCAGTACTTTGGACACCTCATGTGAAGAGTTGACTCATTGGAAAAGACTCTGATCCTGGGAGGAAATTTGCGGCAGGAGGAGAAGGGGATGACAGAGGATGAGATGGCTGGATGGCATCACCGACTCGATGGACGTGAGTCTGAGTGAACTCTGGGAGTTGGTGATGGACAGGGAGGCCTGGCGTGCTCCAATTCACGGGGTCGCAAAGAGTCGGACACAACAGAGCGACTGAACTGAACTAAAATAATAATTAAAAGTGTAGCAATTTAAATATTCAACAATAAAGGACTTGTTAACTTTGCCTATTCTAGAGCAGAATACTCTGCAGTCATTACAAATGAACACAAAATATCAATATTTATAACATATGTTGAGTGATAAAATCAGTACACTAAGACATCTTTTTAATAAAGAAAAATGCATGCAATTATGCTTAGATAAAAGAATTACAAATATAAAAACAAAAAATTAACACTATTTGTTTATAAGTAATGAGTTTTTGGTGTCTTCTTTTTACATGCAGCTTGTATTTTTCCCTGTAAATGTGAATCGTTTTATAATGAAAAATATAAAGTTTACTAACGCATTTAAAATATAGCTGAAAACTAAGTGACCCTTTATTTTGCAAATCACATAAACAAGGTTATATTTGTTTAAGTCCAGACATGATTGAAGTAGAATTAGAGTCATGTAGTTTTTCTTCCAGGTTTTGTTCTTTCCTCTGCATTGCAATGGTTTTAACATAATCTGAATTAGTTTTTTGTTGTCCAGTCACTCAGTCTTGTCTGACTCTTTGTGACCCCATGGACTGCAGCACACCAGGCTTCCCTGTTCTTCACTATCTCCCAAGTTTGCTCAAACTCATGTTCTTTGAGTCATTGATGCCATCCAACAATCTCATCCTCTGTCGTCCTCTTCTCCTTCTGCCTTCAATCTTTCCCATGATCAGGAACTTTTCCAATGAGTCAGCTCTTCTCATCAGGTGCCCAAAATATTGGAGCTTCAGTTTCAGCATCAGTCCTTCCAGTGAATATTCAGGATTGATTTCCTTTAGAATTGACTGGTTTTATCTCCTTGCTGTCCAAAAGACTCTCAAGAGTCTTCTCCAACACCACAGTACAAAAGCATCAGTACTTTGGTGTTCAGCTTTCTTCACGGTCCAAATCTCACATCCGTACATGACTACAGAAAAACCATAGTTCTGATTAGATGTAATTTTGTCTGGAAAGTGATGTCTCTGCTTTTTAATACACTTGTCTAGGTTTGTCATAGCTTGTCTCCCAAGGAGCAAGCAACTTTTAATTACATGGCTGCAGTCACCATTTACAGTGATTTTGGAGCCTAAGAAAATAAAAAGTCTCTCACTATTTCCATTGTTTCTCCATCTATTTGCCATGAAGTGGTGGCACCAGATGCAAGGATATTGGTTTTTATTATTAATCTATATACCACTTACCATTTGCTTCAACATACATTTATTCAGATGATGAATAGGATGATAAAAATTAGTAATCTAGTTTATATATTTTTTTCATGAAATTGTTGCCGGCCAAAATCTTGGCCTTCTCTACCCACTGAAGCTGAATGAAAAATATGGAGACAAAGTTTGGAGGAAATATAAAGGGGGCTTTTATTCTCAGCTGAAGGAGAAGTGAACACAGTAGGCTAATGCCTCAAGAATTGTGCCCCCCTCCTCCCATGAAGAGTCTAGGAGTTTAAATAAGGCAAGGATTCCCACTCAGGAGTCAGTGATGAGAAACAAAGATGATAGGATCTTGATTTCTTCCTCTTGCATTATTTCAAAGACAGTCATAAACTGGAGTCAGTAACCCAGTAATTGAGTCTGGCAGTAGGTGGCTCTGTGTAAGGGTAAACACCAGATAGAGGATGTATTTAGCATAGAGTTTAAGGAAAATAGGTGCCAAGTGTAGCTCTTGCAGAGTTAGGGGGCAGAAAAGCAAACTTAGTTATAGACATTCAGAGTTAGGAGCAGTTAAAGTAAATAACAACAACCAAAAACTGGGAATGTTCAGTCCTGCTCACTCTTCTCTTTATATTCTTTGTCCTCAGGAAAGGGAAAGAGAAAAACTCATTCCTCTTTTTTTTTTTTTTTCCCTTTTCACTGCAACAATACCAAATGGAATAAATTATCCCAGAGTTTTGCATTGTACGTTCTACTTTGCTTGTATAATATCTATCTTTAGTAAACATAAAACAAATCAAATAGATGCAACAAAGACAAAATTCTGCTCATCTCATTATGTTACTGCCGTTTCATTCTTTTACCTGGAAAGCTTGACTGAAAAGGAATGCTAATCCTTGAAGTCACTCCCAGCAGAGACTTTCTTTAACTTAGTTTATTATGCTCTTGGAAAATATCAAGAAATAAGAACCAAGATTAAAGATCATTCAAATGTCTAAACATCTAAATTCATGAGACTTGCTTTTGCTGAAACAGTTTTGGTCATTCTGAATCAATACTCTCTGATATAATACTTTTTTATTTTATTTTCTTCTGTTCAGAAATTTAAATTAAATATTATGAAGCTATACAACAAAGGGTGAGTATATAAACCATTCTTCAGGTACAATTAACAGCAAGCATGGCACTCCAGCTAAGTTATTTTATCCAGCACATCAAAGGGACTTCCTTTCCATTGTGGTCCATTAGGCACTTAAGCAGGAATAGCCTATGAATTACTAGCTTTAAATTTCAGGCCCTGGGAAGACTCTAACTGGATGAATTCAAACATCTTTAAAATGTTGATATCTGCAAACCAAGACATAATCTGAATTTAAAAAAAAATACAGAACACACAATGAAAGAAAGAAAAGGGAATGATGAATATATATAAATCAAAAAATATAAGACCAAAATGGGACTAAAGCTATTTTTTTTCTGTTTTATTCAGCACTGATAATGTCAGATTTTATATTTTCAAAAGATTTGATAATTTGTATTTAAGATTCAACTTAGCTAAAGTTTGTAATAAGGCAGAGTATAAAGTTGATCCTCTCTTTAGGGTGATAACTTAAATTTGTTAAATTAACATGACGTTAAAGTAAAGAATAAAGACTCATTAGCCTAAAAGGAATCCAGGTAAATTGCACTCACTGTTTTATGACATTTGTTGAGAATTGAGAATTTAGCCATGCAATATTCTCAATTCAACTTTTAAGGCAACATCATGTGTCTCTTATTCTGTTTGTTCTGACTTTTGTTCTCACATTCCCTACTATTTACTTCCTTTTTGTCTCCCTTCTTGCTTTCTCTATTTCTTTTCAATCTAGGTATTCTCTTCATATATTGTATTTGTGCAATATGTGTATCTTTGTATGTGCACATGAAAGGGGCACATATGTAGTTATATATTCGTATCTAGTGGCTCAGCTAGTAAAGAATCCACCTGCAGTGTAGGAGACCTGGGTTTGATCCCTGAATTGGGAAGATCCCCTGAAGAAGGAAAAGGCTACCCACTCCAGTATTCTGGCCTGGAGAACTCCATGGACTGTAGAGTCCATGGGGTTGCAAAGAGCCGGACACGACTGAGCAACTTTCACTTCCACTATAACAACCATATTATATTGCATATGCTTATACATAATATATTATAGTATAATACATATATATCATCATAATATTATATATATATATACATATTCTAAGTTTTGTAACCTACATAAAACTTTCAAAGCAGAAGATATTTCACATAACTTTAATTATATGCAAATTTTAATGCTTTTATCCAACACCTGAAATGGAAATAAGGGTTCTCTGAAGAAACATTACAGTTGTAATTCTTATTTTATATTAATAAAAAATTTTTAAAAATAATTTTGTCAGTATATAAAACATAGTGATTATTCTGCAAATGGTACTTCTGTTTTATTTTGTTGTTGATAATTTATATTACTATTTGCCTATATTTAAGTAAAAAGACATTGGAAAATTCTACTCTCCTATAAGTAGTGGCTTAATGGCTTCTCTGGTTCAGACCATAAAGAATCCACCAGCAATGCAGGAGATTTACCTTCAATGCAGGAGACCTAGGCTCAGTCCTTGGGAGAGGAAGATCTCCTGGAGAAGGGAACGGCTATCCATGCCTGTTTTCTTGCTTGTGAAGTCCCTTGGTCAGAGGAGTCTGGTGCACCCCAGTACATGGGGTCATAATGAGTCAGACATGACTTAGCAATTAAACCACTACCCACCAAATAAAAGACTTTGGAAAATTCTACTTCTTATCCTTAATCAGGTGGCCTGAAAGTATTAATTCAGAATATGCAGGGCAGAGCTGTGTTTTCTTCTCTGTGATACCAGAATGAGTCAACAAAATCAACACTTCTATGGCATTGATTAGATATTTTGATTTCTCCTGTATCAATATGTGTCATTTAAGGAGCACATATCTTACTGGATGATCAGCACATGTGAAATAATTGATTACAGCCTCATCCTTGAAACAGTTATTCATTTGTCTTCCAGGATAATTTCCTTAGTTCTATGGCTGCTTATTTTGTTTCCTGTTCCGGTTTTCCTTTTGTCTATGGTCATTTAATGGTGGAGGAGTCTCCTTGTTCTACTTGTATTTCTTAATTATGCTCACACGCTCTTAGTGATCTCATGAAATATAATGGTAATGAACATCCATCATAAGGTGGCATCATCAAATTTATCTGTGGTTCAAACATCTTTCCTAAAATCAAATTCATTCAAATATCCAACTACTTACTTGACATTTCCATTAATAATAATTACAAGTGAAATTAATCTAACTAAAGATGGTCCTGGCACAACTCAACTAAATTCTAGAAACAATATGAATAATTAGCTCTTCATCTGAATTTCAGACAGAAATAAGACTCTTAGAAATCTAGTGATATATCTTATCTATAAAATTATGTATATATGCAGAGTTATGTATGCATAGAGATAGAGATGAATAAATATACAATTATATGTATATTAATTTATATATTTTTATTTATATTCACAATATTTGAAGAATAATTGTTTCTAAGCCTGTTTTTAACTACAAGCAAGGCATGTTACAATCTTTTATGATAATTTAGAGTTTATTAACATTTCATTTTAGTTTCTCATTTCTCTCTTTATGTACTTTGAAGCTTGTTATTCACTGCATACTAGTTTAGCATTATGATGCATTCTTGATGAACTGAATACTGTATTATTTTTGCTTTAAAATTTACTTCATCTGAAATTACTAAAGCTATTGGAACTTTATTTAGATTTGTGTTTTTATGAAGTATATTTTTACATTCTTTTATGTTCAAAATTTTAGTTTTCTTATATTTAAACATGTATCTGATATCAGGATATGTGTGTGTGTGTGTGTGTGTTAGTCATTCAGTTGTCTGACTCTTTGTGATCCCATTGACTGTAGTCCCCAGGCTGCTCTGTCGATGGAATTCTCCAGGTAAGAATACTGGAGTGGGTTGCCATTCCTTTCTCCAGGGGATCTTCCCCACCCAGTGATTGAATCCGTGTCTCTTGCATTGCAGGCAGATTCTTTACCATTTGAGACACTAGGGAAGCCCTATATCAGGATACAGTTGCATTTTAGTATTTTAAAATAGCTTAAACTATTATCTAATGTGTAATATTTAATCCAATTACAATTAAAGTTATTATTTTATGACAGTTTACATTTTCTATATCTCTATTTTTCATTAAACATATATGTTGCATGTCCCTTTTTCTTGGTGCTTTATTTTTTGTTTATTTAAAAATATTTTGCTTTTTCTTACTGTTAACTTGTTGGTTATACATCTTGAGTATTCTTTAAGAGGTTATTTATTATAGTCTAAATGAAACTATTTTATCACTAACGGAAAAGACCTTAGAAATAGAAACTTTTTTGCCTCTTTCCTTGTTGTCATGCATTCTAGCTTTATGGATATTTTAAAATATAAAAGAGTTGCAATTTTATGTACAGTCAATGTTGCTTTATTTACTCATATACTCATTCATTTACGTGCTCATTGATCCCTTTTGCCTTGTATACCATAACCTAGAATTATTTCCAGATGTGGGTAAATATAAAATAAATGTTTTCTCAATGAAAAAAAAATGATGAGCTAGGTACTGTTTAGAAGAAAAATAATCAGAACGTATTGTGAAGTTTATAACGTGGAAAACTTCATGCCAATAAGAAAACTTCATGCCAATAACTGCACAAATTTTGAAAGAAAAAATTGAAATTACTAATGCAAATTTCTTGCATTATATATGATGTAGTGAATGAAGAAAACCTGTGATGATTTAAAGATCATTATTTTCTGATTGTCTTATATAACTCAAATATAAGAGGCACTATTTTATCAATTTTTGAAACATTCCTTTGCCCCACAAATTGATCATTTTCTATTTATAACCATCATATTTTAATTTTGATTATGTAGAATTAACTGTTGTACCTGAATTCTGAAAGTTTTCATTTTAAATAATAAGTACATTTTAGTTTTTACTTAATGTAATCATAAAATTTTAAAAAGACTATGATTAAACTAGTCATCTATATTTAATATGCTCAGTTACTCAGTCATGCCTGACTTTTTGCAGCCCCATAGACTTTAGCCTGCCAGGCTCCTCTAACTTTGGAATTTTCCAGGCAAGAATACTGGAGTGAGGTGCCATTTTCTCCTCCAAGGGTCTCCTAATCAAAGGACTGAACCTGTGTATCTTGCAACTTCTGCACTGGCAGACAGATTCTTCACCACTATTGCCACTTGGGGAGCCCACCTATGTTTAATATCAGATTAATTAGAATAAAAATTAGATATATTTGGTTTCTTAAGATTGAAAAAAAAGGGAAGGTGTAGTCGTTCAGTCATGTCCGACTCTTCACGACCCTATGGTCTGTACCCACCAGGCTCCTCTGTCCATGGAATTCTCCTGGCAAGAATACTAGACTGTGTTATCATTCCCTTCTCCAGGGGATCTTCCCAACCCAGAGATTGAACCAGGGTCTCCCACATTGCAGGCATATTCTTGACCATCTGAGCTACCAGGAAGTCCTGAGATTATTTGCACATATATAACTTTTCCCACTCATGAAGACAATCACTTCTTGAGAAAAAAGTTAAATATATCTTATTTTTTTATTCTATATAACATGAATTACTAAATATCTCTCATTATGTTAGTCTCATTTATTATATATCAGAAAAAAAATTAGAATTTCTTGACTGAGAATCTTTTAAAACAGATATACAATTCCTGAGAATATAATCTTATAAAATAAATATTTATTTTACTTTGTTCAATTTTTGTAGGAACTTTATTTTCCAAATAAAGTTATATCCTTAGGAACTTTGAGCTATTAATTATTACTCTAAATCTAACTATATATATTCATGCAGTTACATATTTAAGTATATATGATACCTAATAAATACATTTATATCATTATATGTGGCTTCCCTGGTAGCTCAGATAGTAAAGAGTCTGCCTGCAATGTAGGAGACCAAGGTTCAATCCCTGGATCAAGAAGATTCCCTGGAGAAGGAAATGGCAACCCTCTCCAGTATTCTTGCCTGGAAAATCCCATGGATGGAGAAGCTTGGCGGGCTAGAGTTCATAGGATTGCAAAGAGTTGGACACGACTGAACAACTAACACTTTTACTTTCACTTTCTATATCCTTATATATCTATGTACAACTGCATGCTTAACTGTGTATATACATAAAACTATTCATAACTGCAGGCTTCCCTGGTGGCTCAGAGGTAAAGGAGAATCTGCCTGTCAGTGTAGGAGATGTGGCTTGATTCATGGATCAGGAAGATCCCCTGGAGAAGGAAATGATAACGCACTCAAGTACTCTTGCCTGGAAAATTGCATGGAGAGAGAAAACCAGCATACTATAGTCCATGTGGTCACAAAGAGTTGGACATGACTTAGAGACTAAACAACAGCAACAATGACACTCATAACTGTGTTATTATAACTATAAACACACACTCATGTAATTAGTTATTTCATATTCAGTAATAAATTATCCCCAAATTTATCAGCTTAAAAAATATGTTTATGACCTCACAGTCTCTGTGAAGTCAAGCACTCAGGTGTGCTTTAGCTACATCTTCTCTGGAGATAGCTTGCATAGATGTCATGAAGGTGTGGACTGAGGTGCCATGTTCTTTTCGGGGGAGGGGTTGGACTTGACTGAGAATGATGCATTTGGTACATCAGTCATCTTTCCATTGCCAGAATTCAGTTTTCTGCAGGTTACTATACTGAGGCAAGTTTTTCAGAAGATATTGACTGATAGGTCCTTGACTAGTTCCTTGACATTAAAAACTCAGCAGAGCATCTTACAATACAGGGGGCAGCAAATAAGACATCAAGAAAGACTGAAAGCAACAAGGTAATTTGTAACCATGTCATGACAATGGGTACACCATCACTTTTGCTAGACTTGCTTTCCTTAAAGGCAACTCTGAAGTATTGTGAGTTTAAACTGCAGAAATCATTACAGTATAACACCATTTAGCAATTTTTGCTTTTTCCTTTTTCTTCCTCCTTTGCACATTTTCTCTTATTTTTCCCCCAGAAATTAAGTAAATATTTTTCTCATCTTATAAGTTTAGAAAGCAGAGAGCATCTGTGATTGTAAGTTTAGAAAGCAAGGAAGCAGACTTTTTTTTTTTTTTAGGACAATATTTATGGTCTCAGTTTCTAACATAGGCAGTTTATCTTAGGAGCTCTTCCATAAAATTACAGACATATCCCAAGGTAAAATCTGGTAAATAAAATTTTGTCCAACTTATTGCACACATAGTACATTTATACACTTTGGCATCTCACTTAACACATTATATCTACAGTCTAAAATCAAGGTAAATTGGATGCACGCAAGCAGGAGACAGCAAAAATGAACATCAACATTTTAGGAATCTGTGAACTAAAATGGACAGGAATGGGAAAATTTAATTCAGATGATCATTATATCTATCTTTTATTGTAGACAAGAAGATCATCCCTTAGAAGAAATGGAGCAGCATTCATAGTTGACAAAAGAGTCTGAAATGCAGTATTTGGGTACAATTGCAAAAATGACAGAATGATCTTCATTTGTTTCCAAGGCAAACCATTCAACATTACAGTAATCCAAGTCTATGACCCAACAACTAGTGTGGAAGAAGTTGAGTTGACCAGTTCAATAGACTTAATAGACCTTCTAGAACTAAGATGAAAAAAGATATTTTTTTTTCATCATAGGGAATTGGCTTGCAAAAGTAGGGAGTAAAGAGTACCTGGAGTAACAGTCAAGTTTGGCCTTGGAGTACAAAATGAAACAGGACAAAGGCTAACAGAGTTTTTTTCAAGAGAACACAATGGTCATAGAAAACACCCTCTTCCAACAACACAAGAGATAACTCTACACATGAACATCACCAGATGGCCAATATTAATATCAAATTGATTATATTCTTTGCAGTAAAAAATGGAAAAACTCTATATAGTCACCAAAACAAGACTTGGAGCTGACTGTGTGTCAGATCATGGGCTCCTTATCACAAAATTCAGGCTTAAAGTCAAGAAAGTAGGGAAAACCACCAGTCCATTCAGGTATGACCTAAATCAAACTCCTTATGATTATATATTGGAGGTAATGGATAGATTCAAGAGACTAGATCTGGTACATAGAGTGCGTGAAACATTATGGGCAGAGATCTGTACCATTGTATAGGAGGTGGTGACCAAAAACATCCAAAAGAAAAAGCAATACCAGAAGGCAAAGTAGTTGTTTGAGGATGCTTTACTAATAGCTGAGAAAAGATGAGAAGCAAAAGGCAAAGGAGAAAGGGAAAAATATGCTCAACTGAATGCAGAGTTCCAGAGAATAGAAAGTGAACAATAGAAAGAAACAATGGGAAAAAAATAGAATGGGAAAGACTGGAGAGCTCTTCAAGAAAATTAGAGATACCAAGGGAACATTTCATACAAAGGTGGACAAAAAAAAAAGACTGAAATTGCAAGGACATGACAGAAGCAAAAGAGATTAAGAAGAAGTGGCAAGAATACACAGAAGAATTATACAAAAAAGGTCTTAATGACCTGGATAACCATGATAGTGAGGTCACTCACCGAGAGCCAGACATCCTGGAGTGTGAATTCAAGTGGGCCTCAGGAAGTATTATTATGAACAAAGCTGGTGAAGATGATGGAATTCCACCTGAACTATTTCAAATCCTTAAAGATAATACTGTGAAAGTGCTGCACTCAATATGTCAGCAAATTTAGATAACACATCATTGGCCACAGGACTGGAAAAGATCAGTTTTCATTCCAATCCAAAAGAAAAGCAATGCCAAAGAATGTTCAAACTACTGTACAATTTTGCTCATTTTATATGCTAACAAGGTAATGCTCAAAATCCTTCAAGAGACTTCAGCAGTAAGTGAACTGAGAACTTCCAGATGTACAAGCTGTTTTTAGAAAAGGCAGGGGAACCAAAGATCACAGTACTAATATTAGTCGGATCATAGGAAAAGAAGAGAATTCCAGAAAAAAAAAAAAATCTACCTCTTCACTGAGTATGCAAAAGCTGTTGGCTGTGTGGATCACAAACTGGGGAAAATTTATAGAAATGGGAATATCAGACTACATTACCTGTCTCCTGAGAAATCTGTATGTAGGACAGGAAGCAACAGATAGAACCAGATACAGAGCGATGCTCTGGTTCAGTAATGGGAAGGAGTATGTCAAGTCTGTATATTGTCACCCTGCTTAACTTCTTTGCAGAACACATCATGCAAAATGTTGGCTTGAATTACCCAAAAGCTGAAATCAGGAATACCAGGAGAAATATCAACAACCTCAGATATGCAGATGATACCACTTTCAGGGCAGATAGTGAAGAGGAACTAAAGAGCGTCTTGATAAGAGTGAAAGAGGAGAGTGAAAAAGCTGGCTTGAAACTCAGCATTCAAAAAATTAAGATCATGGCACCTGGTCCCATCACTTCATGGCAAATAGAAGGGGAAAAAGTGGAAACACTGACAGATTTTATTTTCTTGGGATCCATAATCATTGTGGAGAGTGACTACAGCCATGAGATTACAATACCTTGCTCCTTGGAAGAAAAGCTATGACAAACCTAGATGGCATATTAAAAAGTAGAGACATCACTTTGCCAACAAAGGTCCATATAGTCAAAGTTATGGGGTTTTTCCAGCAGTCATGTATGGATGTGAGAGTTGGCCCATCAAGAAGGCTGAGCATCAAAGAACAATGCTTTCACATTGTGATGGTGAAGAAGAATCTTGAGAGTCCCTTGGATTACAAGATCAGTCTTTTAGGAAATCAACTTTGGATATTCATTAAAAGGACTAGTGCTAAAGCTGAAGTTCCAACACTTTGGATACCTGGTGCAAAAGAATCAACTCGTTGGAAGACCCTGATGCTAAGAAAGACTGAGTAAGAGAAGGGAGCACCAAAGGATGAGATGGTTGGATGGCATCACTGACTCAATGAACATGAGTTTGGGCATGCTGGTGTGCTGTATGTAGTCCATGAGGTCATAAATAGTCATACATGACTTAGTGATGAAACAACACCACCACCACTCAAAAATATTAAATATTATTCATGTTTATCTTATTGCCGTTTTTCTTATGATTTTTAATCATTCACTCTAAGAAATGGTCATGGAAGAATTGGATTACATAAAGTTGGAGTGGAATATTTAAAAAGTCCTTTAAAAAAGGACTAGAATTTTAGATAAAGGGGAAATTTTAGAATTTTAGAGTAAAGGGAAAAATAGATGATTAAATTATCCTACTAAAATTTTTAAGTAGAAAAATATGGGAGACTCCTCTAAGTTAATGATCACTGAAGAAAGCAGGCTTCCGTGATAACAAAACCAAGCTTTCCTGGCAACAAAGCCATGCAACAGAAGCATGAGACATGCCCCAAAGCAACAAAATAATTGTGACATGAGACCTGCATCATTCCCATTCTAATCAGTAAGTCAATGATCATTGAGAGGGGATTTTTTCTGCATGTACTGAGAGCAGAAATTTAGGGGAAAGGTGACATTACATTGAAACCAGAGATGATTTATCATATTTTATATATGTTACCACCTTTTTGCTCATTTCCATAGTGCCATGATAGTTTTGTTTTAACTACGTAGAGACAAGAACACTCCTCGGCCTAATGTGGAGGAGGGACTGATGATGGAGTGTTGATGCCTTCTGGGCAGGAGGCGAATTTAGCAGGGGATGAATACATGTATATGAATGGCTCAGTCCCTTCACTGTTCACCAGAGATAACATTGTTAATTAGCTATACCCCAATACAAAGTAAAAAGTTTAAACATAAAAACAGAAACAGACTAACAGATATAGAAAACGAAAAAGGATTAACCAATGTGGAGAAGGAAAGAAGGGAGGATAAAGAAAGTTATATGAAATTGAAATAAAAACCAATCTATTGTGTAAAATAGATAAGCCACAAGTACATTTTGTATAGCGTAGGAAATCATACACCTTATTTTGCAGTAACATTTAATGTCATATAATTTTAAAAACACTGAATCACTGTTATGCAACTGAAACTAATATAATATTATAAATCAACAATACTTCAATTAAGAAAGTTATATATATGTATACACACACACATATGTATGTGTGTTAAGTTGCTTCAGTCATGTTTGACTCTTTGTGACCGTGTAGACTGTAGCCCACCAGGTTCCTCTGTCCATGAGATTCTCCAGGCTAAAATACTGGAGTGGGTTGTCATATAATTTTAAAAACACTGAATCACTGTTATGCAACTGAAACTAATATAATATTATAAATCAACAATACTTCAATTAAGAAAGTTATATATATGTATACACACACATATGTATGTGTGTTAAGTTGCTTCAGTCATGTTTGACTCTTTGTGACCGTGTAGACTGTAGCCCACCAGGTTTCTCTGTCCATGAGATTCTCCAGGCTAAAATACTGGAGTGGGTTGCCATTCTCTCCTCCAGGAGAGAAGGAAAATCCAGGGGATCTTCCCAACCGGATCAAACCCACATCTCCTGTGGCTATTGCTTTGCTGGAGGATTCTTAACTGTTGAGCCACCAGGGAAGCCTATATATATATATACGTATGTATATATATATATACACACACATTCTCCATATATATATATATATATATATAATTTAAAAAGAGGGGGGTGGGCGGGGGGTTCATGTTTGGGAACGCATGTACACCCGTGGTGGATTCATGTCAATGTATGTCAAAACCAATACAGAATTGCAAAGTAAAAAAAAAATAAATTATATTTTTAAAAAAATAAATAAAAAAAAGAATGAAGGAAAAAGAAAAATGTGGTCTTCTTTTCTTCCCCACCCGTCTCTCTGAGCAGAGCTCTCTTGACTGCCAGTTTGTATCTCTAAGTTTCCTATGCTAATGAACTGTTTCCCTCTTTGTCATTCTGCCTCTTTATTCTCAAGTGAAATTCTATTATACGAATGGAACATAGCTAATTGCATCAAAACTTGAAGAAATCTTTTCTAGTTGTAGGGGGGCTTAAGTGTTAGCAAAAATAGTACCTTTATTGTTGTTGTTCAGGTGTAATGTCCTGTCCAACTCTGTGACCCCAAGGACTACAGCATGCCAGGCTTCCCTGTCCTTCACTATTTCCTGGAGTTTGCTCAAGCTCATATCCAATGAGTTGGTCATGCCATCCAACAATCTCATTCTCTGTCATCCCCTTCTCCTCTTGTCTGCAGTTTTTCCCAGCATTAGGGTTTTTTTTTTTCAATGAGTTGGCTCTTCACATCAGGTGGCTGAAATATTGGAGCTTCACCTTCACCATCAGTTCTTTCAAAGAATATTCAGGGTTGATTTCCTTTAGTGTTAACTGGTTTGATCTCCTTGCTGTACAAGACTGTCATGAGTCCTTCAGTACCACAATTTGAAAGCATCAATTCTTCAGCACTCAATATTACACCCAATAGTACCTTTAAGTGTCTCTTAATAGAAATACTATATCCATCTGTTTTGTGAAGAAGTGAAGAATATGTAATTAACTCTGAAACTTAGAAAAAACCTTCAGATCAAATTAAATCAGTCACTTAAGATGTTTAAATGCTTTTAAAATATTTCTCAATTTTACTTAAAAAGTTTTGTGGATATGATAGTAATAGTGTTACTATCTTAAAACTGTATTTTAATAAGCTTTACCTTAGCTGGGTATATGGAGGGTATATAGAATTTTTATAAATATTTAAAGTAATTTATATTTAATTTACAAAGTAGATTAAAATTAGTTATAGTTATGATTTTTAAAAATTGTATTTGGAACCCTAGTTATACCACAAACATGATTCTAATGGCATTTCATCATTAATTCCATAACTTCTCACAAAAATTTCCTGAGATGGCAAAATTATTTTCTTTATGTGCCAGTGAGAAACCTGAGTTACAAAGTGCTTAAGAATCTTGCTGAAAATGACACAAGTTCTAAATGGAAGAGTCAAGATTTAAAGATATGTACTTTTACTCCTGGGTCCTTCTAAACACAATAATTTATTACCATTGTGATTTATCATTTAGTTATCACCGATGATTTGTGTATAAATATTTATTGAAAATATAAATTAAAAGTACAAATAAGTGAATTAAAAATAAGATGCAGGGATAGCTAATTTTTTTTTTTTAAGGAAGGGGGATAAAACAAATTATCCTGTTGTTATGGTTTCTTATCACCAGTATTTGGATGAGTGGGTACCATAATACAAAGGAAATCAGGAAAGGAATTTAATTTTATCAACAAGAACCTTTCTCTGTGCTTAGTCACTCAGTTGTGTCTGACTCTGTGAGATCCTATATACTTTGGGTTACCAGGCTGCTCTGTCCATGGGGATTCTCCAGGCAGACTACTGGAGTGGGTTGCCATGCCCTCTTCCAGAGTATCTTCCCAACCCAGGGATCGAAACTGGGTCTCCTCCATTACAGGGGGATTCTTTACTGTCTGAGCCACGAGGGAAACCAATCGTCTTACTGTAACCATGTTCAAATGTTTTTTAGCTGGATTTAGATGACTTAACAAGAATGTGTCAGTTCAGTTCAGTCACTCAGTCGTGTCTGATTCTTTGCGACCCCATGAATTGCAGCATGCCAGGCCTCCCTGTCCATCACTAACTCCCGGAGTTCACTCAAACTCACGTCCATTGAGTCAGTGATGCCATCCAACCATCTCATCCTCTGTCGTCCCCTTCTCCTCCTGCCCCCAATCCCTCCCAGCATCAGAGTCTTTTCCAGTGAGTCAACTCTTCGCATGAGGTGGCCAAAGTACTGGAGTTTCAGCTTTAACATCAGTCCTTCCAAAGAACACCCAGGACTAATCTCCTTTAGAATGGACTGGTTGGATCTCCTTGCAGTCCAAGGGACTCTCAAGAGTCTTCTCCAACACCACAGTTCAAAAGCATCAGTTCTTTGGTGCTCAGCTGTCTTCACATCCAACTCTTGCATCCATACATGACCACAGGAAAAACCATAGCCTTAGCCTTGAATGGTTTGCCTTGGAAACAAACAAGTGCATGCATAATTATGTTGTTAGACCATACTTGATTTTCAAATTTAACAATATGAGCTTTCATGATCAAAACCATGCTTCAGTATATCAGGGAGAAAAACAATCAACATTAACTTCAAATATGAGCTCTCTCTGAGTTTTCCATCCATTCTAAAGACAGATGGATTTGCTTTGCTTTTTTAAGTGTAAAAGTTATTATTCATCTATATTTTCTACCAATGAAAGTAAGAAAATTCACAATCATATTATTTTAACCCAACGTTCTTGTTTTGTGTGTTTGTTTTTCAATAATGCGGAGGATAGAAACAGCTGGATAAATCTGACTAACCCAGCTTTGTATGAAAAGACTCTTCCACCCTTAGAGAAACTCCTTGAGATTTGTGAAATTTCAGGATAAGAGATCTACTAACATATTCCTTTGAGCTTTCAAAAATTCTGTTTTGCCCCATCTTGGACTATGTTAGCACTGGGGAAACTGAACTGGGTAAATGGACACATATTATTCTAGTAGCTGCATCTGAATCTAAACTTATTCAATATGAAAACTCTAATTAAAATAAAAGCAAAATGAAGCATAATATAGGTATGTTTTAAGATGCTATTTTTTTCTCAGATGCAGTTCCTGGCCCTAGACTGTATTTTATACTGAAGGAAAACAGAAGAATACTGTGAATGACATTATTGTGTAAACTGACCAAATTAGAACATGGAGAGTAATTACACAAAAATGACACATCAATGTTAAGTGTACTGGGTTTGGCAATTATACTATGGTTATGTAAAATAATACAAGAAGAACTAAAGAGCCTCTTGATGAAAGTGGAAGAGGAAAGTGAAAAATTTAGCTTATAACTCAACATTCAAAAAACTAAGATCATGGCATCTGGGCCCATCACTTCAGGGAAAATAGATGGGGAATCAATGGAAATAGTCTTTTTTCATTACTCTCCTTTTTTCAATTTCTCATAAGTGAAATTATCTCTAAATCAAAATTTTAAAAGTACAACCAGTTCTGAAACATGCATTTCTTTTCATATTTTATATTTGGAAGTATATTCACAACAAAAAAATTTTATATTTAATATTTTAGGAAGAATAAATGTTGTATTTGAGACTGCATAGAAAATTTATACTTTTAACAAATGTAAGCTTAACAGAATGAGGACACCATAGATTGGGTGAAAATATTTGCAAACAACACATTTGTTAAAGGACTGTTATCTAAAATACAAAAAAATTCTTAAAACGCAAAAGTAAGAATATAAACTACCTGATTAAAAAATGATCACATATCTGAACAGAAACTTCACCAAAGAAGGTATAAATATGACAGCTAAGGTTGTGAAAATAGTTCTCAACATCAAATGTCATTAAGGAATTGCAAATTAAATATCACTGAGATATCACTATATACTTATTAAAAGGGACAAAATATAAAATAATGACAACACCAAACATTGGCAATAAAGTGTAGCAATAAGATTCTCATTTTCTGCTGGTGGAAATGCAAACTGGTACAGCCACTATGGACGATGCTTTGGCAATTGTTTTCAAATATAAACATACTTTTACCATATAGTCCAGCCATCACATAATTGATAATTACCCAGTGTAGTTAAAACCTTTATGTTCATGCAAAAAGCTATGCAGAGGCTTAGAGTAGTCTATAAATAAAGCCTATACAGTAGGCTTTATTTATAATTGCCACAACTTGGAAGCAATCAAGATGTCCTTCAGTAGGTAAATGGATAAATAAACTATGAGGCATCCAGACAGTGGAATATTAATCAATGCAAAATCAAAATGAGTCATGTAAACATATGGATGAAACTTAAGTGCATAGTATTGCTAAGTGAAAGAAGCTAATCCAAATAGGCTACACACTGTATAATTCCAACTATATGATATTTTGGATGAAGCAACAATATGGAAATATTAAAAAGATCTAGGCTTGCCAGGTTGGGATCAGAAAGACTAAATAGTCAAAGCACAAAGAATTTTCAGGGCAGTGAAACTGTGATGTATATATGTACATGTATAATATCATGGTGGTAGACACATATTATTACACATTTGTTCAAACCCATAGAATGTATTACTTTGCCAACAAAGGTCCGTATAGTCAAGGCTATGGTTTTTCTAGTAGTCATGTATGGATATGAGAGTTGGACTATAAAGAAAGCTGAGTGCAGAAGAACTGATGCTTTTGAACTGTGGTGTTGGAGAAGACTCTTGAGAGTACCTTGGACTGCAAGGAGATCCAACCAGTCCATCCTAAAGGAGGTCAGTCCTGAGTGTTCATTGGAAGGACTGATGCTGAAGCTGGAACTCCTATACTTTGGCCACCTGATACGAAGAACTGACTAATTTAAAAAGACCCTGATGCTGGTAAAGACTGAAGGCTGGAGAAGAAGGGGAAAACAGAGGATGAGATGGTTGGATGGCATCACCGACTCAATGGACATGAGTTTGGGTAAACTCTGGGAGTTGGTGATGGACAGGAGGCCTGGTGTGCTACAGCCCATGGGATTACAAGGAGTCGGATAAAAGTGAGTGACTGAATTAAATTGAAGAGTGATCACTCACTTAGCTGTGAATTCTGGGTGATAATGATGTGTCAATCTAGGCTCATCAATTGTTACAAATGTGCCCCTCTGATAGGGAACATTGATAATGGGGAGGGCATGCATGTATGGAGATTGGGGGAGTATGGCATCTCTGTGTACTTGACTCAGTTTTGCTATGAATGTAAAACTGTTCTAAAAAATGAAGTTGGAAACTTCCTGGAGCTCCAGTGGTTAAGACTCTGAGCTTCCAATACAGGGAGCACAGTTTTAGCCCCTGGTCAGGGAACTAAGATCCTGCATGCTGTGTGGAGTGGTCAAAAAAATAAATAAATATTTAAAAATACATTAAAAATAAATTAAGAAGTGCAGTTTACATTTGTGACCTGTATGTGCTTCTAATGCCACCAGCAATTGATGCATTCAAAGAGTTCCACAATACAGTGGAGAGAACAGTTTCCCTCAGTATATATTCAGAGAGATTGATGCCCCTGATAGCTAACATTTATTGAGCGCTAAGCAACTTCACTTTCACTTTACAGTTGGCCAGGCTCTATTACATACACTTTCTTGAACTGTATTCATTTTGGCCTCACAAAATCCTATGAAGTAGTACAGCTAAAAAATTAAGTAATTAAAAAAAAATAAAAAAATAAAGCCTATTTTGAAATAGAAGTTATTTCTTACGTTTAATTGCTTCTGTTATCGTTGCTACCACTATAATACTTACAAACATATTTGTTTTATTAGTAACCCAGATATTAGAAATAATAATGATAATAATTTGATAAATTAATTTTAGATGCTTTCTCAGTTGAATAATGATTAGGAGCTTTAATAAGCATTTGGATAAGTCTATGGCTATTTCTAACTTATGGAAAATGATTTTTTTCAGTGTGGTTATGATCAGTATGGTTATGATAGCTGACTAAGTGAAGAGTGTATATTTACTAACCAAGTTTGTAAGATAACCAATAAGCATTGAATAAATCTTTTTTAAAATAAGTATTGCATAGATTGAAATACATGTATAAGAAAATGAATGGGATAAAAATATTGTAATACTAATTTTGGAGATATAAAAAGTTTTAAATTGCCTATTTTTTTGAAATTTGTTTTTATGTTTTGAACACCAGTAAAATCTTTTGCTTTCAATATATTAGTGTGGCTTAACAGCTAATTAATTTAAGTTTGGAAAATTTTTCTGTCTACATTATAAGCTTGTTTTCAATTACTTACTGAATTAAGTAAAATAGAAGAAGATAGAAGAGCTTAAAATTTATAGTTTTATTACTTGGAAAAACTAAATCTAAAAATGTGGAAAAATTCACATTAATCACTTAGTTTCAGCACATAAATGTAAATGAATTGGAACTAAAATTCACTTCAGACTCTAAGTAATAATTACCCAGAAACATTGCATGAGCTTCATTAAATCTTATGTTTAATAATAACCAGGAGCACAGGGGACCTGCCCAAATCTGCACAGATAAAAGGATTACCAGTACCTAATCACTATAAAATGGTGATCATAAAGCCTCATTTAAGAGCACTTTTTCAAAAAATGAAATCAGGGAATATGATCTTGAAACTGAAGTGTGATTTCAGGTTGACAGTTGCTTTAACAAAATGCAGCTAATTTTTATGCAGCTGTCTTTTCATGTTTTTTTTTTTTCCTATGTATAACAAATTAGTAAATAAAAAAGAGTAAAAGAGTTATTGAAAACTTCAATAGTATTCAGTACTTTTAATACAGGAAGATTTGCAAATGTCTGTAATTTTTTATGATTTCTCATTTTATATGATTCACGCTATTAAATAGAATCTTTTAAGAAGTCATTTTGGAAAAACATCTCTAGTTTTCAGAGGATAAAGTGCACAAATCTTGTTACAGGCAATGGAATCTATATTCCTGATTCTCTATGTAGAATGAACCAGAGAACATAGCACATTTACAGAAAAATTGGAGGTTCTGAAAACTTTTCTGTAAATTATTAGAGAATATATATTTAGCTTTAGGTTGTATTTGCTTAATTTAGGGAATCATTCAAGTGCTATAAAGCTTATTCTTTTTTTATTGGTAGAAATTTGCTCTAAAATGTTGTGTTGGTTCCTGCTTGTACAAAAATGTGAATCAGTCATAAGTATATATCTATATAATTATATACATATACATACTTATATATATATATATGTATGTATATATATGTGTGTGTATGTATATCACTTTCCTCTTTAGCCTCCCTCTACTCCCTTTATTCCATCCCTCTAGGTCATCACAAGGTGCCAGGCAGGGCTCCTTGATTTTATACCAACTTCCCAATAACTATCTATTTTAAACATGAATGGGTGAATTTAACTCTGATGACCATTATATCTACTACTGCGGGCAGGAATCCCTCAGAAGAAATGGAGTAGCCATCATGGTCAACAAAAGAGTCCGAAATGCAGTACTTGGATGCAATCTAAAAAACGACAGCATGATCTCTGTTCGTTTCCAAGGCAAACCATTCAATATCACAGTAATCCAAGTATGCCCCAACCAGTAATGCTGAAGAAGATGAAGTTGAACAGTTCTATAAAGACCTACAAGACCTTTTAGAACTAACACCCAAAAAAGATGTCCTTTTCATTATAGGGGACTGGAATGCAAAAGTAGAAAGTCAAGAAACACCTGTGGTAACAGGCAAATTTGGCCTTGGAATATGGAATGAAGCAGGGCAAAGGCTAATAGAGTTTTGCCAAGAGAATGCACTGGTGATTGCAAACACCCTCTTCCAACAACACAAGAGAAGATTCTACACATGGACATCAACAGATAGTCAACACTGAAATTAGATTGATTATATTCTTTGCAGCCAAAGATGGAGAAGTTCTATACAGTCAGCAAAAACAAGACGGGGAGCTGAATGTGGCTCAGATCATGAGCTCCTTATTGCCAAATTCAGACTTAAATTGAAGAAAAGTAGGGAAAACCACTAGACCATTCAGGTATGACCTAAATCAAATCCCTTATGACTATATAGTGGAAGTGAGAAATAGATTTAAGGGACTAGATCTGATAGATAGATTGCCTGATGAACTATGGACAGAGATCTGTGACACTGTACAGGAGACAGGGATCAAGACCATTCCCATGGAAAAGAAATGCAAAAAAGCAAAATGGTTGTCTGGGGAGGCCTTAAACATAGCTGTGAAAGAAGAGAAGCAAAAAGCAAAGGAGAAAAGGAAAGATATAAGCATCTGAATGTAGAGTTTCAAAGAATAGCAAGGAGAGATAAGAAAGCCTTCTCTAACAATCACTGCAAAGAAATAGAGGAAAACAACAGAATGAGAAAGATTAGAGTTCTCTTCAAGAAAATTAGAGATACCAAGGGAATATTTCATGCAAAGATGGGCTAGATAAAGGACAGAAATGATATGGACCTAACAGAAGCAAAAGATACTAAGAAGAGGTGGCAAGAATACACAGAAGAACTGTACAAAAACGATCTTCACTACCAAGATAATCACGATGGTGTGATCACTCACCTAGAGCTCACTTCCACATCCTGGAATGTGAAGTCAAGTGGGCCTTAGAAAGCATCACTACGAACAAAGCTAGTGGAGGTGATGGAATTCCAGTTGAGCTCTTTCAAATCCTGAAAGATGATGCTGTGAAAGTGCTGCACTCAATGTGCCAGGAAGTTTGGAAAACTCAGCAGTGGCCACAGGACTGGAAAAGGTCAGTTTTCATTCCAATCCCAAAGAAAGGCAATGCCAAAGAATGCTCAACTACTGCACAATTGCACTCATCTCACAGGCTAGTAAAGTAATGCTCAAAATTCTCCAAGCCAGGCTTCAGCAATACGTGAACCGTGACCTTTCAGATGTTCAAGCTGGTTTTAGAAAAGGCAGAAGAACCAGAGATCATATTGCAAACATCTGCTAGATCATCGAAAAAGCAAGAGAGTTCCCAAAAAACATCTATTTCTGCTTTATTGACTATGCCAAAGCCTTTGACCGTGTGGATCACAATAAACTGTGGAAAATTCTGAAAGAGATGGGAATACCAGACCACTTGACCTGCCTCCTGAGAAACCTATATGCAGGTCAGGAGGCAATAGTTAGAACTGGACATGGAACAACAGACTCGTTCCAAATAGGAAAAGGAGTACATCAAGGCTGTATATTGTCACCCTGCTTATTTAACTTATATGCAGAGTACATCATGAGAAACACTGGGCTGGAAGAAGCACAAGCTGGAATCAAGATTGCCGGGAGAAATATCAATAACCTTAGATATGCAGATGACACCAGCCTTACAGCAGAAAGTGAAGAGGAACTAAAAAGCCTGTTGTTGAAAGTGAAAGAGGAGAGTGAAAAAGTTGGCTTAAAGCTCAACATTCAGCAAATGAAGATCATGGCATCTGGTCCATCACTTCATGGGAAATAGATGGGGAAACAGTGGAAACAGTGTCAGACTTTATCTTTTTGGGCTCCAAAATCACTGCAGATGGTGACTGCAACCATGAAATTAAAAGACGCTTACTCCTTGGAAGAAAAGTTATGACCAACCTAGATAGCATATTGAAAAGCAGAGACATTACTTTGCCAACAAAGGTCCATCTAGTGAAGGCTATGGTTTTTCCAGTGGTCATGTATATATGGATGTGAGAGTTGGACTGTGAAGAAAGCTGAGCACCGAAGAATTGATGCTTTTGAACTGTGGTGTTGGAGAAGACTCTTGAGAGTCCCTTGGACTGCAAGGAGATCCAACCAGTCCATTCTGAAGGAGATCAGCCCTGGGATTTCTTTGGAGGGAGTGATGCTAAAGCTGAAACTCCAGTACTTTGGCCACCTCATGTGAATAGTTGACTCATTGGGGAAGTCTCTGGTGCTGGGAGGGATTGGGGGCAGGAGGAGAAGGGGACGACAGAGGATGAGATGGCTGGATGGCATCACTGACACGACGGATGTGAGTCTGGGTGAACTCCGGGAGTTGGTGATGGACAGGGAGGCCTGGCGTGCTGCGATTCATGGGGTTGCAAAGAGTTGGACACGACTGAGTGAGTGAACTGAACTGAACTGAGTAAGTGAATGAACCTAGAACCTGTTTAACAGAATGAAGTAAGTCAGAAAGAGAAAAACAAATATATTAATGCATATACATAAGATCTAGAAAAAATAGTACTGATGAACCTATTTACAGAGAAGAAATGGAAATTCAGATGTAGAGAACAGTCTGGTGGACACAGCTAGGGAAGGAGAAGGTAGGAAAAACTGAGAAAATGACTCTGACACATATACACTATCATGTGTAAAATGCATACCTAGTGGGAAGTTGCTATATTATACAGGGAGCTCAGCCTGGCACTCTGTGATGACCAAGATGGGTGAAAGTGGGGAGGGAGAGGCACCAGACAGAGGGTATATATATATATATAGATAGATATAGAGATATATATGTGATGCATATCGATGTATGGCAGAGACACCACAACACTGTAAAGAAATTACCCTCCAATTAAAAAATGAACTCAAAGTTTGAAATATAAAATTATTGCAAAGTTGCATAAATCTAATGACTTTTCAAAGCAATTTGAAAACAGAAAAAAATGTTTACATTTTAAAATTAGACTTTGGGCTTGTTCTGTGGTTTATGAATTCTCTTAGAACATCTACTGTCTTTGACGAAGAGCAAGATTTTAGTAGGATTCATTTTAAGTGGAAAATGTCAAAATAAAATCTTTTAGAAGTTAAATACACAAAGATATTACAGATATTGATATATATGTGTGTGTGTGGGTATATATATATATATATATATATATATATATATGTTGTTGTTTAGTCCCTAATTTGTGTCTGACTCTTTATGAATCAATGAAAGTGAAGATGAAAGTCACTCAGTTGTGTCTGACTCTTTATGAACCCATGGACTATACAGTTCATGGCCTTCTCCAGGCCAGAATACTGCAGTGGCTAGACTCTCTGTTTTCCAAAGGATCTTCTCAACCCAAGGATGGAAACCAGCTCTCCCATATTGCAGGCATATTCTTTACCAGCTGAGCCACAAGGGAAGCCCAAGAATACTGGAGTGGGTAACCTATCCCTTCTCCTGTGAATTTTCCCGACCCAGAAATCCAACTGGGGTCTCCTGCATTGTAGGTGGATTCTTTACCAACTGAGCTATCAGGGAAGCCCTTAGGAACCCATGGACTTATTCAAGCTCTGGTCCATTGAGTTGATGATATCATCCAAAAATCTCATCCTCTGTTGCCTCCTTCTTCTCCTGCTCTTAATATTTCCCAGCATCAGGGTCTTCTCCAATGAGCTGGCTCTTTGCAACAGGTGGTCCAAGTATTGGAGTTTCAGGTTCAGCATCAGTCCTTCCAGTGAATATTCAGGGTTGATTTCCTTTAGGATAGACTGGTTTGATCTCCTTCAAAGGGACAAAAATCTTCTCCAACACCACAGTTCAAAAGTATCAATTCTTTGTCACTCAGTGCTCTTGGTGGTCCAACTCTCACACTGGTACTAGAAAAACCATAGTTTTGACTATACAGACCTTTGTCAGCTAAGCGATGTCTCTGTTTTTTTAACACACTGTCTAGGTTTGTCATAGCTTTTCTTTCAAAGAGCAAGCGTGTTTTAATCTTATGGCTGCTGTCACCATCCACAGTGATTTTGGAGCCCAAGAAAATAAAATCTGTCACTGTTTCCATTTTTTTCCCATCTATTTGCCATGAAGTGATGGGATCCAATGCTAAGATCCTCATTTTTTGAATGTTGAGTTTTAAGCCAGCTTTTCACTCTCTCTGTTAACCTTTTCAGTTAGCTTTTTTCAGAGGCTCTTTATTTCCTCTTCACTTTCTGCCATTCGAGTGGTACCATCTGCAAATCTGAGGTTGTTGATATTCCTATCGGCAATCTTGATTTCAGCCTGTGATTCATCCAGCCTGGCATTTTGCCTGATGTGCTCTGCATATAAGTTAAATAAGTGGGGTGAAAATATACAACCTTGATGCACTCCTTTTCCAAATTTGAACTGGTCTGTGTATATGTAAATGTACAATATATAAATGTATAGACTTGAATGTATTTATAAATTGACCAGTTAAAATTATCCTATATTTTATTAACAGCAAACATAAATTATGCCAGTATAATTACAGAAAATGCTAGTTTCTTATTTTATTCAAAATATCATTGTGGTCCCCGTCCCATTTATTTTGGTTACCTTACTGTAACTCTTAACTTTTCACTTTGAATAACTATGATTTCTCTCTCAACTTTTAAATATGTATGTTATAGTTTTCAAGTAATAATATATGTGAAGTCACTCAATCGTGTCTGACTCTTTGCAACCCCATGGATTGTAGCCTACCAGGCTCCTCTGTCCATGGGATTTTTCAGGCAATAGTCCTGGAGTGGATTGTCATTTCTTTCTCCAGGGGATCTTCCCAACCCAGGGATCCAACCTGGGTCTCCTGCATTGTAGACAGACGTTTTACCATCTGAGCCACCAGGGAAGTCATAATATATAAAGTATATGTAAATCACCCTCAAATAAATACGTAATATAAAATATATTTATATTCTATAAAAACAATACATTTATAACAAGGAAAGTATGTATGTACCTGGAGCAAGAGAATCCTTATAACACACGTATATTATATACATATGTCTATAAACTTGTGGAAATATCTTATTATTTATGATTATATTTTTTTACCACACATGGCACTTCTGAACTCTGTTCACCTATCAAACCATTTTCTTTGTTTGCTAAAGTAGATGGATACTAACTCTTACTTGGTCCTG
This sequence comes from Oryx dammah, assembly GCF_014754425.2. Taxonomy (NCBI): domain Eukaryota; kingdom Metazoa; phylum Chordata; class Mammalia; order Artiodactyla; family Bovidae; genus Oryx; species Oryx dammah. The sequence continues at coordinate 38,103,205 of NW_024070196.1, read as the reverse complement.
GGGTAGTTCTAAGTGAGTCTATTGAACCTGTTTCATACTGAGCCATGTCTTTAAATCAACATGATTCTATGCTGTTGGGTCAATGAGAAGGGAGTTCACTGTGTGAGTTAAGGTTCCTTTTCATAGGCATAAAACTGAATCCTAAATTTATGAGAAAAAATGTGAGCTTACAGGTAGGGAAACCATAATATTATCCAAACATTTAGGTCTCAACTGTTTTTTCTTCTGCTTCTCATATTCACTTATCCACACTTTTCCTCTTTAAATATGTACCTAACTCGAGTCTTTTCCCTTAATAGGTAACAAATACACCTTTTCTCATTATTCATTGCTCAGAAGGTCCTACCCTCTACCTAGCCACTAAAATAGAGAAGATGACCATAGCAATTCCTGATGCAAAACAATTATTCAGACTTAAATATAAGAAAATGCAATAAATTTTTATTACAGTATTTAGCAATAATAAGATAAAACTCAGAAAACTGAATAAATATATGATTAATATTATTTTCATTAATATTATTCTATGTACTGTAAAATTATATATAGTAAATGATTATATAATATATAACTATTATATACATGTATATATACATTCCTCACCATGGAAATGCTGAAATATGCCAAATATATATAAATGGAAATTTAAACTGACCTAACACTCCAGTACTCCTGCCTGGAAAATCCCATGGACAGAGGAGCCTGGTAGGCTGCAGTCCACGGGGTCGCTAAGAGTCGGATACAACTGAGTGACTTCACTTTCAGTTTTCACTTTCATGCACTGGAGAAGGAGATGGCAACCCACTCCAGTGTTCTTGCTTGAAGAATTCCAGGGACGGGGGAACCTGGTGGGCTGCCATCTATGGGGTCGCACAGAGTTGGACACGACTGAAGCGACTTAGCAGCAGTATCAGTAACATTCCAAGAGACAAAATTAATAAATGTCTTCTATTTGTTATATTAATTGTAAACTTTTTCCTTTGTTTTCATGTAGAGTTTTTAGGCTAAATGTGTACATATGTGTGTATATGTGTCTATTTGCAAGTGATAAGGCTATCTACTTCATACAAAGTGGCAGTGACCAGAATTTTAGTGAGATTTCTCAGCTGCTACCCCAATATCTCCTCAGCTATTACTTTTTCCACTTACCTTAAGATATCTTCAAGTATCTGCCATGTACACAGTGGAGGAATTCTTTTTACACACTGCAAAGTTTACCCATATACTGTTTTATTTTTCTTTTCACCGTGCTGTCATTCCCTACTACAGCTTCTTTCATTACCAACGGTCTTTAAAGGCATTGGCTGCATCCACTTGGCAATGCTATCCATTTTCCATTCAACTTTTCACTGGCACAAATTCTCATTGAGTGATTACAGAATTTCTGCAAATTTACTCTCTTTGAAGCAGACGTAAAATTAGTGGTCTTCTCATACCATATCACACATTGTGATTGGAACTAGAGCAGTGATATCTCTTCTCTAGTCTTAGCAATTGCTTCCTAAAGGCAGCTATTTCTCTTCTTTTTATTTTTTCATATTTTATGTTGGAGTATAGTTGATTAGGGCTTCCCAGGTAGCACAAGTGGTAAAGAACACACCTGCCACTGCAAGAGACATAAGAAGCGTGGGTTAGATCCTTGAATCAGGAAGAAGCCCTAGAGGAGGGCATGGCAGCCCCCTCCAGTATTCTTGCAAGGAGAATCCCATGGACCAAGGAGCCTGGCAGGTTATGGTCTATAGGGTCACAAAGAGTCAGACATGAATGAAGGGACTTAGCATGCACACATGCATAGTTGATTACCAATGTGTTAGTTTCAGGTGTACAGTACAGTGATTCATATATATGAATCTATTCTGTATATGAATCAATATACATATAATGAATCTATTGTTTTTCAAATTATTTTCCCATTTAGGTTAATAGGATAGAGAAGATGTATAGACTGGGAATTTGGGATTGACAATACACACTGTTATATTTAAAATAGATAACAAGGGCTTACCTGGTGGTCCAGTGGTTTAAAATCCACCTGCCAATACAGCATTCAATCCTGGCTTGGGGAAGATCCCATATGCCATGGTGCAACCAAGCCCATAAGACACAGCTACTGAGTCCATGTGCTGCAACTACTGGGCAGTGTGCTGCTGCTGCGGAAGCCCAAGCACCTAGAGCCTGTGCTCCACAACAAAGAAACAATTGCAATGAGAGGCCTATATACCACAATGAAGAGTAGTCCCTGCTCACCGCAAGTAGGGAGAGTCCACACACAGCAATGAAGACATAGCCAACATTTAACTAATTAAAAAAATATATAACCAACAAGGAGTTACCATAGGCAGCTCCTTCTACATATCCCCACCCCCCCCCCCCCACATTGCCACCATGAATTGATTTTGGAGATCTGTGACTTGCCATGTTCTCCATGTATTTTGTCCCAGTGTCATGGACATAATCTCCTCTGCTTCAGCAAAGCCTTCAATGTATTTCCATCATTGAAATGAGTTTGGAGGGTCCAAATACCTGCCAATCTGTGAAGGTATGCCTGAATCCCATTGGTAGTCCAGGGGTAGGTCTGTCTGAAATATACATCAAATTGCAACATCTAACTCAACCCCTTTTCTCAAGGATCTTTCAGAAAAACTTTTTGTAATATTCTAACCACTTGTGATTTGGTCATTAATTTACATTAGCATTATTTTTGCCTTATTTTAGCATTATTTTAACTTTGTAAGTAGTAAAATCTATTGATATGTTTTATTTTATACTAAAATATTACACTTCTAATTTGAGGCTTATTAAATACTTACTTTTCCTTTTATATTTTATGGCTTTGTATTTATTTCATTCATCTTCCATTTAATGTCTGCTGAAATGGAATTACAGCTTAATACTCTTTCTACATGTTAAACTTGGCATGGAAAAACCTTCTAAAGGTACTGTGATGGCAATAGGGCAGTCAGACATAGGTATAAATATAAATATTAGTGACTCATAAGTTCCCCAGTGAAACTTAAACCTATAAGGAAAACACATGTAAAATACAAACTTACAAAAATATTAAGTAATGCTCAATGTGATCATTCTTGCTATTACTATCTTTAATAAAGTCAATCCCCTACATATGAACAAGTTCTGTTCCAAGACCATGCTCCTAAGTCCAATTTGTTACTAAGTCTAATGAAATTAGTATAGGTACTCAACTAATGCAATCAGTTAAATAGTACTGTACTCTTTTGCATATATAGTAATTTTCATACAAATAATACATAAAAACAAACAGAAAAAATAAAGAGAACATTTTTAATCTTACAGCACCTTGAAATGCAGAGCAGTACAGTACAACAGCTGGCATACAAGTGTTGGCATTGAGTGAACTCCTCAGTTCTTCAGATACCTCTTCTTCCTCTTGTCTCTCTTCATCCTTTCCCTGGGCCTCCAATTCTATCAGGTCTTTATTAGTAAGTTCCTTGTGTTGCACAGCAAAGAGTTCAATGTTATAAGAATGAATGACCTCTACCAGCTTTTCACCTCACTCCATTTTTTCAATTATTCTCACTTTTGTTTTCATTGTTATCACTTGTTGCTTCTTAGCAGTACCCGCTGTGTTACTGCTTTTATGCTTGATTCCAGGCATCCTGGGGTTAAAATAAAGACACTGCACTACTGTACTCTGTACAGTACTTTAAAGTACACAAAAGCACAACCACTTGTAAAGGATGCACACATGTGATAATGTATGCCAGACATGTGAACTAACTTATGTGATTGGACATGTACATGCACATTGTCATCGTTGAAAGTTTACAATTTGAAGGTTCGTATGTAGGGGACTTACTGTGTTTAATGTTTGTCAAGTGCTTTCTGTGAGCCTTACACAAGGAAGACCCATAATCAACTTTACTAATTAATATAAGAGGTAGGAAAGACATGTCCCAGAGAAGTATCTGAATGACCGCAACAAGTGCAGCCTCACTGGAATGATGAAAACAGAAGCCAAATTAAATTGAGTGGAAGAATGAGTAGGAAATAAGCAATAAAAACAGAAAGTGCTCCCAGAACTTCATAAAAATAAGTTGTTAAATAAATGAGAGAAAAATGTGAACTGGGGAGAACAGAGCCAAGAGAGTATCTGTTTCTAAGAAGAAAAATAATTTTAATATGCAACAAACACTGGAAAGTAGAGTCCAAGTATAAAAAGACAAATGTGTACCCAAAGGCTGTGAGAGAAAATCTATAACTAGATAGCTGGGAGGGAGAAGGGGACTGATAAAGGCTGACTCAAAAGAATTAGCTTCAGAGTCAATGGCACGGTCAAAGGAATTGGCTACTCTAGAAAAGTAGAGTTATTCATATATTAGACCTGTAGGAGAAGAAGCCTTGGTAAACACGTGTTGATTAATTAGTTGGTGTTGACTTGAGCACCTTTTGACCAGATCCCTTTAACCTGGATCTGGAATCACCTGGTAAAGGAGTTTGAAAGAAAGACAATAAGGTTAAGCATAGTGATTAAGGAGAATCAGTGAGTAGCTTGATCAAGGAAATTGAATTATGCTAGCCAAAATAGGGGAGCTAATTGTGGGTAGTGACTAACCAGGAGTTACTAGACCTGCAGTTCCTCTGGGCAACATATTTGCTTTGGGTGTGACTCCATTACCCTGGAGAAGCATAAGCAGGACATGTTCTCAACCAAGGCTGGAATTCTACAGGACAGATGTAATGAAATAGCTGAGAGGTTGAGAACTTTGTCAAGAGAATCTCAATAATGGTGTTAAGGGGTGTAGGCACTAGAGAGGAGGATGTAGCTTGGCCCCTGAAATGGCTTTTAACCTTCATATCCTTAAATATACAAATCATAATTTATGGCAAAATGATTTATCTAGAAAAGGAGTTAGCCAGTTGAAATAATTAAAGCCACTGGAGAATAGCAAAGATAATCTTGTTAAGGTTATATATGTATGAATAAATTCAACCAAAATGTCAGAAAACCTCCTCTGGAGAAATTGGGAGAATGTGTCACTGCTCTTTAAGAGGGCCTAAAGCTAGTTAATACGGATGTGATGATTGTTCATCTTTTATAATATGCTCTAACCTTTACTTTGAGAGATGCTTTAAATAGGGAGCTGTGAATATAGTACTTTAATTAAGCCATCTCTTCTTTACAGCTCTGATCCTTATGTTGTAATATATTCTGTGTAGAATGAGCATACCACAAAAATGTTTAGAATCTTCTTCTGCATTTCTCAAATATATTTTTATATGGAGGAATAATTTATCTCTATGCCACAGCAGAAAATTCTGTTGGTAAAATTTATTAAATTTGCATCAAACATCTTGAAAACAAGTTGGTGTTAAAAAAGTACCAGGAAAAAGGATTTATTAAAGTGAAGTCTGTGTGTGTACATGAATAGGGATATGATTATATATGTGAATTTGCACAGATTCTCAACAAGTTCAGTACTAAAGTCAGTATCTTGGTTGTGGGTTAAATAGCCATATTTAAAGCTTAAGACAACAGTAGGGCATGATGGTCATGTGAAATATGAAAAACAAATTGCTGTGGTTCAGTTGTGAAGTCATATTTGATTCTTTACAACCTCATGGGCTGCAGCATGCCAGGCTCTGCTGTCCTCCACTATCTCCCAGAGTTTGCACAAATTCATGTCTTTTGAGTCAATAATACTATCTAACCATCTCATCCTCTGCCATCCCCTTTTCCTTCTGCCTTCAGTGTTTCCAAGCATCAGGGTCTTTTCCAGTGAGTTGGCTCTTCACATCAGGTGGCCAAAATATTGGAGTTTTGACTTCAGCAGTTCAGTTCAGTTCAGTTGGTTCAAGTAGTTTAAACTTCTAGCTTTGCAAGAATGCTACACACTGATTTTTGTTGTTGTTTTTAATGATGGGGAATTGTACAAAAAAGTGTCACTCTTGCTTTGTCAGGTGTGATGGAAATAGTCGTGAGGCAGAGAATTCAGCCTGGTTAAGTGCTATTTAATTACGGTTTGTAATTTCCACCACTATCCAGAAAGTGTTCGGAGAAGGCAATGGCACCCCACTCCAGTACTCTTGCCTGGAAAATCCCATGGACGGAGGAGCCTGGTGGGCCGCAGTCCATGGGGTCACTAAGAGTTAGACACAACTGAGCAACTTCACTTTCACTTTTCACTTTCATGCATTGGAGAAGGAAATGGCAACCCACTCCAGTGTTCTTGCCTGGAGAATCCCAGGGACGGGGGAGCCTAGTGGGCTGCTGTCTATGGGGTTGCAGAGAGTCGGACACGACTGAAGTGACAGCATAGCATAGCATCCAGAAAGTGTTACCTTAATCATGTTCATTTTAACAATGATATAAAAATGCATTTCCTATGCTATGAAAATGTAGCACTTTTTTTTTCTATCAGCAATTTTGAATAGTAGTGTTTATTGCATATGTGAGATAAAGATAGAAAATTTGCTGAGAGACAAGATTATACAAAAATGTTTTGATTGGGTAACACTGACCCATATAAATAAGTATAGAATAAGTTGCAAAATAATGTTCATATTAGGTTTTACTTGAATTAAGATATCTTATTTTATAGTGCTTCAAAAATAAGTCAATTCAGGCAACATGATTATGGGAGGAGGACAACTTTTTACAAAGACAAACAAAAATGTGTTTTCTTGATGCCTAGGGGGAAAAGTCAATTTCCCATATCCTAGTAAACAACAAAATAATTCAAGTTAAAGCAAAAAGTAGTGCCAATAAAAAATAAACAAGGATGTATTGTGTGATGGGAACTTTGTAAGACTTTATGAGATATAAAACAGGCTGGATCGAACAAATGAAACACCTCACCAGTCTGGTTCACAGTCGAAAAAAAAAAACTAAAACCAACTGTCAACAGTAAGGGAAAATGTCACCAAATGTCAGAACTAGTACTCCTACAAAATAAAGCAGAACATTTTCCTAGAGATAAAGACTGCTGTGCAAACCTATTGGAACTCTATAAATCAAATTCATGAAAAAGGAACACCTCAATAGGTTAGTATGTCAACATTAATAAACACCATCAAATAGAACATTAGAGAAGAAATGAAAAAAGGAAAAGTAGCAGAACTATTTCCATTTTCTAGGCTTGGCAGCAATGTTTGTGTGGGCTCTAGAAGGTGGGAGTGAGAAAGAAGAAAAATAGCATTAGGAAAATAAGTAGGTACATAGAATAGGAAAAGAAGCATTTGTCTATAGATGTTTGATTTTTTTTTTTAAGATGAGCAGCTGTGAATAGTAGCCACCATATATTTAGCTTGGTTATATGACAGCAACTCTGCTTGCCATTTATAAGATTATTTCATGTTATCCCCACAATAATTTTTAAAAAATGTGTTAATAGTCTTTTTTAGAAATGATAAGACTGGATCAAAATAATATATATCAGTTGACCAGTGTCACATAGTGACCGAGAACCTGGAATAAAAGTCCAACCAGCTCACATACAATATTTTAAATTGTAATATAGACACTTGTTCTCTTGTACTGTCATTCTTATGCTTATCTAATTTATTTTGGTAGCAAAACTGTGATTTTGTACTCAGAGAATTAAAAAAAAATTCCCTGTATATCACAAAGTATACAATATGTAAATGGTGATTTTTTTAAATATAGAAAGTATATTGCCATATTAAATACTCAACACATAAATCCACATTGCAATTGTGAAAATATGAGTGTGATACTGGGTTTCTTTTCAGGTAATAAACTGCATATGGTGAAAAGTTACCAACTGGATAATTTGACCTGAATAGAAACTTGTTTTTGTCTCTATAGAATGACTGATGATTAAGTCACAAGAATTTGACCTCTGGGTGAGATTGTATAGTAATCAGTGAAGTCTTAGAAAATATTTTTCAAACTTTAGGGTTTTGTTTTAGCTCTGCTGCAGCTGAGCTATTTTTCTCATTATAATTAGTCAGAGGTTTAATTGCTTAAGGCTTCTTCATTATAGAGCAATGTCTTTGGCACACAGAGTGATGATTGCTTCTTGATTTATGGTGCTAGAAAGGGCTGCATCCAAATTATCTAAATCAGTAGATATAATACATTATCCATTTTATTTTCTGATTCACATGGATCATATTTATAACATAGTCTCATGGGTGACACCACTCATTACAGAGAGCAATTCTAAAATGTTGGAGAAGTAGGAGGGCATATTACCCTAAGGTAGTGTTTCTCAAATCAGACTGTTCATCTTAGTCACTTAGAAAGTGAAAGGGTTAGTCGCTCAGTTGTGTCCTACTCTTGGCGACACTGGACTGTAGCCTCTGTCCATGGGATTCTCCAGGCAAGAATACCAGAGTGGGTTGCCATTCCCTTCTTCAGAGGATCTTCCTGACCCAAGGACTGAACCCAGATCTCCCACATTGCCAGCAGATTCTTTACCATCTGAGCCATGCAATCCATAAAAATACAGTTATCAGATGTACGTCCCTACAATTCTGATTCAGCATAGCTGAGAAGGTCCTGGGGAATACAATAAGTTTGTAGAACTTCACTTGCTTTGGAAGCATAAATGGTTTTGAAAACTATTATTTAAGGACAATAACAGAACTTTTGCATGTCAAATAGTGTAAGCTATTTAATTCAACAAATAAATAACAATGACCAAAAAAAAAAAAAAACCCGACAAAATAATTCTGATATGATGCCTGAATTTAGATTTCTAGAATGAGACTGACAAAATGTTGGAGGGTAAGTGTATTTGCAGACTTGAAATTCTAGGTCTGTGCATAAATACACACTTTTATTTTTCCTTTTGTCCAAATCTATTGAAATAGCAAAAAATATAAAATATAAAAATTCTATAAGCATCTAGAAAGAAAGAATTTGCAACTTCCCTAAAGCAAAAGACAAGACTTCTGAATAATTCTTCCTAAAATAGTCCTGAGGGGACAGGGAGGGCAAAAATATCTCAGAAACTGGAGACAAGAGCAGCTGTGATTCATAAAAGAATTCAGTGAGTGAGCTATGGCACTCTTGCAGCAGGCCATCTCTATATAGCCTGATGTTCCCTTTCTAAAGATGAGGCCTTTTAATAATGTCAAAACATGTAACTATTTCAACAAGGTGGAAAATGCATAAGGATGCTTCTCCATGGAATGGTTAGGGTCTAGAGAGAATGTCTGGGAAGTGCCCAGAGATCCTCCTGCTCAGACAAAAACCAAGAAGCTCAAAGTTCCAGAATGCAAAATATTCACTGGCTTAGGCCAAAAATCTACGTACTAGCTTTGGTCTTTTGTTTTTCCTCACACATCCCAATACCCGATTTATCAGATACTCTTGGTGGCTCCTAGTGCAAAACTTCTACCCATCTGTTCTACACACCTGTCTGTTTCCACAGCTGCTGTTATATTCCATGCTGGCATCACTTCAGATTCCTGACTGCAATCCTCTTCTTGGTGTTTTCATTTGCACTCTTCTTCCCTTGCTTTCTATTTTCCACACAGCTCTCAAAATAATATTTTTTAAAATTACACTAATTTATGCTCTCCACTTGCTTAGAACTCTGTCATGGTTTTTCTTTGAAACTTGAAATAAAAACCAAACTCCTTTCTAGTGCCTGAGATATGTTGCATATTCAGGCTTTCACATATCTATAGGCTCCTGTCCTTTCCCAACACAGAGGAGGGCACTCTTTACTATTTTTTTTCATAGTTCAACTTTAAATTTATTCCCAAATTCAAACATTGTCAACAAAGTTGACAAATACACATAATGTGCAGGGAAATATACATACATTTAATAGTTTATATAATTTTATTAAATTGATTTATTTTATACTTTCTCCCAAATTTCCCTATGCAAATATCAATCACAGAAACTCTAAGAGAAATACCACTTAGCATGTTAAAAATAGAATTATAAGAAAGAAATGAAAGTCCTGGGACTTCATCATCTACCATATGTGTGTGTGTATGTGTGTGTGTGTGTGTATATAAAATATATTATATATAAGAATTCTGTGGACTGAGGAGCCTGGCAGGCTCCATGGGGTCACAAGGAGTTAAACATGACTAAGTGAGTAACACACACACATAAATTTTATTGGAAAATAGTTATAATGTCATGGTAGTTTCTGCTATATAGCAAAATAAATCAGCTGTACACACATATATCCCCCTTCTTGGATTTCCTTCCCATTTAGGTCACCACAGAGGCTTGAGTAAGGCAGTCTTGAATTTTACGCTATTTTATTGTCCTAGGTATATGGCCAGGATAGGACGTGTCTTCTTTAAATATACAAGTGTGAAATGGTACACAAATCTGTAAATAAACAGAATGATTTATGTAAACCTGTTGATGTTCATTGCTTGGAAGAAATGAGTTATCTTTTAAAAATTATGGATAAAATATTGCAATGACTTAGACTGCAGAAAGCCATTATTAAATGCAAAAAATGCATTCTTTCTCCTCCTATTTTTCCAGATTTCATGTTTTTCTGAGTGTGGTTTACAGTAGGAGAGAAATATTAGAAGGAAAAAAAAAATGATTCTCAACTTATTCTAAAATAGCCATCTCTGAAGTAAAGGCAAGCAGAAAAGAAACAGAAATACTAACTCCTTGACTATAAATGTAAAAGTAGTAACTCAAGGATTGTCACATCCTTTTCTACTGAGTGATGTCTATCTGAAATGATAAATTAGCTTCACCAAATATATTCTTCTCATATTGCAATAAACATATATAGGGGAATCCATATTTCCTATGAATAATATTTTGACAAATAAATCAATACAGTTGTTTGTATTCAAGTCTCCCCCAATTTAAAATTCAGATGATAAATGCTCAGGTGATAGGCATTATGGTTCTGGACACATCTGAGGGTTTTTACATGTGTCAATAAGAATGGTATCTAAAATCTAGTCATGATTGAAGGCATATCAAGAACATCCTAAAATTGTGGGACATAAATGATTGTAGGTAGATGAGAAAGTTTAAAAGTTAAAACATTGTATATAATACTTACTTTGCCAAATTTTATTTGAAATCTGAATAAAGAATGTTATAAAATGTTAAACGAAGAAGGACTCATTTTAAAAGTCAAATAGCTATTTAAAAATGAAGTTAAACTGAGAAAAGGCAAATGGTCAATATGATTTTACTCTTTCACTCAAAGTGCCGTATGAAAGAGAGATATCAGGTACTTCTAGCATGTGTGCATGGTCAGTCACTTCAGTTCTGCCTGAATGTTTGTGACCCTAAGGACTGGAGCCTGCCAGGCTCCTCTGTCTATGGGATTCTCCAGGCAAGAATACTGGAGTGGTTGCCATTCCTCCTCCAGGGAATCTTCTTGCCTCAGGGATCAAATCAGCATTTCCTGCATCTCTTGCATTGAAGGCAGATTCTTTATCCACTGAACCACCCGAGAAGCCCCAGCTATTTCTAATAATATTGCCAGAAAAGTGACCTTTCATTTGGGGGCTTGGTATTAGCATATTTATTACTCTATGGGAACTGAGTGTTAACCCGCCTTCAATCTGACAGATCTGACTAGTTTGTGGTAGAAACTCACTTTGATTTTAGTGTGGAATTATGGAATACTTAGTTTGGTATATCCCTTAAGAAGGAAAGCATACTAAGAAGTTAGGCACTAATCATTACATTCTGTTAATTGTTGAATGCAATTAGACAAGGAGGAAATAGCATTAAAGAAATAAGACAGATAATATTTTTATCCAAGGAATATCTGATTCAGAAAACTTTCATCAGTGTGGGAAAAGAATGACTAGTTTGTAAGAAATCAGAGAGGTTAAAAATTTTGCTTGAAAAAAAAAAAAAGTTAGCAAGTAGAGATTACAGGTTCTGTTTACTATGAAGAACTACTAAAACTGGGTTAAATATATAAAACTTCTATTTAGATCCATTGGAGAGGTGCCAATGTAATTAGGACTGGCAAGAATAAAATTAAAATGAGTGAGATGAGCTCAGAGTTGAGCTTCACATTTGATCTCTTTTGTTTTCCATGAGAGCATATGCTAATTCCCAGAGCGGTGGAGATAGAAAGCTAAAATTGAGAAAGGAATAATACTAGGATAAAGACATAGGGTCTTCCCTGGTGGCTCAGATGGCAAAGAATCTGCCTACAAGGAGACCTGGGTTTGATCCCTGCACTGGGACGATCCCCTGGAGAAGGGAACAGCTACCCACTCTGGTGGACAGAGGAGCCTAGCAGGCTACACAGTTCATGGGGTCACAAAGAGTCATACTTTTCACTTTCATGACTGAGTGACTTTCACTTTCACCAAAGACACATAGGTTGATGTTAAGAACTTCCAAAGCAGCTGAGAAGTAAGCAAACTTTCAGAGAAAGTCCATGGAGTTGAGCCAGTGAAGTTCTGCAAGGGAGATGAGAATTATACACTGAAGGATCTGTTTCTTTGAGAGCAATTTTGAGACTTTAAGTGAAGCAAGAGAGCTAGCATCTGAACTAGAAATTGATGAGATAATTCTATGAGATGCTTAGTACACCTAGAGTTGTGCTGAGAGCTCCAGTTGTTGTAATTAGATTAGTTCCAGTAGTTGTAATTAGATCATACTTACAGATCTATATGCAAGCCAACAACGTTCTGGGACCTCAAGGACCAAGTGTCTTTGGCATGAATGTTAGACTTCTTAAAATGGACACCTTCTGTGCAGCAGAGGTGAAGTTTTATTAAACAGTTTTAATCATAGGAGCCATGGAACCAGAGTAAGAGGCAATGAAGAGACAGAGAACCCATGATGACAGATCTCTTAGCACAAGCATGTACATTACTATTTCAAAAAAATTCTGTGATCACCGAGAAATTGTTAAGAGGCTACTTTGTGTGATGTGTGTTTATGTGTTGTATATAGTCAGGCTAAAATACATCTGCCTTGGATTATGATTAAAAATTAATATGATCTCAATCATGATCTCAATGCTAACACACAAATGTTGTGTCTACATTCCATAATCCATTATGTTCTTAGTCATGTATGACTCTTTGTGACCCACCAAGCTCTTCTGTCCTTGGGATTTCCAGGCAAGAGTACTGGAGTGGGTTGCTATTTCTACCTCCAGGGGATCTTCTTGATCCAGGGATTAAATCCATGTCTCCTGTATCTCCTGCACTGCAGGTAGATTCTTTCCCCTGGAGCCACTGGGGAAGACCATTATTGGTCTTCCATTGGGGAAGACCATTATGATCATGTAAATTTAAAATTTTCAGACTCCTTTAGAAGTAAACAAATAGTAAAATAAAGATAGGCAATACCTCCTACTATTGCTTCCACATCAAATAATCTCACACCAATTAATTATGTGGGTGATAGCACACCAATGAAAAAAACTTCACAAGAGCATTATATAGGATAAAAAGACACATTGGTCTTGTCTGATGCTTCAACACGAAATTTAAAAATAAACAAGTGTGGAATTTACAAAAACAGATCATTTCTAATCATAGCACTGTACAGAAAGGGAATTCAGATTCTGAAGTTGTAGAGAGCATTGAGCATGTGGAAACATCCTTAGTTTCATCAACAAATGATATCTAATTGATCCCCAGTCACCAGAGAGCTAAGAATTATCAGTGAAGACAAAATAACCCTGAACTGGGATTCAGGTAACAAAAATTCTAGTCTGGGCAAATCAATTAACCTATTGATTCTCAGTTGCTTTAGATAAAGAACAAGGAATTTGAACTAAATAATCAGAATGGAATTTTCCTTCTGGGCCAGTTTATAAATTTCTTTTCTTCTTTAATGTACCATCAGTTATTCTTTTAATATATTAATAGAATAGGAAAATGATAAAGTCCTTGCTCTAATCAGCAGCATATAATTCTTTGTAGCATCACTGATTTTTTTTTTTTTTTGCATCACTGATTTTTGAGCAGAAAGAAAGATGGATTAATAGCTAATCTTGTGGAAAGAAGGTTTCACATGCTTCTAGTTATTCTTTAAAAGTCATCTTTTTATTTATTTTTTAATCCTGAGTCTGTGCTTTTCTAGGTAATATCTTGAAAATTTTGATAATACACTAACACTTTCAAAGCTTTTGGGTACCATCATACTATGACAGGGGACAATTAAGCAACTTCTCATTTAGTTGGTATTGTTGAGAATTAATTTGATCCATTTAGGTGAAGTTGATTGAACACAAATGTTTTAAGCTTCAATTATGAGCTTATACAGTCAGCAAAAACAAGACATGGAGTTAACTGTGGCTCAGATCATGAGCTCCTGATTGAAAAATTCAGGCTTAAATTGAAGAAAATAGGGAAAACCACTAGACCATTCAGGTGTGACCTAAATCAAATCCCTTGTGATTATACAGCAGAGGTGACGAATACATTCAAAGGATTAGATCTAGTAGACAGAGCGCCTAAAGATCTATGGAGAGAGATTCTTAACATTGTATAGAACCAAAACCATCTCAAAGAAAAAGAAATGAAAATGGGCAAACTGGTTGTCTGAGGAGGCTTTACAATATCTAAGGAAAGAAGAGAGTTAAAGGCAAAGGAGAAAAAGAAAGATATACCCAACTGAATGCAGAGTTCCAGAGAATAGCAAGGACACAAAACAAAACCTGCTTAAGTGAACAGTGCAAATAAATAGAGGAAAACAAGAGAATGATAAAGACTAGAGATCTCTTCAAGAAAATTTAAGATATCAAGGGAAAATTTCATGTAAACATTGGCACGATAAAGGATGGAGAGAGCAAAACCTAATGTGCCGAGGTCCAGCCTCAGCAGAGTCCAGGGATATCCTCAGGATGGACGACGTCGGTGAATGAAGAAAGATAGATAAAGAGATAAGGAAAGAGACACGAGGTGACCAGGCTTCAGTGAGTGAGGCCCATTTACTTTATTCTTCTCGGGGCTTTTATACCCTGAGTTATACATACAGCAAGGTGAAAAATGCAGAGTCAACTCAACATTCCATCAGTAATAACTTTTAACAATATCAGGTTCCTTCTTGTAAGAGTCTTATTCTCTGCACATCATCTTCTGTTCCGGAGGCCTGTTGATATTCCATGACCTCTTTTTGATAAATGTTGGTCAGCCAGAACAATCTTCCTTTAAAGTGTTTCTTCTTAAATTCTTAGCCTGCATCACCCTTAAAGTACAGAGTTACATTCTTATGGAGCAAAGATTCAGTGGGTTACAGCAAAGAAAGGACTTATTAACTCAAAGTCTAATGTTGCTAATGCTAAAGCTACTGCTTGTTATTTCTACATCTTGACTATAGGTACTCCCAGGAACACAATGGATAAGGGATGTGAGAACTTGGCAGCAAGCATAGGCTCAACAATGTTGCAAGAGTCTGGATAAACCTGCCAAGTAAGCTAGAATGCTAACAGAGGGTTTGAAACACTCCTTTCATGCCCAGGAGATTTATCAGCTAGAGCCCTAAGTTAACTCTTTTGTCAGGGACAGCCCCCTGCTAATGTCAGAAGAGCTGGTGAAAGACATAAAATAATAAGGCAGATTCTGGTTTGGGGGTAGATGCTCAAGCAGGTCCAGGGGGTCTGTCGAGTCCTGAAGCCTTGCTTATCAGGACTCTTCCGCATGACCTTGTCATGGGTCCGATGGCCCAGGGAGTCCCTCGAGTCCAGCATGACCTTGTCATGGGTGGGATCTCCCATGCTGGCTCCTGGCATTAATGAAGAAAACACAATAAAGGACCTAACAGAAACAGAAGAGATTAAGAAGTGGTAAGAATATATAGAAGAACCATACATAAAAGATCTTAAAGGCCCAGATAACCATAATGGTGGTGTGGTCACTCACCTAGAGCCAGATTATGGAGTGTGAAGTCAAATGGGCCTTAGGAAGCATTAAAATAAACAAAATTAGTGGAGGTGATCGAACTCCAACTGAGCTATTTCAAATCCTAAAAGATGATACACTTAAAGGGCTGCACTCTATATGTCAGCAAATTTGGAAAATTGATCAGTGGTCATACTAGAAAAGTTTTAATTCCAATCCCAATGAAGGGAAATACCAAAGAATGTTTAAACTACAGTACACCTGTAATCATTTCACATGCTAGCAAAGTTATGTTCAATATCCTGCACACTAGGCTTTATCAGCACATGAACTGAGCATTTTCAGATGTACAAGCCAGGTTTCAAAAGGTCAGAAGAGTCAGAAATCAAATTGTCAACATTCATTGTATCATGGGGAAAACAAGAGAATTCCAGAAAAACATCTGCTTCTACTTCATTGACTATATTAAAGCTTTGACTGTGAGGATCACAACAAACTTTGGGAAATTCTTAAAGAGATGGGAATACCATACCACCTTATCTGTCTCCTGAGAAACCTGCATAGAGATCAATAAGCAACAGAATTGGACATGGAACAACTGGCTTGTTCTAAATTGGGAAAGGAGTATATCAAAGCTGAATATTTTCACCCTGCTTATTTAACTTATATTCATAGTACATCTGGAGAAGGCAGTGGCAACCCACTCCAGTACTCTTGCCTGGAAAATCCCATGGACGGAGGAGCCTGGTAGGCTGCAGTCCATTGGGTCACTAAGAGTCAGACATGACTAAGGAACTTCACTTTCACTTTTACTTTCCTGCCTTGGAGAAGGAAATGGCAACCCACTCCAGTGTTCTTGCCTGGAGAATCCCAGGGATGGGGGAGCCTGGTGGGCTGCTATCTATGGGGTCGCACAGAGTCAGATATGACTGAAGCGACTTAGCAGTAGCAGCAGCAGCATAGTACATCATACAAAATGCTGAGTTGAATGAATCACAAGCTGGTATTAAGACTGTCAGGAAAGCTATCAGGAGAAAGTTAAAAGGAGCTAAAGATCCTCTTGCTAAAAGTGAATAAGATAGTGAGAAAGCTGGCTTGAAATTCAACATTTATAAAGATCATGGCATCTGGTCCTATCACTTCATGGCAAATAGAAGGGAAGAAATTGGAAGCAGTGACAGATTTTATTTTCTTGGGTTCCAAAATCACTGTGGATGGTAACTGCAGGCATGAAATGAAAAGATGCTTGCTCCTTGGAAAGAAAGGTACGACAAAACTAGACAGCATATTAAAAAGCAGAGACATCACTTTGCTGACCAAGGTTTGTATAGCTGAAACTATAGTTTTTTCAGCAGTCATGTACAGATGTGAGAGTTGTATTATAAACAAGGTTGAGGGCCAAAGAACTGATGCTTTCATGTTGTGGTGCTGGAGAAGATTCTTGAGTGTCCCTTGGACTGCAAGGAGATCAAACCAGTCAATCCTAAAGAAAAATCAGTCCTGAATATTCATTGGAAGGACCAATGCTGAAGCTTCAATACTTTGGCCACCTGATGTGAAGTGCAGATTCACTGGAAAATGTTGTGATGCTCTTCAAGACTGAAACAAAAGGAGAAGGCAGGGTGGGGGCAGTGGGTAGAGGATGAGATTGTTAGATAGCATTACTGACTCAATGGACATGAATTTGAACAAACTCTGGGAAATAGTGGAGGACAGCATACTGTGGAGGAGCCTGACATACTCCAGTTCCTGGGGTTGTACATAGACATGAAATCCACTGAAAAACAGCAATGAGCTTATGGTATCCTTTTTGGTGGATTGGAGCTCTATCTGACTTCCTGGTTTGGGGTGTCTCTGGGATGATATTTGTTAGAAAATCCTCCACACTTGCTGATATCTTTGGTTTATAAATTTTACTTCCTGGAAAAGTGCAAGTGAATTTCTAAAGTGGTTTTGACTGAAGAGAATAAATAAAATTTTAGTTAATATTTTAAAAAAAGTTTCATGCTTAGAAGGAATATTGTGCCAGTCAGCAACCAAGATGTTTATTACAATATTTCAACAGAAATACCAGCTATAAGAACCTAGCTCTAAAAACTCTTTTTCCTTAAGGATTCTTTTTTTTTTTTTTTTTCATGTTATCAAAACTAAGGGAAATGTAGTGTAATGAGGAAGTGACCCTTGGGTAGCTGGTAGTGGATGTCATAACTTTACAATCTGGTAACTATAAATTTCACAAGTAATTGCAGCCATGAGAGTTGGAACACACATTGAAGATATAATGAAATTATCATGGAATGAAGCCATCTTTAAAAGCCATAAAGAATTCTTCAATAAATTTTATACAGATGCAAACAGATGACATAAAATAGAATTTGTAGTATTATCCCCTGATGAGGAAAAAAATTTTTCATTTTTTTCCTTAATGAAAAAAAAAACAAAAAAAAACCTAGCTCAACTCTAACACATTTAAACATCTATGAAGCTGTAATCTACTTAGGAAATCTACCCAAGATATTAACAAAATAATTTAAAGCTGAACTACTAACCTTATTATATTAGGAATATATTAATTGTATAGAAAATTACTCTTATACAAATTGAATTCATAATAAATTATCACTGATACCTTTGAGAACAAAGACTATATTTATATGTAGAGTGTTTATGCTAGATACATTTGTTTTACTTTAGTAAAATGCTGTGACAAATTTGTCACAATAATATCACATATTATGAATGTTTATTCAAATTGTGCTTAAAACTGATATAAAATCTATAAATGCTATATTCTTGACATGCAGGGAATCTTTTTTTCCCTTGTGTTTCTAAACACAGCTCTATTTGATGTATGAGTCCTTTATACCTTTAAACTTTACATAGAAATGATTAAATTCTAAAAATGTTTTTTTACAAAATTGCATGTCGTCTTCTCTACTAATAATTATGGATAGTTTTTAATAGATATAATTTAGAAAAGAAATAAAACATATGGCTCAAGGTAATGATAGCTTATTATGGATCGGTGTTGACAGGGAGACTTTAGTGGAAAAAAGAGTTAAGCTCACTTAAAGGAAATAATTGATCAGAATTGAGCTTCCTGTCTTAAAAAAGATAAGTGGAGTATGCATAGACACAGAAATTAACACAGCATATGTAGAACTGAGGAATTAGGGCAGACAAAACAAGGATTTATATAGAAAAGATTAGTGGTAAAAAGTAAACAGATTCTGTCCATTTTTTTAATAGAGAAGTAAAATTGTTTAGGCTTAATGTAGAAGAAAATAGGGAATCAATGTGTGTGATCTTTAATTTGTAATGCTGGATAGGGACATAATGTAAATGTTATTTTAGGAAGATTAATCTTGGAGCAATATTCAGACTGCCTCTGAGTAAGGAAAAACAATCACCAGAAAATATGAAAAATATTAATAATTCTAACATAAAATCATGAGCATCTGGATAAGATATAAATAAAGTTATGAAGTGACTTCCCTGGTAGTCTAGTGGTTAAGATTTTTCTTCCAGTGCAAGAGGTGCAGGTTCAATCCTCAGTCAGAGATTTAAGATCCCACATGTCTTGTGGTCAAGAAGAAAAGAAAAAAGAAGAGCAACATAAATAACAGAAATGGTATTGTAACAAATTCGATAAAGACTTAAAAATAGTCCACATCAAAAAAATCTTCAAAAAAAAAAAACACACAAAGGTATGGGGAGAGAAGGACCAAGTAGTATTCAGACACGGTCAGAGGCAATAGGAAGATGTATCATTTTAAAGAATTTCAAAGCAATAATGAAACTGAATGCAAGTTTATCTGCTTCTGATGTCAAAGATAAAATACATTTCCAGGAGAAAAAAAGGAACTTATGTTTTATCTAAGTACCAAATTGTTGCCATTATTACTGATGAGTTTTAATTATATATATGCAAGTTTTATCTTAGCATATTTTAAATTAATTTCCTTAACAAACATCACAATTGCAGAAATGTCAATTTAAAGAACTTCTAGTTTAAAAGTCAACTTGCATTACCCATAGCCTCTGCTATATCATTTCAAGTTCATTTCAAGAGTCAGTTTATGAAAATTCAGATTTTTGCTTTTGTTGGATAGGCTTTTGTATTCATAGCCAAAAATAATTGCAAAATCAATGCTGAAGGTCTTTTCTCTTATGTTTTCTTCTAGTAGTTTTAGGTTTCAGGACATACATTTAAGTCTTGTATCTATTTTGAGTTGATTTTTTTGTTTGTTTGTTTTTCTTTTTGGTGTGTATGTATATGATAAAGATCCAGTTTCATTCTTTTGTTTGTGGCTGACGAGTTTTCCCCAAACCTTTTATTGAAGAGACTATTTCCCTCATGTGAGGACAAAGTTAATTGACTGTATGTGTTTGGTTTTATTTCTGAATTCTTGACTTTGTCCCATTAGTTTGTATGCTTAGTTTTATGCCAATGCCATACTGTTTTGATTACTACAGTTTTTTAACAGAATTTGAAATAGGAAGTATAATGTTTCTAGGTTTGTTGTTTTTTTCTCAAGACTGTTTTGATTATTTGGGGGTCTTTTGTGGTTTCACATGAATTTTAAAATAGTTTTTTCTATAGTTGCAAAAAAACATTAAAATTTTGATAAAGATTGCATTAAACCTATCACTTTGGGAAATATAGACATTTTAATAAATATAAATTTTTCCAACCCATGAAGACAGAATAACCTTTCCATCTCTTTGTGTCAACTCTAATTTATTTCTTCAATGTTTTATAATTTTTAATGTAATACATTTCAGATCTTTGGTTAAATATATTCCTAAGTATTTTATTCATTTTAATATTATATAAGCAGGATTGCTTTCTTGATTTCCTTTTTGAACATATTTTTCTTAGTGTTGTGAAAGGATTTCAGTATAAAATGGAATCAGAGAAAATCAAATAGAATCAGAGGACATCAAATGGAATCAGAGGATATAAAATGGACAGTCTTACACATGTGCACATAGAAGAATGGAACTTAAGAACTGAGAGACTGATTTCCCATAAATGTTCAGTTTTTTAGAAGCCAAGACTTTATCTGCTTTTCAGTGAACATCCACTAAGTATCTCTCTCCATCCTCAAGCCAATTATCTTCTTGTTTGGTCTCTGATTTGACTTCCCCTTCTTCGCACTTCTTGCTCATAAATACAGATCATTGCAAGCCCTCAGTGGTCAGTTACTCTGCTTTTCCATAATGAAATAAATTTATTGTAACTTGAACTTGCCTCAGTTTATCTCTTTAATTCAGTTGATAATACAAGGAATGAAAGTGACTTTTGTATGTAGATTTTGTATCCTACAAACTTACTGATTTTTTTTTTTATTAGTCTTAACTGCTCTTTGTGGAATCTTTAGGGTTTCTGCATGTAGGATCAGGCCATCTTCAAGCATTTAATTTTGTTTCTTCCTTTCCTATTTGAATGCCTATATTTCTTATTCTTGTATGATTGCTCTTACTATTACTTCGTACACTGAATATAAGTGGCAAGAGTCAGTAGCTATGTCTTTGTATTGGTACTGAGGAAAAGCTTTCAGTTTCTCAACACTAATTATGACATTAGTTGCGTACTACACATAAATGACTTTGTTCATGATGAGCTGGATTCTTATAAATTTATTTTATTGATAATGTTTATCATGAACTGATATTTAACTTTGTCAAATGCTATTCCTGCATCTATTGACATGATCATGTGGTTTTTGTCTTTCATTCTGTTAATGTATATCACACAGACTTGTGAATATTTAAATCAAACTTGCATAACTTTCGTTTGGCCATGGTGTGTAATCTTTTTGATGTGTTGTTGAATTTGATTTACTGATATACTACTGGTTTGCAGTGATTATACACCCATCAAACATATTTGCTTGTGAATTTCTTTTCTTGTAGTTATTTGTCTGGCTTTGATACCAGGGTGATACTGACCTCATAAAATGAACCTGAGGTACTCCCTCTGATTCTATATTTTTGGAAGAGTTTAAAAAGAATTGATATTAATTTCTCTCTGAATGTTTTATAGAACTCATCTGTGAAGTCATCTGGTCTTGGACTTTTCTAATTTCTGAGGTTTTTTATTATTACTTAAATTTTCTTATTTCATATTGTTTGGTACAAGAATTCTTTTTTTTTAATTGAAGGATAATTGCTTTACAGACTTTTATTGCTTTATGCCAAATATCAACATGAATCATCTGTAGGTATACATATGTCCACTCTCTCTTGAATCTCCCTCTCATCTCCTCCCCATCCCACCCCTCTAGGTTGTTACAGAGCACCTTTTTGAGTTCACTGAGTGATACAGTAAATTCCATTGACTGTATATTTTACATATGGTAAGGCAGGTTTCCATGTTACTCTCTCCATACACCTCATTCTCTCTTTCCTCCCCTTCTCCTGGGTCCATAAGGCTGTTCTCTATGTATTTTTCTCCATTGCTGCCCTGTAAATAAATTCAATGGTACCATCTTTCTAGATTCCATTTATATGCACCAAGGGAACATATCAGGCAAAGTGGGCACAATAAAGGACAGAAAAGTTATGGACCTAACAGAATCAGAAGATATTAAGCAGAGGTGGCAAGAATACACAGAAAAATTATACAAAAAGATCTTCACAACCCAGATAATCACAATGGCATGATCACTTACCTTGAGCCAGACATCCTGGAGTGTGAAGTCAAGTGGGCTTAAGAAGCATCGCTAGAAGCAAAGGTAGTGGAGGTACTGGAATTCCAGCTGAGCTATTTCAAATCCTAAAAAATGATGCTGTGAAAGTGCAGCACTCTATATGCCAGCAAATATGGAAAACTCAGCAGTGGCCACAGGACTGGAAAAGATCAGTTTTCATCCCAATCCCAAAGAAAGGCAATGCCAAAGAATGTTCAAACTATTGCACAAATGCACTCATCTCACAAGCTAGCAAAGTAACACTCAAAATTCTCCAAGAGAGGCTTCAACAGTACATGAACCAAGAACTTCCAGATGTTCAAGCTGGATTTAGAAAAGGCAGAGGAACCAGAAATCAAATGGCCAACAATCTTTGGATCATGGAAAAAAAGAAGAGAATTCCAATAAAGAGTCTTCTGTTTCAATGACTACACTAAAGCTTTTGACTGTGGATCACAATAAACTGTGAAACATTCTTAAAGAGATGGGAAGATAGGACTACCAGGCCACCTTACCTGCCTCCTGAGAAATCTGAATGCAGATCAAGCAGCAATAATTAGAATCAGACAGGGAACAGCTGACTGGTTACAAATTGTGAAGGACTACCTCAAGCCTATGTATTGTAGTCCTGCTTATTTAAATTACATACAGAGTGCATCATGCAAAATGCCAGACTGGGTGAAGCACAAGCTGGAATCAAGATTGCTGGGAGAAATATCAGTAACCTCAGATTTGTAGATGACATCACCCTATGGCAGAAAGTGGAGAGGAACTAAGGAGCCTCTTGATGAAAGTGAAACAGAAGAGTGAAAAAGCTGGTTTAAAACTTAACATTCAATAAATGAAGATCATGGCATCCAGTCCCATCACTTCATGGCAAATAGATGGGGAAAAAATGGAAACAGTAAGATACTTTATTTTGGGGGGCTCCAAAATTATTGCAGATGGTGATTGCAGCCATGAAATTTAAAGATGCTTCCTTCTTGGAAGAAAAGCTATGACAGAAGGCGGTCCTAAGATGGTGGAGGAATAGGACGGGGAACCATTTTCTACCCCACAAATTCATCAAAGATCATCTGAATGCTGAGCAAATTCCACAAAACAACTTCTGAACACTGGCAGAGGACACCAGGCACCCAGAAAGGCAAACCATTTTCTTCAAAAGGAGGAGGGACAAAATATATTTTTAAAAAAGAGAAGCAAAAGAGTTAGGAATGGAGACCTGTCCTAGGGAGGTAGTCGTGAAGGAAGAGAAGTTTCCAAACACCAGGAAACTCTCTCATCAGCAGGTCTGTGGGGAGTTTTGGAATCTCACATGGTAACAAAACTGGGAAGGAAAAAAGAAATTCTACAGAATATGTGCCTGAGTGCAACTCCCAGTGGAGAAGTATCCCAAATGCTAGCATCTGCCTCCAGCAAGCAGGGGCTGAACAGGGAGGTGCGGGTTGCATGCTTAGGGTAAGGACCAGGCTTGAATGACCTGAGGACAATTTGAGGGAGCTTGTGTGAGATAGCAACCCAAACTTTGGGGTAGCCAGAGAGAGAAAAAAGAGAGAGAGAACTTTCTCATGAAAAGGTCTAACCTAAGGCACAACCTAGCTTTCTCCCTTTTTGATTGACCCTCTTCTCCTCCTGGTCACCTCTATCTCCCTCCTCCCTCTTCTCTTCTCCATGTAACTCTGTGAACTCCTCTGGGTGTCCCTCACTGTGGAGAATCTTTTCACCATTAACCTAGATATTTTATCATCTGTGCTGTATGGATGGAGAAGTCTTGAGGCTACTGTAAGAATAAGACTGAAAGCCAGAAGGAGGCTTAAATCCAAAATGTGAGGACACCAGAAAACTCCTGATTCCAGGGAACATCAATTGAGAAGAGCTCATCCAAAAGCCTCCATACCTATACTGAAATCAAGCTCCACCCGAGTCAACAATTCCAGGGCAAGTCATACAATGCTAATTCTCCAGCAACATAGAAATATAGCCATCAGTTCATTTCAGTTCAGTTCAGTCGCTCAGTCGTGTCCGACTCTTTGAGACCCCATGAATCGCAGCACGCCAGGCCTCCCTGTCCATCACCAACTCCCGGAGTTCACTCAGACTCATGTCCATCGAGTCTGTGATGCCATCCAGCCATCTCATCCTCGGCTGTCCCCTTCTCCTCCTGCCTCCAATCCCTCCCAGCATCAGAGTTTTTTCCCATGAGTCAACTCTTCTCATGAGGTAGCCAAAGTACTGGAGTTTCAGCTTTAACATCATTCCTTCCAGAGAAATCCCAGGGCTGATCTCCTTCAGAATGGACTGGTTGGATCCCCTTGCAGTCCAAGGGACTCTCAAGAGTCTTCTCCAACACCACAGTGCAAAAATATCAATTCTTTGGTGCTCGGCCTTCTTCACAGTCCAACTCTCACATCCATACATGACCACAGGAAAAACCATAGCCTTGACTAGACAGACCTTAGTCGGCAAAGTAATGTCTCTGCTTTTGAATATACTGTCTAGGTTGCTCATAACATTTCTTCCAAGGAGGAAGCGTCTTTTAATTTAATGACTGCAATCACCATCTGCAGTGATTCTGGAGCCCAAAAAAAAAACAAAGTCTGACACTGTTTCCACTGTTTCCCCGTCTATTTCCCATGAAGTGATGGGACCAGATGCCATGATCTTCGTTTTCTGAATGTTGAGCTTTAGGCCAACTTTTTCACTCTCCTCTTTCACTTTCATCAAGAGGCTTTTTAGCTCCTCTTCACTTCCTGCCATAAGGGTGGGGTCATCTGCATATCTGAGGTTATTGACACTTCTCCCAGCAATCTTGATTCCAGCTTGTGTTTCTTCCAGTCCAGCGTTTCTCATGATGCATATAAGTTAAATAAGCAGGGTGACAATATACAGCCCTGACTTACTCCTTTTCCTATTTGGAACCAGTCTGTTGTTCCATGTCCAGTTCTAACTGTTGCTTCCTGACCTGCATACAAATTTCTCAAGAGGCAGGTTAGGTGGTCTGGTATTCCCATCATTCTCAGAATTTTCCACAGTTTCTTGTGATCCACACAGTCAAAGGCTTTGGCACAGTCAATAAAGCAGAAATAGATGTTTTTCTGGAACTCTCTTGCTTTTTCCATGATCCAGCAGATGTTGGCAAGTTGATATCTGGTTCTTCTGCCTTTTCTAAAATCAGCTTGAACATCAGGGAGTTCACGGTTCACGTATTGCTGAAGCCTGGCTTGCAGAATTTTGGGCATTACTTTCCTAGCATGTGAGATGAGTGCAATTGTGTGGTAGTTTGAACACTCTTTGACATTGCCTTTCTTTGGAATTGGAATGAAAACTGATGTTTTCCAGTCCTGTGGCCACTGCTGAGTTTTCCAAATTTGCTGGCATATTGAGTGCAGCACTTTCAAAACATCATCTTTCAGGATTTGAAACAGCTCAATTGGAATTCCATCACCTCCACTAGCTTTGTTCATAGTGATGCTTTCTAAGGCCCACTTGACTTCACATTCCAAGATGTCTGGTTCTAGATTAGTGATCATATCACCATGACTATCTGGGTCGTGAAAATCTTTTTTGTACAGTTCTTCCATGTATTCTTGCCACCTCTTCTTAATATATTCTGCTTCTGTTAGGTCCAGACCATTTCTGTCCTTTATCAAGCCAATCTTTGCATGAAATGTTCCCTTGGTATCTCTAATTTTCTTGAAGAGATCTCTAGTCTTTCCCAATCTGTTGTTTTCCTCTATTTCTTTGCACTGATCACTGAAGAATGCTTTCTTATCTCTTCTTGCTATTCTTTGGAACTCTGAATTTAGATGCCTATATCTTTCCTTTTCTCCTTTGCTTTTCACCTCTCTTCTCTTCACAGCTATTTGTAAGGCTTCACCAGACAGCCATTTTGCTTATTTGCATTTCTTTTCCATGGGGATGATCTTGATCCCTGTCTCCTGTATGATGTCATGAACTTCATTCCATAGTTCATCAGGCATTCTATCTATCAGATCTAGTCCTTTAAATCTATTTCTCACTTCCACTGCATAATCATAAAGGATTTGATTTAGGTCATATCTGAATGGTCTAGTGGTTTTCCCTACTTTCTTCAATTTTGTCTAACTCAGTGAAACCAAGCCATGCCTGTGGGGCAACCCAAGATGGGCGGGTCATTGTGGAGAGGTCTGACAGAACGTGGTCCACTGGAAAAGGGAATGGCAAGCCACTTCAGTATTCTTGCCTTGAGAACCCCATGAACAGTATGAAAAGGCAATATGATAGGATACCAAAAGAGGAACTCCCCAGGTCATTAGGTGCCCAATATGCTACTGGAGATCAGAGGAGAAATAACTACAGAAAGAATGAAGGGATGGAGCCAAAGCAAAAACAATACCCAGTTGTGGATGTGACTGGTGATAGAAGCAAGATCCGATGCTGTAAAGAGCAATTTGCCTAGGAACCTGAAATGTCAGGTCCATGAATCAAGGCAAATTGGAAGTGGTCAAACAAGAGATGGCAAGGGTGAACATCGACATTCTAGGAATCAGCAAACTAAAATGGACTGGAATGGGTGAATTTAACTCAGATGACCATTATATCTACTACTGCAGGCAGGAATCCCTCAGAAGAAATGGAGTAGCCATCATGGTCAACAAAAGAGTCCGAAATACAGTACTTGGATGCAATCTCAAAAACAACAAAATGATCTCTGTTCTTCTCCAAGGCAAACCATTCAATATTACAGTTATCCAAGTCTATGTCCCAACCAGTAATGCAGAAGAAGCTGAAGTTGAACGGTTTTATGAAGACCTACAAGATCTTTTAGAACTAACACCCCAAAAAGATGTCCTTTTCATTATAGGGGACTGGAATGCAAAAGTAGGAAGTCAAGAAACACCTGGAGTAACAGGCAAATTTGGCCTTGGAATGCAGAATGAAGCAGGGCAAAGACTAATAGAGTTTTGCCAAGAAAATGCAGTGGTCATAGCAAACACCCTCTTCCAACAACACAAGAGAAGACTCTACACATGGACATCACTGGATAGTCAACACCGAAATCAGATTGATTATATTTTATGCAGCCAAAGATGGAGAAGCTCTATACAGTCAACAAAAACAAGACCAGGAGTTGACTGTGGTTCAGATCCTGAACTCCTTATTACCAAATTCAGAATTAAATTGAAGAAAGTAGGAATATAGCCATGGGCATTAAAATACAGGAAGCCCAAAGTCACACCAAACCAACAGACACCTCAAAACTCACTACTGGACACTTCATTGCACTCCAGACAAAATAGATTCAGCTCCACTCACGACCGGCACAAGCTTCCCTAACCAAGAAACCTTGACAAGCTGCTAGTCCAACCCCACCCAAATTGAGAAACCTCCACAATAAAGAGGAACTGTCAATTCAATGGACTTGAGTTTGAGCAAGCTCCAGGAGTTAGTCATGGACAGGGAAGCCTGGTATGATGCAGTACATGGGGTCCTAAAGAGTCAGATACGACTAAGTGACTGAACTGAACCGACCTGACATGATATTTGTCTTTCTCTTTCTGAGTTACTTCACTCTGTATAATAGGTTCTAGGTTCATCCACCTCGTTATAACAACTCAGATGTGTTACTTTTAATGGATGGGTAATATTCCATTGTGTATATGTACCACAACTTTTTTATCCATTCATCTGTTGAGAGACATCTAAGCTGCTTCTATGTTCTAGCTATTGTAAATTGTGCTGCAATGAACATTGTAGTACAATGGGTATTTTTCAATTTTGCTTTCCTTAGAGTATATATCTAGTAGTGGGATTGCTGGGTCATATGTTGGTTTTATTCCTAGTTTTTTTTTTTTTTTTAATAAATCTCCATACCATCTTCCATAGTGGCTATATCAATTTACATTTCCACCAATAATGCAAGGGGGTTCCCTTTTCTCCACATCCTCTCCAGCATTTATTGTTTACAGACATTTTGATAATGGCCATTCCGACTTGTGTTAGGTGATATCTCATTATAGTTTGATTTGCATTTCTCTAGTAATGAGCCTTGTTGAGCATCTTTTCATGTGTTTGTTAGCCATCTGTATGTCTTCTTTGCAGAATGTCTGTTTAGGTCTTTTTCCCACTTTTTGACTGGGTTGTTTCTCTTTCTCATATTGAGTTGTATGACCTACTTATATATTTTTGGAAATTAGCCCTTTGTTATTTGTTTCAGTTGCTATTATTTTCTCTCATTCTGAGGGTTGTCTTTTCACCTTGTTTATAGCTTCCTTATAATTTTCTGTATGCAGTTCTTTTGTCTTAGATTGGTTTATTCCTAGATATTTTATTCTTTTTGTTGCAGAGGTGAAAGGGATTGATTCCTTGATTTCTCTTTCTGATTTTTCATTGTTAGTATCTGGGTATGCAAGTGATTACTGTATATTGATTTTGTATCCCACAACTTTGGGTTTCAATTGTGGTTTCATTTCCACCTCTGCATGTGCGTTATCACATGGGTTTGTGCCTGAGGGTTACCATGGTAGACTTGGGTCTGCCCTGGTGAGGACCAGGTGTGGAGGTGGTACAACTTGTTGGTTTGCGGGGGCCTGGCAGCACCAGATGGGCTGGTGGCTAGGGCATTAGCAGATATAGTGCTCTAGAAGAGTATGACAACCCACTCCAGTAGTGTTGCCTGGAGAATCCCCACAGACAGTAAAGCCTTGCAGGGTGGCAAAGATGTGACCCCGCATGCACAGATGCAGTACTTTTTTTAGTCTCTGTCAGTTCTGTCCCAGTTGGGATCATGCATGGAGGTGGCATGGTTGCTGGGATCATGGGGACCCTGGCAGAGCTCACCTTCGGATTACTCCACAATCCCTATACTCAGGCTTCCCACCACTGTGCCTTCTAGGGGACCCATATTCCTGTCTGGGGTACATATGGCTGTGGTAAGGATTATATGTGTTATTCTCATTCCATTTAGACTGTCAAAGATCAGCTGCTTCACTTTCAGACTCAAATGTTTCTTCTCTGACTCAAACAATTGCCTTGATTTGAGGATTGGACCACTGCTTCAGTTCCCTGCACCCCCGCCAAGGTCAGGTCAAGCCCTACTAACTCTCCTCTTTTCCCCCCTACTTCCTTTGTCCTACTGAGTTTTGCATGGCTCTATACATTCTTTTCTGGTGGTCATGCACTCCTGTCCACTCTTGGCTGGTGTTCTGCAAGCTCTTCTGTGTCTGAAGGTGTATTACTGATGTATCTGTGGAGAGATGTACTCCACATCCTTCTACTCCTCCACCATCTTGTTCTCCCCACTCAATACAGGCTTTCTATTTCTTCTTTATTCAGCCATGGTAGGCTGTATCTTTCTAAAAATTATCCATTTCTTCAATATTATTCAATTTATGCATATCTGGACTCACTGAAATACTCATCTTTAGCTTAGATTTTATTTCCTCATATATATTCTCTGACTATCTTACTAAAGAGTATTTCCTAATCATCATCTGTCATACACCTGGGTTTATTTTTTATTTATTTTCTGTATAATTTCAGTTAATAGTAGTTGAAAGTATATATTTTCTTACATGTTTACTCTATTAGAACACAATGCTCTCTCTATTTTTTTCCTGTCCTGTTAAGTGAAGTGTTTAGCACTTATATATTTATTTCTTAGGAAAAAATGAGTAAGAAAATGGATTTTTTTTCTATAAATGGTGCACATTAAAATTGAAAATATTTTAACATTATCACTCTTTGGCACTAGAAATGTTACAATGTGATTTACCATTCAAACTTTACATTTGTTATGTGAAAGCTCTTATTTAATTGTTTGTAAAATTTACAAAAATATGCATGTATTATTGCATTAATAATTTAAAAAATGATGTCTCACACTAGGTGTCTTGCTTTCCTTTTGCTTTTCTATTTTGACAGTAGCTCAAGTTAAATAAAAATATGTCTCTTTATTCAATTTTCCTTTCAGTCAATTCTGTCAAACTGAGAAGACAAGAAGAAAACAAAGAAAAAAATGAAGCATATTTTGATAGATCTCCTTAGAATGGACATGACACCTGTCTAATTATAAGAGATTGAAATGCAACATCATTCTTAAACAGACAGCCAATCTGTCTGCCCTTGACAACTTCCTTCTGTCTTCTCTATTATGCAAAAGTGGAGAAAAACTTTATGAATATGACCCCACTGATATAGAATTTATAAGATTAAGGAAAAAGAAATACAGTTATTTTAAAATGTTGCAGACAGAGTATATATGGTATTTTATGGAGATGAACAAAGTGTTAATTAACATTTGAAGAGAAAACGGTATTTTCATATTTTGTCAATACCTTTTTTCTTAATAGATAATTATTGCTACTTTTAAATTAAAGAAGAGGCATATTTAAACATTACCCATTAATATAATATCTACTTCTTACTAAAATACAGGATTAATTCTAAAATATATCCTATTGGATGTTAGAGTTGGACTATAAAGAAAGCTGAGTGCTGAAGATTTGATGTTTTTGAACTGTAATGTTGGAGAAGACTCTTGGGAGTCCTTGGTACTGCAAGGAGATCCAATCAGTCAATTCCGAAGGAAATCAGTCCTGAATATTCACTGGAAGGACTGATGCAGAAGCTGAAACTCCAATACTTTGGCCACCTGATGCAAAGAACTAATACATTGGAAAAGACCCTGATGCTGGAAAGATTGAAAGCAGTAGGATAAGGGGACGACAGAGGATGAGATGATTGGATGGCATCACTGATGTAAGGGACATGAGTTTGAGTAGGCTCCAGGAGTTGGTGATGGTCAGGGAAGCCCGGCCTGCTGCAGTCCATAGGGTTGCAAAGAGTCGACATGACTGAGTGACTGAACTGATCTGATATTTATTATTTCATTTTCATGTAGCATACACATTCACAATTACATTATACAGGTTTATAAGTTATAAAGTTAATTAAGTTTGGGGTTTTTAACTTTGCCAAATGTATGAACTTTCTTTGCCAATGATTTTCTTCCATTATTTTAGAGGTATTGATATTTTCCTTAAAATATGTAAAAACACACTGTGTTCAAGTTAGCAGAATCAACAGATAGTTTAAAAATTGATTTGAAATAAAAAAATTTACCCAAATGTGTTCCTCTAATCTGTAAGTACTGAGGGGGGAAAAAGGAAACAATTATTCCCAATATTAGCTGAGTTTCTTCAATATCAAACATGTTGACCACCAATGAAATCCATGTGTACTACAAAGAGTTTCTGTTTTCAAATGTAATTTAAATTGCAGGCAGTTCTTTGTAGCTTAAATAGATGACTGGAAGACACAATTTAGAAAAAAAATATAGAAATTACTGAACTCAAAATTTACAATGAAATTAAAAAGGCCCAGTCCATCTCACTATTTGTTTGATTAAACTAGTAATTATATATTTTTTAGCCAGAGTATTGTGTTCTACTCTGACAATGGAAATGTCATGATTTCGTGTGTCTTCCTTATTGTAGGATCTAGTTTTCTAATATTATCCCCAAAGTGGTTTAATATCTCTCCAGTTCAAACCTCTTTGTTTCCTCTACTCTCTGCATCTTAGTAAGCACCAGCATCACTTACATCAGAAATCTAAGAGTCACACCAATTTTCTACTCCTCTGTTCTTCCCTTCAAAGTTTTGAGATTGTCTCTGTTCTCTTTATCACCTCCTTAGTCCAATGGAACATAATCTCCCAATAGGACTACTGCAAATTCCCCTATCTGGACTCTCTGTGTCTACTTATGTCTATTCTAGTTCCTCCAGTAAATCATAAAGTATAGTTTCTAAAACAAAAATTTAATCTTTTTAATCCCTATTAAAAACCATGTATTAAAATAGGGTGGTATTCAAAGGAACAGAATGCATGCATGTTAAGTTACTTCAGTTGTGCCCGATTCTGTGGGATCCCATGGACTGTAGCCCACCAGGCTCCTCTGTCCATGGGATTCCCCAGGCAAGAATACTGTAGTGTATTCCCATTGCCTCCTCCAGGGTATCTTCCTGACCCAGTGATTGAACTTGTGTCTCTTATGTCTCCTGCATTGACAGACAGGATCTTTACCACTAGCACCACCTGGGACACCCATGAAACAGAATAGAGAGCCCCCCAATATACCCACGTATATATAGTCTATTAGGAAATTAGACTAAATAGCTACCTATCCAGTCTTTGAGCCATGTCCTGTGTGCAATTATTCCTATGCAGTCTGAATATGCCTAGAGGCCTTGGTGAGAAGTGAGCACTGGTGACTACCACCTTGGTGTAGAGTAGGGCTGGTGCCTGATGGGCTATAGCTGGAGCTGATTGTGAGCCAAAGCCTTTCCCTCAGTGCAATGAAGTTGCTGCCTTGGTGGGAATGGAGTCAGAGATAGAGGTAATGGAGTCAAAACCCAGTGCCAGCCTTGACTTCTTGCATGGTGCAATGGCATTTGCTATCTTGATAGGGTGTGGGACCAGAGGATGAGCCTAAGTCCTACATGAGCTACTGCTTTTCCCTGGCATGATGGTGCCCACTGTCTTTTTTTGGAGGACAGAGTCCTGAGGGCCTGATATCATAGTTTGGGGTGTGCTGCTTTTCCCAACTGGCAGTGACCTTATATGGGTTTGGGACCAGGGCTTGAGGATTTCAAGTGGCTCTGACTGCAGTCTAGAGTGAACTGTACATTCTCCCTGGTGTGATGGCTTTCTCTGCCATGGCAGGGAGTGAACCAGAGCAGGAGGGTCTGAAACTAGTGCCCAGTACATGATAAAAGGATTGCTGGGCTGGTCCTGATGATCTGGTCAGAGTGTCAGGCATTTTTGAGTTTCTGCCTGCTGTGGTGGGATTGGAAAGAAGCAAGGCTGTATGTTCTTCAGAGTCTTGGTTTCTTACAACCCTTGGATAAACTTTATCAGTTTTCAAATCAGTCTAGAATTTTGTCTTTCTGGTGCCAGGCCCCAGGGCTGTGGTACCCAATGTAGGGCTTGAACACCTAGCCCCTTAGGGATGGTCCCAATCCTATGATATTTCTCTCTTCTTTAGTATCACCTACAGAGATTTCTAGAAATTTCTACATTTCCCTAGATTTCTCCTCCCCTCCTACCAGACTCTAAGTGGTTCTTTATATCTCTGGTTATAGAGCATCGGTCTCTCTGGTCTTCAGATCATTCTTGGAGATTATCACTACTATGTAATAATATTTTTGAAGTGTTCATAGGAGGAGGCAAGCTCAGAATCTTCCTACTTTGACATCTTGATCCTTCTTCCATTTTAGTATTGTCTCTTACTTCCCAACACTGGATATGTTATGTAGGAAAAAGCTCATGGTCAGTAGTGAATGTTAGACTGTAGCAGAATGAGGAAGCAATGAAAACTGAGATTATCTTATGAAATATTCACTATAAATATATTGTTTCCCCATAGTTAAAATGTAGTTTCTCAATTTAGAATTAAATAATGGTATATAAACTATGATTTCTATAGCAAATATTGGAAAAAATGTAAAAAATATGTCTTTTTTTTTAATACCAAGTTTCCAATTATAACATTTCCCAGCTTCTAGAATGCAGTTAAGGGATTGCTATGTCACTCAAAATCTATGGGCTGTTATTGGTTGATAATTTTTTATTTCATAATATTACTGTGTCACATGTTTGCTTTCTTGGTCATTTGTCTTTTTAAGAAATATAATGGAATATATCTTCTTTGCTAAATGAATTTAAATATTAGCAAGAATATGAGGGAGTGTAGTCTATTTGCTTTGGGGTGTGATAAGGTACAATTGGGTCCATGTTATTCTTTAGTTCGTAGTGTGAAATTAAGTCATCTTCAAATTAAGATGTCAACTTCTGAGATTCCATAAAGTCTTTCTGAGGAGTAAGTGCAGCCAGCTAGTTGTTTTCATGTCTGGCAAAACCAATACAGTATTGTAAAGTAAAAGTTAAATTAAATAAAAGACACTTGGAAAAAAAAGATTTTATTTTAATATATGAACCAATTTTAAAGTCTTTATTGAGTTTGTTACAATATGTGTTCTGTTTTTTGTTGTTGTTGTTGTTGTTGTTGTTTGTTTTGTTTTGTTTTTGACCAAGAGAAATGTGGGATCTTAGTTCCCCAACCAGGGATTGAATACATATTCCTTGCATTGGAAGGTGAAGTCTTGAACACTGGACCACCAGGGAAGTCCCACCAGCTAGTTTTGAGAGAATTAATTTTCACATCTTCAACTTTCATATATATGTTTTGTCTGAAAATGCTTTTAGAATTTTCCTGCATTCAAAATCTCCTCTTTCCAAGCATATCAAAAGAGAAACATTAGTTTTTACTAATTCAAATTGTAGCAAAAACATCTTCCTGGTTTCAGTACCTTACTACATAAATATATTTAGTCTTCATGGTGCACATTGGCTTCTGATTAGCTAGGGGTAACCTCCAGAGTAAAGCTCATCTTCAAACTTTCCTTAAGTATATTCTTAGTTCTGTGATCATGGCTGAAAGAGCAGCACATGTTTGGGACTTAGAGGGGAGGGAGTAAGCATGCTCATGGATGTGTTCACTGGTTTTCAAAGTTTCTGTGTGGTTCTGCCAAAAGTCACCTCCCTGTGTATTTGACTAAAGTCAAAAATGACTTTAGTTCAAGCTTGAACATGGGACAAACAGATGTTCTTCTTCTACATAAAGATCTATGATTCACATACAGACTGGCAGAGATTCATGATAGGAGACAATAACAGGATCTAGCACAGAAGCCAGAATCCTCACTGATCTTGAATCTCATTGTGGTACAGTGCCCAAAGACATAAAGATATCAGAAGAGCTAGGTTAAATAGGTATTTCAAAGTATAGTATTTGCTTTAGGTAACATCTTTAATGAATTAATTATATCACTTTAATTTCATAGTATTTTATCCACATTTCTAATATCAGTTTTATTCATATTTATTGGCCTATGTTGAAATGTTCTGAATTTAAAACAAAAATTTTAGTTTAGCTATTGAGCCTAACTTTTTTTTAAACCTTAGGGCTTCACTGGTCGTTCAGATGGTAAAGAATATTTCTTCAAAACTGGAGACACAGGTTCCATCCCTGGGTCAAGTAGATCCCCTAGAGAGGGGAATGACTAGCTACTCTAGTATTTGTGCCTGGAGAATTCCATGAACAGAGGAGACTGATGGGTTAAAGTTCATGGGGTCGCAGAGTCTGACATGACTGAGCAGCTAGCACTTTCAAAACTTAGAATGTTTTCCAGATATACAACTTTATTGAATACAATTTTACTTTTGATGATATTTTTAATTCATTATGAGACATGCAATAACATAGTTTAAACTTATTTTTGTAAAGCATTTTGTCACAAATTTATGCCAGCTGGAGCTGAATTGTATTTGATCTTATAAAATGTTTAAGAGTCCTAACTTATATTAACACAAAACTAAATACATTTCAATAGATGATGAAAATTTCCAATGTAAGCTTAATAATGTGTAAAATACTATCTAATTGCTTTAAGCTATTTTAAGAAACTGCATCATTAATTAAGCTACTGTCTCTCATTTCAATGTCTTCCCATTCTGACTCTCTTCTGTGAAGGAAGGACTGAGGTACCTCAACCTAAGGAGGACCTTGGTTAGTTGATCTGTTAATAAGTTCTGCCTACAAAAAATGCAAGAGAGAGATGACGGGATCTGAAGACACAGTAAAGTCCTTGCTTCTTCCTGGTTTGTAACTCCTTAATTATAGCTCTTTCTCAATTCAGTGGTAGTTGGTTTTAGTTTTCAGATTCTAAATACACTGATACAGTTGCCCTTACTGTGGATTCTGGATTTAATGAGTTAACTCAAGCACCTAGACTTGCCTCCAATTCTTTACTTGTTTAATTGACTTAAATTTAGTTTTACAATGATGGAAATGCTATAAGAAATTCAAACGCAGAAATAATGTCTTTGAAAGAAAGAAATGTTGGAGTGCATTTATCATGTGTGACCTGCATACCATCCTCCATTGCGTCCTTAATAGAGTCTAGAAGACACTCCATTCACTAAGACATTGATAAATACATTGGGAAGGGGAAATCAGAACAAGGAAAGCTCTGTGACTGTCCCCTGCAAGCTGGATGTGACTATGAAAACTGTTGCCATAAAGATATCTCCCCTATTTTAATGGGGATAATATGAATTTAAAGCTGCAAGGATCAAGTG
The DNA here is from genome assembly GCF_014754425.2 of Oryx dammah. NCBI lineage: Eukaryota > Metazoa > Chordata > Mammalia > Artiodactyla > Bovidae > Oryx > Oryx dammah. Next base: position 38,066,557 of record NW_024070196.1, on the reverse strand, counting down.
AGTATACTTAATCCTTAAAGGCAAGATATCACAATCACCATAGCATGAAGCAGGAAGACAATAATGATCAAAATTTGCTGTTGTGTGTGTGTGTTTTTTTTTTTTTTTTTTGGCTACACTGTACAGTATAGGGGTCTTATTTCTCTGAACAGTGGTGGAAATTGCACCCCTGCAGTTGGTTTTTAACCACTGGACTCCCAGGGATATACACATAATGTTTTGATCTACTGGGACTTTGTGCTGGGGATAATAAAAAATGGTGTCCCTGAGAATGAAACACACTGGCAGCCTACTAAAATATTTCTCATCTTCTATAACAAGGAAATACTCCAGGTCCAATGCCAGAAACTTATCCTTGAGTTGTTAAAGGAGAATCACAGTCTTCACTGTTTTTTCACTCCTAAATCACTTCACAGATTGGAGTCCTTCTATTGAAGAGAAAGTTGAATTTACTGCAAGTTTCAGATTCTACCACATGATGTAGTTGTTTTTTTTTTTTTTAACCAAATGTATGGTGTTATTCCTGAGTCTAAAAAACCCATGGTGCCTGAGTCTAGGAAACAAGAAATCAAAGGAAGATTGGCGACTTTCACTGTTATTCCTCATCATTCACTCAAAAATTTTATGTTTCTAGCATTGAAAATTTTGGGATTTGGTAAACTAGAAATGGGACTTCCCAGGCAGCTCTGGTGGTAAAGACCCCACCTGACAATTTATGAGACAGAATAGATACGGTTTCAATCTCTGGGTGGGAAGGATCCCCTGCAGGAGGGCATGGCCACCCACTCCAATATTGTTGACTGGAGAATCCCCATGAACAGAGGAGCCTAGCAGGTTACAGTTCATAGGGTCTCAAAGAGTTAAACACGACTGAAGCAACTTAGCACACATGCACGAACTGGAAGTATTAGCTCAAAAAGAAATAAGTTTTAGTTCCATGAAATTGAATACTTTGACTAATATCTGGTTTTATTGGGATCCCATGCCTTTGTCTCTGCCAGCAAATATGAGTGTCACTGTATGGCTTATGGTGGTTACCAAGTGAAATTAGGCTTCTGTTGTGCAAAGGTGACAGAGAGGTCTCTCTCTCTCTCGTTTTTAATACTGATGATTCCTGGGCTGTGTCTTAGATCCTTTGTGTCCAATAATAATAATTAATTTAAAGGAAAGCCACAGTTAGAAAAAAGAAAAAAAGACTGCTGAAGACTCCAGCTCTTCAAGAGCAAAATTTTGGTCCACCTTAACAGGTAAAAATCCCCAACTACTGAGATTGTAGCTGAAGAGAAAAGGAACATGGATGGAAGGTGAAATAATGAAGAAATGCACTTCCAAGGCATTTACAGAATTGCAGCACTTACACATATTGTCTTCCTCACTTGTTAAATGTATGTGTGTTTCTTTTCCTTTTCTTCTTATTAGTGTTTCCCCTTCTTATTTTACATAAAAATTATTGTTGGTGATTAACTTTACAATGTAGTCATTAGATTAAGGAATATTCAAATGGAATTGGTATTCAACTTGAGAAATAATGAACATCAATAGAATTTGAGTAACCTGATTGTTGAAATGTGTATCCCTGTTTTGGGATTGTTTGTTAAACATCCTTGTGCCATTGGAAGGACTGAATTTCTTGTAGCATAGAGCATATTTATGGATATTGACTAGGCAGATGAATACACTATGAGGCTGGGGTTTAAATCTGCATTCTCTCTTTGCTTGCTGACATCCTGTTAGGTTCTACCTATAGGTGAGGCAAGAGGAATAATGGAAGACAGGAGGAAGAAGAGACACGGTTCCTCTTGTTGGTTTCCTATTTGTGCCAGTGTCTACTCAGACACTGTATTTTACATCATCAGAAGCATTAGGCTTTGACTTCCAGCTTCTTCAAATACATACTCCCAGATCCAACCTCATCATCCTTCTCAGCTGCTGCTACTAAGTTGCTTCAGTCATGTTCGACTCTGTGTGATCCCATAGATGGCAGCCCACCAGGCTCCCCCGTCCCTGGGATTCTCCAGGCAAGAACCCTGGAGTGGGTTGCCATTTCCTTCTCCAATGCATGAAAGTGAAAAGTCAAAGTGAAGTCGTTCAGTCTTGTCTGACTCTTAGCGACCACACGGACTGCAGCCTACCAGGCTCCTCTGTCCATCCGATTTTCCAGGCAAGAATATTGGAGTGGGTTGCCATTGCCTTCTCCAATCCTTCTTGGAGACACCACAAATACCTGGGTGACATGCTTTCTCAGAATTTTAAACCCTAGGTCTTTAGGGAACCTCATTTTGGACTGGGTGAGAAAGAATTTGTGGAGCAGCACTGGTCTCAAGATCGCATATTGAGTAACACTGACTATGGTAATCATGAACACAGCTGGCTTCTGCAGCATTTGTTTCTTGCCCTTAGACAGCTGAGATAAGAATATCTTCTTTCTCTCTCTCTTTTTTTAAATTTTATTCAGATAAAGTTTTATTCAGAAAAAGGTTTTTTTTTATTCAGATAAAGTACCCATTCACATAAAACATCTGTAATAAGAAGCCTCTAAAATGGACCCTAATGGTGTTGTCCTACTGATACTTACAGCCTATATCTTCCTCCCACATTGTATCAGAATTGGCCTGTGTGGCTAATGGAAGGTGGCAAAAGTGATGGTATGTCACATCTGAAAAATCATTGTGTTCCTTCCTTGTTCTCTTTTAGATGACTCATTCTGGGGAAAGATAGCTGTCATACTAAGAGCTGTCCTTTGGAGATGTCCACATGGCAGTCTTGAGGCTTTCAGCCAAATTGGAGTAAAAACCTGAGCTCTTCTGTCTACACATGAAGCTGAGCATCGTGAAAGAGGATATCCAGGCTTCAGATATATTCAGTCCCAGCCATCTGCAATCCCACAAGAGAACCTTGGCTAGCTAGCTCTAGCCAGCTATGCTGACTCTGGATCCTGGACTCTGGATTCCTGATCTTCAGAAACAGTGAGATATGATAAAGGTGTACTTATTTTTATGATGCTAAGTATGGGGGCTATTTGTTATACAGTAAATAGTATATGTACTATGGTACATATAAAAGGTAATAGTACCTTTTATCTTGTAAAATTGAATTTTATGAGTCAGAATATGTCTAGTGAGCTAAATATTGCAACAATGCATAGAATTTGAGAATCTAAAGTAACTGCATGAGGGGGCGGTCCTAAGATGGCAGAGGAATAGGATGGGGAGACCACTTTCTCCCCCACAAATTCATCAAAAGAACATTTCAACGCTGAGTAAATTCTACAAAACAACTTCTGAATGCTGGCAGAGGACATCAGGCACCCAGAAAACCAGATCATTGTCTTCAAAAACAGTGAACCTCTCTGGGTGTCCCTCAATGTGGAGAAACTTTTCATCTTTAACCTAGATGTTTTATCATTGGTGCTGTATAGATGGAGAAGTCTTGAGGCTACTGTAAAAATAAAACTGAAAAGCAGAAGCAGGAGGCTTAAGTCCAAATCCCGAGAACATCAGAGAACTCCTGAAGCCAGGGAACATTAATCAATAGGAGCTCATCAAATGCCTCCATATCTACACTGAAACCAAGCACCACCCAAGGGCCAACAAGTTCCAGAGCAAGACATACCACGCAAATTCTCCAGCAACACAGGAATACACCCCTGAGCTTCAATATATAGGCAGCTCAAAGTTACTCCAAAACCAAAGACATCTCATAACTCATTACTGGACACTTCATTCCACTCCAGAGAGAAGAAATTTAGCTCCACCCACCAGAACTCTGACACAAGCATCCCTAACCAAGAAACCTTGACAAGCCACTGATACAACCCCACCCACAGCGAGGAAATTCCACAATAAAGAGAACTCCACAAATTTCCAGAATACAGAAAGGCCACCCCAAACCCAGCAATATAACCAAGATGAAGAGACAGAGGAATACCCAGCAGGTAAAAGAACAGGAGAAATGCCCACCAAACCAAACAAAAGAGGAAGATATAGGCAATCTACCTGAGAAAGAATTCCAAATATTGATAGTGAAAATGATCCAAAATCTTGAAATAAAAATGGAATCACAGATAAATAGCTTGGAGAAGATGCAAGAAAGGTTTAACAAGGACCTAGAAGAAATAAAAAAGAGTCAATATATAATGAATAATGCAATAAATGAGAGCAGAAACACTCTGGAGGCAACAAATAGTAGAATATTGGAGGCAGAAGATAGGATTTATGAAATAGAAGATAGAATGGTAGAAATAAATGAATCATAGAGGAAAAAATAAAAATGAATTAAAAGAAATGAGGACAATCTCAGAGACCTCCAGGACAATATGAAACGCTCTAACATTCAAATTATAGGAGTCCCAGAAGAAGAAGACAAAAAGAAAGACCATAAGAAAAACCTTGAGGAGATAATAGTTGAAAACTTCCCTAAAATGGGGAAGGAAATAATCACCCAAGTCTAAGAAACCCAGAGAGTTCCAAACAGGATGAACCCAAGGCAAAACACCCCAAGATACATATTAATCAAATTAACAAAGATCAAACACAAAGAACAAATATTAAAAGCAGCAAGGGATAAACAACAAATAACACACAAGGGGATTCCCATAAGGATAACTGCAGATCTTTCAATAGAAATGCTTCAGGCCAGGAGGGAATGGCTAGACATACTTAAAGTGATGAAAGAAAATAACCTACAGCCCAGATTACTGTACCTAGCAAGGATCTCATTCAAATATGAAGGAAAAATCAAAAGCTTTCCAGACAAGCAAAAGCTGAGAGAATTCAGCACCACCAAAGCAGCTCTCCAACGAATGCTAAAGGATACTCTCTAGACAGGAAACACAAAAAGGGCATATAAACCTGAATCCAAAACAATAAAGTAAATGGCAACGGGATCATACTTATCAATAATTACCTTAAACGTAAATGGGTTGAATGCCTCAACCAAAAGGCAAAGACTGGCTGAATGGATACAAAAACAAGACCCCTATATATGCTGCCTACAAGAGACCCACCTCAAAACAGGGGACACATACAGACTGAAAGTGAAGGGCTGGAAAAAGATATTCCACGCAAATAGAGACCAAAAGAAAGCAGGAGTAGCAATACTCATATCAGATAAAATAGACTTTAAAACAAAGGCTGTGAAAAGAGACAAAGAAGGACACTACATAATGATCAAAAGATTAATCCAAGAAGAAGATATAACAATTATAAATATATATGCACCCAACATAGGAGCACCACAATATGTAAGACAACTGATAACAAGTATGAAAGGGGAAATTAACAATAACACAATAATAGTGGGAGATTTTAATACCACACTCACACCTATGGACAGATCAACTAAACAGAAAATTAACAAATAATTGCAAACTTTAAATGATACAATAGACCAGTTAGACATAATTGATATCTATAGGACATTTCACCCCAAAACAATGAATTTCACCTTTTTCTCAAGTGCTCACGGAACCTTCTCCAGGATAGATCACATCCTGGGCCATAAATCTAACCTTGATAAATTAAAAAAAATCGAAATCATTCCAAGCATCTTTTCTGACCATAATGCACTGAGATTAGATCTCAATTACAGGAGAAAAACTACTAAAAATTCCAACATATGGAGGCCGAACAACACACTTCTGAATAACCAACAAATCACAGAAGAAATCAAAAAAGAAATCAAAATATGCATAGAAACAAATGAAAATAAAAACACAACAACCCAAAACCTGTGGGACACTATAAAAGCAGTGCTAAGAGGAAAGTTCATAGCAATATAGGCATATCTCAAGAAACAAGAAAAAAATCAGATAAATAACCTAACTCTACACCTAAAGCAACTAGAAAGCGAAGAAATAGAGAACCCTAGACGTAGTAGAAGGAAAGAAATCTTAAAAATTAGGGCAGAAATAAATGCAAAAGAAACAAAAGAGACCATAGCAAAAATCAACAAAGCCAAAAGCTGGTTCTTTGAAAGGATAAATAAAATTGACAAACCATTAGTCAGACTCATCAAGAAACAAAGGGAGAAAAATCAAATCAATAAAATTAGAAATGAAAATGGAGAGATCACAACAGACAACACAGAAATACAAAGGATCATAAGAGACTACTATCAGCAATTAAATGCCAATAAAATGGACAACGTGGAAGAAATGGACAAATTCTTAGAACAGTACAACTTTCCAAAACTGAACCAGGAAGAAAAAGAAAATCTTAACAGACCCATCACAAGCATGGAAATTGAAACTGTAATCAGAAATCTTCCAGCAAACAAAAGCTCAGGTCCAGATGGCTTCACAGCTGAATTTTACCAAAAATTTAAAGAAGACCTAACACCTATCCTACTCAAACTCTTCCAGAAAATTACAGAGGAAGGTAAGCTTCCAAACTCATTCTATGAGGCCACCATCACCCTAATACCAAAACCTCACAAAGATGCCACAAAAAATGAAAACTACAGGCCAATATCCCTGATGAACATACATGCAAGAATCCTTAACAAAATTCTAGCAATCAGAATCCAACAACACATTAAAAAGATCATACACCATGACCAAGTGGGCTTTATCCCAGGGATGCAAGGATTCTTCAATATCTGCAAATCAATCAATGTAATTCACCACATTAACAAATTGAAAAATATGATTATCTCAATAGATGCAGAGAAGGCCTTTGACAAAATTCAACATCCATTTATGATAAAAACTCTCCAGAAAGCAGGAATAAAAGGAACATACCTCAACATAATAAAAGCTATATATGACAAACCCACAGCAAACATTATCCTCAATGGTGAAAAATTGAAAGCATTTCCCCTAAAGTCAGGAACAAGACAAGGGTGCCCACTTTCACTACTACTATTCAACATTGTTCTGGAAGTTTTGGCCACAGCAATCAGAGCAGAAAAAGAAATAAAAGGAATCCAAATGGGAAAAGAAGAAGTAAAACTCTCACTGTTTGCCGATGACATGATCCTCTACACAGAAAACCCTAAAGATTCCACCAGAAAATTACTAGAGCTAATCAATGAATATAGTAAAGCTGCAGGATATAAAATCAACACACAGAAATCCCTTGCATTCCTATACACTAATAATGAGAAAGTAGAAAAAGAAATTAAGGAAATAATTCCATTCACCATTGCAACAAAAAGAATAAAATACTTAGGAATATATCTACCTAAAGAAACTAAAGACCTATATATAGAAAATTATAAAACACTGATGAAAAAAATCAAAGAGGACACTAATAGATGGAGAAATATACCATGTTCATGGATCAGAAGAATCAATATAGTGAAAATGAGTATATTACCCAAAGCAATTACAGATTCAATGCAATCCCTATCAAGCTACTAGCGGTATTTTTCACAGAGCTAGAACAAATAATTTCAAGATTTGTATGGAAATACAAAAAACCTCAAAAAGCCAAAGCAATCTTGAGAAAGAAGAATGGAACTGGAGGAATCAACTTGCCTGACTTCAGGCTCTACTACAAAGCCACAGTCATTAAAACAGGATGGTACTGGCACAAAGACAGAAATATAGATCAATGGAACAAAATAGAAAGCCCAGAGATAAGTTCACACACCTATGGACACCTTATCTTTGACAAAGGAGGCAAGAATATACAATGGATTAAAGACAGTCTCTTTAACAAGTGGTGCTGGGAAAACTGGTCAACCACTTGTAAAAGAATGAAACCAGATCACTTTCTAACACCATACACAAAAATAAACTCAAAATGGATTAAAGATCTAAACGTAAGACCAGAAACTATAAAATTCCTAGAGGAGAACATAGGCAAAACACTCTCCGACATAAATCACAGCAGGATCCTCTATGATCCACCTCCCAGAATATTGGAAATAAAAGCAAAAATAAACAAATGGGATCTAATTAAAATTAAAAGCTTCTGCACAACAAAGGAAACTATAAGCAAGGTGAAAAGACAGCCTTCGGAATGGGAGAGAATAATAGCAAATGAAGCAACTGACAAACAACTAATCTCAAAAATATACAATCAACTTATGCAGCTCAATTCCAGAAAAATAAATGACCCAATCAAAAAATGGGCCAAAGAACTAAATAGACATTTCTCCAAAGAAGACATACAGATGGCTAACAAACACATGAAAACATGCTCAACATCACTCATCAGAGAAATGCAAATCAAAACCACAATGAGGTACCATTTCACACCAGTCAGAATGGCAGCGATCCAAAAGTCTACAAGCAATAAATGCTGGAGAGGGTGTGAAGAAAAGGGAACCCTCTTACACTGTTGGTGGGAATGCAAACTAGTACAGCCACTATGGAGAACAGTGTGGAGATTCCTTACAAAACTGGACATAGTACTGCCTTATGCCCCAGCAATCCCACTGCTGGGCATAGACACTGAGGAAACCAGAATTGAAAGAGACACATGTACCCTGATGTTCATCGCAGCACTGTTTATAATGGCCAGGACATGGAAACAACCTAGATGTCCATCAGCAGATGAATGGATAAGAAAGCAGTGGTACATATACACAATGGAGTATTACTTAGCCATTAAAAAGAATAAATTTGAATCAGTTCTAATGAGGTGGATGAAACTGGAGCCTATTATACAGAGTGAAGTAAGCCAGAAAGAAAAACACCAATACAGTATACTAACACATATATATGGAATTTAAAAAGATGGTAATGATAACCCTGTATGCGAGACAGCAAAAGAGACACAGATGTATAGAACGGACTTTTGGACTCTGAGGGGGAGAGAGAGAGGGTGGGATGATTTGGGAGAATGGCAATGAAACATATATACTATCATGTAAGAAATGAATCACCAGTCTATGTTCAATACAGGATACAGGATGCTTGGGGCTGGTGCACAGGGATGATCCAGAGAGATGATATGGGGTGGGAGGTGGGAGGGGGGTTCAGAATTGGGAACTCATGTACACCCGTGGCTGATTCATGTCAATGTATGGCAAAACCAATACAGTATTGTAAAGCAAAATAAAGTAAAAATAAAAATTAAAAAAATAAAGTAACTGCATGTATTTTGACTGCCCTTCATAGGGAGAGTTTTTAAGAGCTGTGGATCCAAACAAAAAGGACCTTCTGAAATCCTTAACTACTTTGATCATGTTATTAAAAACATTAAGCATGCATTATGTCCATCTTAAATTTCTAAGTGACAGTTTATTACTGTTTGTTTAAGTAATGAAAATGAGGCATGTTTGTTTAAGTTAATAAATTTTGGAAGAAAAATATCATCTAGTAGTATATGATGCTGTAGGATTTGATATCTTCTTTCCCTCAGTTTCATACTTTTTTTGTTGATGGGATTATAACTTACTAAAAATCTTGTTCTCAATTTTTATATCGTGTGTCTTACTTAATCTCTATATTATCCTCTTTCTCCAAGCTCCTCAATTTTGAAATTTTCTTAAAAATCAACAATTTCATATTTAAGAGCTTCATTAAATTATTTTATTCTTTTTTAAATAAGGTTTTCTTTATTGTGAAGAATCACATCAATCTCTTTTCTTATAGACTATAATTCTTAGATTTTAATCCAGAAGTTCAAATTTACATATTCGCTTTTTTAGTTTTCCCTGAATCAGAGCTCTACTCACTGAACTGTAACTCTTTACTAAAAATTGCAACAGTCATAAAAAGAGTGGGTTTGTAATCAGTAATAACAGGAATAAATTTTACCTTATTTTATCTTATTACAAGTAGTAAACCTGCTCTATCTGTGCTTTCTACTTAGTGCTGTATGCAGAAGCATTAGAATTTATTTCTAGTGCATAACTACATTAAGCCAAGGCCCATTTATGTTAATGTTTTTGCCTTTTACTATGTCTCCATATTTTGAGAATAATTATGACTCAATACTATAGGTTATTAGTAACTTTTGTATTAATTCAACAGATATTTAATGAAGTAAATCCTCATATCACATAAAACATAGAAACCATTGTTTTGAATACTGAAAAAGTTATGTTAAATGAGTTACATTTCAGTAGAAGGAATAAAGTATACATCCAAATAACTCAATGCCATTATGGGAGCTTACTAAAACTCATGTCCATTGAATTCGTGATGCCATCCAAACATATCAAACTCTATTGTCCCTTTCTCTTCCTGCCTTCAGTCTTTCCCAGCATCAGGGTATTTTCCAATGAGTCAGCTCTTTGCATCAGATGGCCAAAGTACTGGAGCTCCATTCAGCTTCAGCATCACTCCTTTTAATGAACATTCAAGACTGATTCCCTTTAGGACAGACTGGTTTAATCTTGCAGCCCAAGGTACTCTCAAGAGTCTTCTCCAAAACCACAGTTCAAAGGTATCAATTCATCAGCATTCAGCCTTCTTCATGGTCTAAATCTCATATCCATACATGACTACTGGAAAAAACATAGCTTTGACTAGATGGACCTTTGTTAGCAAATTAATGTCTCTGCTTTGTAATACACTGTCTAGGTTTGTCATAGCTTTTCTGCCAAGGAACAAGCATCTTTTAAGTTTCATGGCTGTAGTCACCATCTGAAGTGATTTTGGAGCTCAAGAAAATAAAGTCTGTCACTGTTTCCACTGTTTCCCCATCTATTTTCCATGAAGTGATGGGACAGGATGCCATATCTTTGTTGTTTGAATGTTGAGTTTTAGGCCAGCTTTTTCACTCTCCTCTTTCACCTTCATCAAGAAGCTCTTTAGTTCCTCTTCACTTTCTACCATAAGGGTGGTGTTTTCTGCATATCCAACGTTATTGATATTTCTTTTAGGAATCTTGATTCCAGCTGAGCTTCATCCAGACCAGCTTCATCCAGCCTAAATCTGTTCTTGACTTGAATACAGATTTCTCTGGAGGCTGGTAACGTTGTCTGGTATTCCCATCTCTTTAAAAATGTTCCACAGTTTGTTGTGATTCACACAGTCAAAGGCTTTATTGTCATCAATGAAGCAGAAGTAGATGTTTTGCTGGTTCTCATTAGTTATCTATTTTATATATAGTGCCAATATTGTTTATATGTCATATATTCTCCTCTAATTATTCTTTCTCTCTCTCATTTCCCTGCTCTCAGCCTTTTCCCATCTCTCTCCCTCTGTCTCTCTCCTCTCCTATTCAGGCAATGAAGCCTTTTTCTAAATTTGAACATCCTGAGACATGAAGATAGAAGATTTTGGTCCATTTGCAGACTTTATGAGTTAACTTGAAAAGAGGAGACATTTGGGTTTGGGAAAGAGATATTATTTGTAGAACAGGAGGAAATAACTTTAAGTGTATCTTGGATATAGTTTATGAAAGAAAGATATCAGGAATGTCCATTAGAGTATGCATAATTAAGAAGATTCCTTGATTTGTACAGAATATTTGGAGAATAGCATATCTATTTATAACTTATATAAATTGCATTACAATGCAAATATTTTTGTGTAAAATATTTTATGAACACCTTATTTTCTTCTATGATTCTCTCCTTTAATTGATTTTTTAAAAATGTACACTGACTGTAGTTAATGATACTTGAATAATACACCTGAAACTTGCTAAGAGAATAGATGTTAAGCATTCTCAAAATAATAATCTTTCCAGTTCCAGTTCAGTCGCTCAGTCATGTCTGACTCTTTGCAACCCCATGAATCGCAGCATGCCAGGCCTCCCTGTCCATCACCAAAACCCAGAGTCTACTCAAACTCATGTCCATCGAGTCAGTGATGCCATCCAGCCGTCTCATCCTCTGTCGTCCCCTTCTCCTCCTGCCCTCAATCCCTCCCAGCATCAGGGTCTTTTCCTATGAGTCAACTCTTTGCAGGAGGTGGCCAAAGTATTGGAGTTTCACCTTTAGCGTCACTCCTCCCAATGAACATCCAGGACTGATTTCTTTTAGAATGGACTGGTTGGATCTCCTTGCAGTCCAAAGGATTCTCAAGAGTCTTCTCCAACACCACAGTTCAAAAGCATCAATTCTTCGGCACTCAGCTTTCTTCACAGTCCAACTCTCACATCCATACATGACCACAGGAAAAACCATAGCCTTGACTAGACGGACCTTAGTCGGCAAAGTAATGTCTCTGCTTTTGAATATATTATCTAGGTTGCTCATAACTTTTCTTCCAAGGAGGAAGTGTCTTTTAATTTAATGGCTGCAGTCACCATCTGCAGTGATTCTGGAGCCCCAAAAAACAAAGTCTGACACTGTTTCCACTGTTTCCCTGTCTATTTCCCATGAAGTGATGGGGCCAGATGCCATGATCTTCGTTATCTGAATGTTGAGCTTTAGGCCAACTTTTTCACTCTCCTCTTTCACTTTCATCAAGAGGCTTTTTAGCTCCTCTTCACTTTCTGCCATAAGGGTGGTGTCATCTGCATATCTGAGGTTATTGATATTTCTCCCAGCAATCTTGATTCCAGCTTGTGTTTCTTCCAGTCCAGCGTTTCTCAAGATGTACTCTGCATAGAAGTTAAATAACCAGGGTGACAATATACAGCCTTGACGAACTCCTTTTCCTATTTGGAACCAGTCTGTTGTTCCATGTCCAGTTCTAACTCTTGCTTCCTGACCTGCATACAGGTTTCTCAAGAGACATGTCAGGTGGTCTGGTATTCCTATCTCTTGAAGAATTTTCCACAGTTTATTGTGATCCACATGGTCAAAGGGGTTGTCATAGTCCATAAAGCAGAAATATACCTTTTTCTGGAACTCTCTTGCTTTTTCCATGATCTAGCAGATGTTGGCAATTTGATCTCTGGTTCATCTGCCTTTCTAAAACCAGCTTGAACATCTGGAAGTTCACAGTTCACATATTCCTGAAGCCTGGTTTGGAGAATTTTGAGCATTACTTTACTAGCGTGTGAGATGAGTGCAATTGTGCGGTAGATTGAGCATTCTTTGACATTTCCTTTCTTTGGTAGTGGAATGAAAACTGACCTTTTCCAGTCCTGTGGCCACTGCTGAGTTTTCCAAATTTGCTGGCATACTGAGTGCAGCACTTTCACAGCATCATCTTTCAGGATTTGAAATAGCTCTACTGGAATTCCATCACCTCCACTAGTTTTGTCCGTAGTGATGCTTTCTAAGGCCCACTTGACTTCACATTCCAGGATGTCTGGCTCTAGGTGAGTGATCACTCCATTATGATTATCTGTGTTGTGAATTTTTTGTACAGTACTTCTGTGTATTCTTTCCACCTCTTCTTAATATCTTCTGCTTCTCTTAGGTCCAGACCATTTCTGTCCTTTATCAAGCCCATCTTTGCATGAAATGTTCCTTTGGTAGCTCTAATTTTCTTGAAGAGATCTCTCGTCTTTCCCATTCTGTTCTTTTACCCTATTTCTTTGCATTGATCGCTGAGGAAGGCTTCTTATCTCTCCTTGCTATTCTTTGGAACTCTGCATTCTAATTCTTATATCATTTCTTCTGTCCTTTTCTTTTCACTTCTCTTCTTTTCACCGCTATTTGTAAGGCCTCCCCAGACAGCCATTTTTCTTTTTTGCATTTCTTTTCCATAGGGATGGTCTTGATCCCTGTCTCCTGTATAATGTCACAAACCTCTGTCCATAGTTCATTAGCAACTCTATCTATCAGATATAGGCTCTTAAATCTATTTCTCACTTCCACTGTATAATCATAAGGGATTTGATTTAGGTCATACCTGAATGGTCTAGTGGTTTTCCCTACCTTCATCAATTTAAGTCTGAATTTGGCAATAAGCAATTCATGATCTAAGCCATAGTCAGCTCCTGGTCTTGTTTTTGTTGACTCTATAGAACTTCTCCATCTTTGGCTGCAAAGAATATAATCAATCTGATTTTGGTGTTGATTATCTGGTGATGTCTATGTGCAGAGTCTTCTTTGTGTTGTTGGAAGTGGGTATTTGCTATGACCACTGTGTTCTTTTGGCAAAACTCTATTAGTCTTTGCCCTGCTTCATTCCATATTCCAAGGCCAAATTTGCCTGTTACTCCAGGTGTTTTTTGACTTCCTACTTTTGCATTCCAGTCTCCTATAATGAAAAGGACGTCTTTTTTTGGGTGTTAGTTCTAAAAGGTCTTGTAGGTCTTCATAGAACCATTCAATTCAGCTTCTTCAGTATTACTGGTTGGAGCATAGGCTTGGATTACCATGATATTGAATGGCTTGCCTTGGAAACCAACAGAGATCATTCTGTCATTTTTGAGATTGCATTCTAGTACTGCATTTTGGACTCTTTTGTTGATCATGATGGCTACTCCATTTCTTCTGAGGGATTCCTGCCCACAGTAGTAAATATAATGGTCATCTGAGTTAGATTCACCCATTCCAGTCCATTTTAGTTTGCTGATTCTAGAATGTTGATGTTCACTCTTGCCATCTCCTGTTTGACCATTTCCAATTTGCCTTGATTCCTGGACCTAAATTTCCAGGTTACTATGTAATATTGCTCTTTACAGTATTGGACCTTGCTTATATCACCAATCACATCCGCAGCTGGATATTGTTTTTGCTTTGGCCCCATCCGTTCATTCTTTCTGGAGTTATTTCTCCACTGATCTCCAGTAGCATATTGGGCACTTACCGACCTGGGGAGTTCCTCTTTCAGTATCCTATCATTTTGCCTGTTCAATCTGTTCATGGGGTTCTCAAGGCAAGAACACAGAAGTGGTTTGTCATTCCCTTCTCCAGTGGACCACATTCTGTCAGACCTCTCCACCATGACCCACCCGTCTGGGTGGCCCCACATAGCATGGCTTAGTTTCATTGAGTTAGACAAGGCTGTGGTCCATGTGATCAGATTGGCTAGTTTTCTGTGATTATGCTTTCAGTGTGTATGCCCTCTGATGCTCTCTTGCAACACCTACCGTCTTACTTGGGTTTCTCTTACCTTGGTCATGGGGTATGTCTTCATGGCTGCCCAGTAAAAAATAACTATGTGAGGTGATAGATGGTTAACCAGCTTTTAAAATTTAGACATATGTTTTCATTAAGTAATTTTTCTTTATTTTAATTATCTATCTTGATTAAATACAACAAGAAACAATGAAATGGAAAATAAGAAATCCTAACTAGTTGGAAAAAATTGAAATATATCACTAAGACACATTATGTTAAGAAAAGGAATTTGAAGTTTTCAGTTCATGTCCAAGGGATAACTGAGAAGTTGGAGATTGGGTTTATAATGATATGACATCAGGGCTGGGTTCCAGACTAAGCATCCCTTTAACGACCTGGTCAGGTTGCCAGATGTAAAGTGCTCTTTGACATGTGCTAAAGGTTTCAATATTTCATGCTAGAGAGAAGAGAAAAAGGCTTCAATTATTCACATCATATTACAACAGTTTCCCTAATTGGCTTGTGCATATCAAAAGTAGATACAAAATAAATTGTTTCTCCTTCACAGCCAGTGATAAGGATGTTATTTCCTGCACAGATGCAAGACTGGTTATTTAAAAAGATGTAAGAAACTGTTTAGGTGGAGTGATTTATAGAATACCAAATGCTGTCAACCTGACCAAATAACTTATCTTAAAATATGCCTGTGTGTGTATGTGTGTGCGTGTGTGTCAGTGTGTGTGTGGTGTCTGGTTGCCCACATTTCCACCTTTAACACTGGAAGCTTTTGAATTAAAACAATGCAATTTTCTATTTCAGAAAAGAAAATTGACAAAGTTTAATAAGCTTGATAACATTTGTATTTCATAGTGTAATCATGTACTTCTGTTGTATGCTTTCACACTTTTTAAAAGGGAAAATTTAGAAATGAATACTAAAATTAAAATGAAAATGCCATTTTATTTAATAAGTTGGTTTTAAAATTTTCATACTATATACTACACAAATTACAAATTGTGAAATAAAGTACGCACCAATATTTATTGCTTACAAGTCCAGGAAAACTGTGAATAATCTAAGTGTTCATTAATAGAATAAAGACTAAAAAGTTAATGCAAAGGTATATAATGCAGAAATCTTTGAAAAATGCATCCATATGTGCCTACTGAAGAAAAATTGTTAAGATAAAATATTGAGTGAGATAAAACAGAATAAGTAGTATGATTATTTTCTATGTGAGTATACTTGCAAAAATTTTAAAGGGATAAACAGAGACAGAAACAAACAAAAAAAAAAAAAAAACAGAAATTTTCATGTACTTACTTATGCATGGGTGCATGCTAAGTCACTTCAGTCATGTCCAAACCTATGCTACCCTATGGACTGTAGCCTGCCAAGCTCCTCTGTCCTTGGGGATTCTCCAGGTGAAAATACTGGAGTAGGTTGCCATGCCCTCCTCCAGGGGATACTTCCAAAGCAGAAATCAAATGTATTAATCCAGGAATTTCTATGCATATGCACAATATATCAAGTTAGACCGAGATCTCTATAATCCATGTATATTTAAATGTATGCTTGCAAGTAAGTGCATACATGTGTGCTAAGTTGGATCAGTCATGTCCAGCTGGAATCAAACCCACATTGCTTATGTCTCCTGCATTGGCAGGAAGATTCTTTACCACCAATGCCACCTGGAAAGCCTGCTTGCAAAGTAAAATACTGTTTTCAGTGGTTACATATGAAAAAGTAGAATAATTAATTTCATATTTCAACTTGTACCATTGATATTTAACACAATTTATAGAAATTGTTATTGTAAGAGTATATGTCCTTCCATCCTTTGCCTCTAGGTAATGGCACCCCACTCCAGTACTCTTGCCTGGAGAATCCCATGGATGGAGGAGCCTGGTAGGCTGCAGTCTATGGGGTTGCGAAGAGTTGGACATGACTGAGCGACTTCACTTTCACTTGTCACTTTCATGCATTGGAGAAGGAAATGGCAACCCACTCCAGTGTTCCTGCCTGGAGAATCCCAGGGACGGGGGAGCCTGGTGGGCTCCCGTCTCTGGGGTTGCACAGAGTGGGACACGACTGAAGCGACTTAGCAACTTAGCAGCATCCTCAGTTCAGTTCAGTTCAGTTCAGTAGCTCAGCCGTGTGCGACTCTTTGTGACCCCATGAATCGCAGCACGCCAGGCCTCCCTGTCCATCACCAACTCCCGGCTCAGACTCATGTCCATCGAGTCAGTGATGCCATCCAGCCATCTCATCCTCTGTCGTCCCCTTCTCCTCCTTCCCCCAATCCCTCCCAGCATCAGAGTCTTTTCCAATGAGTCAGCTCTTCACAGGAGGTGGCCAAAGTACTGGAGTTTCAGCTTCAGCATCATTCCTTCCAAAGAAATCCCAGGGCTGATCTCCTACAGAATGGACTGGTTGGATCTCCTTGCAGTCCAAGGGACTCTCAAGAGATTTCTCCAACACCACAGTTCAAAAGCACCAATTCTTCCGCACTCAGCTTTCTTCACAGTCCAAATTTCACATCCATACATGACCACTGGAAAAACCATAGCATTGACTAGACAGACCTTTGTTGGCAAAATAATGTCTCTGCTTTTCAATATGCTATCTAGGTTGGTGATAACTTTTCTTCCAAGGAGTAAACATCTTTTAATTTCATGGCTGCAGTCACCATCTGCAGTGATTTTGGAGCCCCCAAAAAATAAAGTCTGACACTGTTTCCAGTGTTTCCCCATCTATTTCCCATGAAATGATGTGACCAGATGCCATGATCTTTGTTTTCTGAATGTTGAGCTTTAAGCCAACTTTTTCACTCTCCACTTTCACTTTCATCAAGAAGTTTTTTAGTTCCTCTTCACTTTCTGCCATAAGAGTGGTGTCATCTGCATATCTGAGGTTGTTGATATTTCTCCTGGCAATCTTGATTCCAGCTTGTGATTCTTCCAGCCCAGTGTTTCTCATCCTCACTACCATTTAATTCCATGTGCTATCAGAACTAATTCTATTACACCCATTATCCTAGTTCACATCAATTAAAATAGGGGTCCCAAAGGTCCCAGGTAAACTCTCACTCAAATTTTCATTCCCAAATACCTTTTCAATTTCTAATCTGCCCCCTCTCTTATTTCTTTTCAAACACTAAAGTGTTCTTTGTCTGAGCAGGTCACAGTCCATCAACAATAAGACCTTGTTTATCTCTCCAATCATTTCTTCACTTCGTTACTCAACATGAAAGCTGTTTCTTGTGGGAAGTCTGTGCTTCCTCTGTGGTCCTGTCATTTGGTACCTAGAAGAGTGATCTATCTTCTTTTCATTTCCATTTCCATATAATTAACCTACTCCTTCTTAACACTCAGATCCAATATTCTTATCATCAATTTATAGCCACACCATCTTTCCTGGCACAGTCTTCTACTAATGACTCACTCTTGTTCTGATTTATTATTTATTGTATCTTATTTAATTTTTCCTAGTGGTTTGTCTTTCTTAATCCTCTAACCATATCTTGTCCTTCCATAGACCTTCTCTTCACAAACCAGTAGTTTGTTCTCTGTATCTATGAGTATTTTCTATTTTGTTATATTCACTTGCTTGTTTTATTTTTGCATTTCACATACTGAAAACTTACAGTATTATATTTCACTAAGCATAATACCCTACAGGTCCATCCATGATACTGTAAGTGGAAAGATTGCATTCTGTTTTTTTATGGCTGAGTAATATTTCATCAAATATATCTGTGTCACATCTACTTTATCTGTTCACCTGTAGATGGATACTTAAGTTGCTTTTATATCATGGCTATTGTAAATAATACTGCTATGAACACTGAGTTGCATATAACTTTTCAGATTAGTGTTTTCATTTTCTTTGGATATATAAGAGATGGAATTTCTGGATTATATTGTAGTTCTATTTTTAACTTTTTGAGGAACCTCTATGCTGATTTCCATATTTATCACATTAACTTATAATCCCTCCCAATAGTGAACAAAGTTCATTTTCCTTCACATACTCAACATTTATTATTTGTTGCTATTTTGACAATATCCATATAAAAGTTGTGTGATGATATCTCACTGGGGTTTTGATATGCATTTCCCCAATGGTTAGTAATATTGACTATTTTTAATGCACTTGTTGGCTATTGGTATGTCTTCTTTGAAAATATGTCTTTTGGGATCTTCTGCCCATAAATTAGATTGTGGTGAAGTTTTGTTTCTTTTTCTTTTTTCTTTTTTTTTTGAGCTATACAAGAACTTTATGTATTTTAGGTATTAACCCCTTAACAGACACAACATTTGCAAATATCTTCTCTTATTAAGAAGATATTCTGTTTTGTTTGGTTAATGGTTCACTTCGCTGTGCAAAACTTTTTAAGTTTTAATTAGGTTCCCATGTGTTTACATTCACTTTTGTTGCTGTTGTGTAAAAAGACAGATATGAAAAAAAAAATATTCCTGACTTATGTCAAATAATATACTACCTATGTTTTTGTCTAGGAGTTTTATGGTTTCAAGTGTTACATTTAGGCCTTTTAACTCATTTTTAGTTGATATTTGTATATGCATATGCTGTGAAAAAATGTTATAGTTTCATTGTTTTGCATGTAGCTATCAAGTTTTTTCCATTGTATATTTTCCCTCTTGCATTATAGATTAATTGCATGGGTTTATTTGTGGGTTGCTATTATTTTCTATTGATCTGTGTGTGTTTTTTTGCCAGTACCATACTTTTTTGATTGCTTTATTTCAGTGATTATTTGTTCTCATTCTGTGAATAAACTGTCATAGGTATTTTGATATATATTGCACTAAATATGTACATTGCTTTGGGTAGTATGGACATTTTAACTACATTAATTCTTACAATCTATAAACATGGGACAGCTTTCCATTTATTTGTATTGTCTTCAGTTTTCTTCACCAATGGCTCATAGCTTTGACAGTATGGATCATCTCAAAGGCATGTCTTTCTGTGGGAGTATCTTTATGCCATCTCTGTGTGCTTGGTGGCTTTTGTGGGAGCTGGGTTCTGAAATAAGCAGGAAGCTATGTCTTCTCTGGGAGTGCACTGTGAGCCACCACCTTGATAGTTGCAGGGGCTAGAGCCAGACCTGCAGCTGGGGCTTCTCCTATGCTCAGTGACATTACCACTCTATCAAGGGTGAGCTAAGTGTTCCATGGTTTGGAGTAGGAGCCCAGAGGGAGCTAGGTTTTTTACAAGTATGATGGATGTCTCCAGTTTGGTTTGGGACATTGCTGAGGCTTAAGGGCTTCAGGTTAAACTTTATGCTGGTTTTACTTTTTTCCCCATGTGGATATCTTGGTTAGAGTCTGGGTTTGGTGTCACACAACTTGGCTGCTATTTCCCCTTCTCAAGTGTGCATACAGACACACCCTTCAGTAGTGGTGGTCTCCCATATGCAGCTAGCTTTGCTCCCTCTGAAATGTGTCCAGGGATGTATGAGCTGGTATGGCTCTGCCTCTATTGTCAGAGATAGGGCAGGGATTGGAACCAGGTTTGTAAACCCAAGTGTGCATACAGTAGTTGGAAATAGCAGCCTCTGACTTAGTGGAGAGCATTCTCAAAGAAAAAAGATTGGAGAAGCACAATGTGTGAAGGAGACAAGCTGGGGCATTCCTGGCAAGCCAAGCAGATACCTGGATAGTTTTCAGTCTGTTACCTCTGCATTGGGACTGGAAGTAAGCAAGCTTGTGTATATGCTCTTCAAGGATGGATCCTCAATTTCTTACAGCCTTATTATACATCCCACTGGTTTTCAAACCACCTAAGGGAGTTAATTATCCTGATGTTGGGCCCAGGGCTAAGATGTCTTATGTGTGTCTTGAACCCCTTGCTCCCCAGGGAGAATTTCTGAGCCTGTAATATCCCTCTAGTTTTCTGAATCTCCTGATAGAGGTGTGGGTCCCAGCAGATCTCTTATTAGCTTTGGTGGTAGAAGAGTCACCCTGCTAGTTCCCAGGTTGACTTCAGTGTGAATCACTCCACATGTGGTTTTGATGTGCTCATGAGAGTAGGTGAGCCCAGCCCCCTACCCCACCATCTTGATCTACCCATTTGATGCTGTGATTTATAATGAGAAATATACATATTTGGTCTTCATTCTCATTTCTGGCAAAGCTCTCCTTAATCTTTTGGAGCTTCTTAAGTAGTGAGAGCTATGAAAGTGTCTTCTGTTGTGTTAAGGGCCAGAACCTAAGGATGGAGGCAGTTGTCAGTGGAGCCAACCTTATAATTAAAGTAATGAAACTTCCAGTCCCACCCACACCATCCACCTATTGGGAGGAAAGAGGGGTTGTAGATTGACTTCAAACACCAACGGCAAAACATTGTCAATTATGCTTATGAAAAGCAGCCTCTGTAAAAAACCAAAAGGTCAAAGTTTGAAAAGATTCCAGGTAGGTTAGTAGGTGGAAATTCTGGGATAGTGTCACGCCTGGAGAGGGCAAGGAAGTTAGTGCCCTTTTCCTGTACCTTGTTCTATGCTTATCTTTTATCTGGCTGTTCTTAAGTCATAACCCTTTAAAATAAACTGGTGATCTAGTAAGTAAAATGTTCCTCTGAATTCTATAAACCACTTTATCAAATTAATTGAACCCAAGGTAAGGATTGTTGAATCTCAGATCTGTAGTAATTGGTTGGAAGCACAGGTGATAACCTGGACTTGTGACTTTCATCTGAATGGGAGTGAGGGGAAATCTTGTGGGTACTGAACCCTTAACCTGTGGAATCTGATATTATCTCCAGATAGATAGTGTAAGGAATGAGTTAAATTTTAAGAAACTTTGGTTTGGACAGTTGCTTGATGTGTAGGGAAAATCCCCTCTCCACACATTGGAATTTGGGTGTAGAGCTGCATTTTGTGTCATCTGCTTGAGAATAAAAATAATAGTTAATAATATTGGTAATTATGTCTGAACAATAGTTTTTATTCTTCAGCTCTCATTCTCAAATTTACTCCAACCAGGCTTTACCCAAGTGTTGATATCTACATAGCTGGTTTCAATGATTACTTCTTAGACCACCTCTAACTGGACATGTCAGCACCATCTGAGAGGCTGACCACTTCTCTCTTCTTGAAACACATTCTTTACTCATCACTGAAGGCATAGCTATTATTCTGTTTTTATTATATCTCACTGGCTTCAATTTTTCAACTTCCTTTGATATTTCCTATACCTTTCTCTGGGCTTTCCTGGTGGTTCGGACAGTAAAGAATCTGCCTGCAATGCAGGAGATCTGGGTTCAGTCCCTGGCTGGGAAAGATTCCCTGGAGAAGGAAATGGCTACCCACTCCAGTATTCTGGCCTGGAGAATTCCATGGACAGAGGAGCCTGGTCAGTTACAGTCCATGGGTTCACAAAGAGTCGGACATGATGGAGCCATTTTCACATACATACATATCTTTCTCTGACATTTAAATACTGAGGTATGCTGATATTAGACTTTTTTTTCATCCCTGTTTGGATAGTGTGGTAGACTGACTGTAAGAATTCTCTTTATTCCCTCCCCTGAAGTCATGCATCCGCAGCGTCACGTTGTGGCTCTTTCTGTTAAAATGTAGGGTTTATTTCCTAATCACTTTAGTCTGCATTGTCTTCAATGAGACAGAAATAGTACTGTGCTATTTCTGAGTCTAAGCCACTGGAGAACTTGCACAGTTTCACTTTCTTTGTGGAAACATTATGACCATCACATGAACAAGGCTGGATTAGCTTTCTGGATGAAGGGATAAACAGTTTATCTGTTGTGCCAGCTGAGTGACAAATAATTGTCTGCTATATAAAAGAAGCCAACCTAAAAGAGCTGGTTTCTGGTCAGATAAAGAGTTCATCATAGACTTATGAACAAGGACACCCTGGATCAAATGAATCTAGTCTACATCAGCAGAACTGCCTCAGTCACCCATAGACATGAGAACAATAATGGCATATATTTTTAAGCTACTGTGATAGGTAGCAGTTGTTCTTGCTGCTCAAATGTGAAAGAAGGGGGCAAGGTATGGACAACAACTTCTAGCTATTAGACTCAAGAAACTAGGGGAAAACTGTCTGTATGCAATAACTGGCTTATTATGACTATCAGATTACTAGAGAATTCTTTGATTTGCCAGGTTTTAAGACTTCTTTTAACCAAGAATATGAAGGAAGAGATGAAGAATAGTTTGGGAACACTGAAGATTGCAGCTTAATAATAAGATTTAAAGCTCTTGTGAACTGAAATTGAGAGGTATCATCCTTTTCAATTCAATGATTGCAATGTAAAGACCCTAGTGATTTTTTAAGAACAAAGTAAAATAAATTTAACTTATGCCAATAAGTAGAAAGTGAAGAGGAGAGTACAAGTTATTTGAATATTAGTTTTAAAAGAAAGAAAAAACAGTGACTGTATAAGAAATTGAAAAGTTTAACATTTTGTATCAAGAAATAGATTGGGAGCCTTCTCCCTTCCCAAATTTCCTTTTAAGAAAAATCTAAACTTCAGTGCTATAATTATTTTAGTGCTTTTCCTGATATTTATAGAAAAATAGATATTCTTTCTGCTCTCTTAGTTATTGAATACATTTTTAAATCAGATAAGCTTGCCTTAATTTCTTTTAAACTATTTTTCTAGTTCTATGTAAAATAGAGAAATTAGTATCTCTAAGTAGTTTAGATAATACATTAGCATAATATTTATATAAATAAATACTTGCTTTCATAATATTAGATGACTTCTAGGAGAAAAGATACCCCTGAAAGAAAAGAACTTGACTTTCTGAGGAAAAAAAAAAGAGGTTGGAAAAAAATCTAGAGGTAGAGCAGAGATAATGTTTTGATCCAGAAGTTGTGATGCAGTGGGAACAGACTTTATAAAACCAGATATTTGACTCAGAGAGAGAAATGGAAAGAAGGAGAGAGAGAGAGTAAACAGAGCAAGTTCACATAGAGAAATACTTTAACTTTTGAATCAGCAGTAATGAGTTTCTTCTATTAAATTTGAATATAGACTCCCAGTAGCAAAAAAACACATCCAACACTGATATATGAGGTTTATAATACTATTATAAAATGTAAAGAACCAAGAGCTCCTGGATGACAGATGTCAAAAGGAAAAAGGAGCCAACTGAAACACCTCTCAGTGGCCAAAGATAAAAAAATTTGAACAAAAATTTAAAGTACTATTGGCTTATAACCAAAAGTATAAATATATATCCATGAGTCCTTACCTATATAAATAGTTGATTATATGTATTTGCAGCTTATACAAATATAAAATATTGTGATGTACACCCAAAACTATTATAATGTTGTGTCAATTACATTTAAATAGAAAATCATATAAAGTAATTGAATAAATAGAAGAGAATTGATAGATAACCCACACAGAATTTCAAATAATTAATGTAGGTACTCCTTTCTCAAAAAGACAGAGCCCTCCTTAAATGGGGGCTACTTATAATGACTACTCCCAAAAAATAAAGTGTGAAAAGGAGGAAAAAATTACTTTACAATGAATATACACAACAAACACAACTCGGGCCAGGTGATCAAGTTTAACATCAATACTGACAAGATGTTGGTAATACTACTCTTAACATAATTGCTGGGAGAAATATCAATAACCTCAGATATGCAGATGACACCACCCTTATGGCAGAAAGTGAAGAGGAACTAAAAAGCCTCTTGATGAAAGTTAAAGTGGAGAGTGAAAAAGTTGGCTTAAAGCTCAACATTCAGAAAACGAAGATCATGGCATCTGGTCGCATCACTTCATACGAAATAGATGTGGAAACAGTGGAAACAGTGTCAGACTTTATTTTGGGGGGCTCCAAAATCACTGCAGATGGTGACTGCAGCCATGAAATTAAAAGATGCTTACTCCTTGGAAGAAAAGTTATCACCAACCTAGATAGCATATTCAAAAGCAGAGACATTACTTTGCCAACAAAGGTCCATCTAGTGAAGGCTATGGTTTTTCCAGTGGTCATGTATGGATGTGAGAGTTGGACTGTGAAGAAAGCTGAGTGCGGAAGAATTGATGCTTTTGAACTGTGGTGTTGGAGAAGACTCTTGAGAGTCCCTTGGACTGCAAGGAGATCCAACCAGTCCATTCTGAAGGAGATCAACCTTGGGATTTCTTTGGAAGGAATGATGCTGAAGCTGAAACTCCAGTACTTTGACCACCTCATGCAAAGAGTTGACTCATTGGAAAAGACTCTGATGCTGGGAGTGATTGGGGGAAGGAGGAGAAGGGGATGACAGAGGATGAGATGGCTGGATGGCATCACTGGCTCAATGGACGCGAGTCTGAGTGAACTCCGGGAGTTGGTGATGGACAGGGAGGCCTGGCGTGCTGCAATTCATGGGGTCACAAAGAGTTGGACACGACTGAGCGACTGAACTGAACTGTACTGAACTGAATGTGATGTTACAAACACAGCATTTTACTTATTTGATATTCTGTCCAAGAAGCACATAACTTCATCCTAATTGTGAATGTTTGCCTGCTCCATAGCTTCAGTCATGTCCAACTCTTTGTGACCCCATGGAGTCTAGCCTGCCTTGCTCCTCTGTCCATGCGATTCTCTAGGCAAGAATATTGGAGTGGGTTACCATGCTCTATCCATGGTATCTTCTGACTCAGGGATTGAAATGCCTCTCTTTCCTCTCCTGCACTGGCAGGCGGATTCTCCACCATAAGCGCCAATTAGGAAGCCCAATCAGAGAGACCTAATTGAGGACATTCTAGACAATGATCAGTACTTCCCTGAACTATCAGGTCATCAAAAATAAGGAAACACTGAGACATTGTCAAAACAAAGAGGAACCTAAGGATTCATGAATATTCACTCTAATATGGAATCCTGGATATCATCCTGAAACAGAGAAAGAATACTAAGCAAAAACCAAGAAAACATATATCTGTATATATGTATGACTCTAATGAATAAGAATGTATGAAGATTGGTTTATTAGTTGTGACAAACTTACCAACTTGTAAATACTAAGAAAAACTGTATGTATGTATGTATGTATTAGTTGCTCAGTTCAGTTCAGTTCAGTTGCTCAGTCGTGTCCAACTCTGCGACCCCATGAATCACAGCACGCCAGGCTTCCCTGTCCATCACCAACTCCCAGAGTTCACTCAAACTCATGTCCATCGAGTCAGTGATGCCATCCAGCCATCTCATCCTCTGTCGTCCCCTTCTCCTCCTGCCCTCAATCCCTCCCAGCATCAGAGTCTTTTCCAATGAGTCAACTCTTTGCATGAGGTGGCAAAAGTACTGGAGTTTCAGCTTTAGCATCATTCCTTCCAAAGAAATCCCAGGGCTGATCTCCTTCAGAATGGACTGCTTGGATCTCCTTGCAGTCCAAGGGACTCTCAAGAGTCTTCTCCAACTCCACAGTTCAAAAGCATTAATTTTTTGGCACTCAGCCTTCTTCACAGTCCAACTGTCACATCCATACATGACCACAGGAAAAACCATAGCCTTGACTAGACGGACCTTAGTCGTCAAAGTAATGTCTCTGCTTTTGAATATGCTGTCATGTCCAACTCTGTGATCTCATGGGTAAGATTCCCTTGATTCTCCCTCTTCAGGGGATTTTCCCAACCAAGGAATTGAACCTGGATATCCCGCATTGCAGGTATATTCTTACCCTCTGAGCCACCAGGGAAGCAAGGGGAAACTGGGTCTGATGCAAATGGGAAATCTTTGCACTATTGTCACATTTTTTCCTCAATAAATTTAAGACTATTCACAAAAAAAACAGTTTGAAAATTAAATGTGAGGCACAATTATATACAAAAGAGTTAAAAATAATTTTGCTTTGTGAAAAGTGAAAACAGACAGCCTGCTATCCAGGCTGCTTGGATTTCTGCATATTTCACAAAGCCCCTCAGTGTCCTGATGACTCTTCCATGGAATGGAGTCTTTGAAGAATAGAATTAGGAGTTCACTGTTCTAAAGAATAAGGTTGATAATATCCAAGTGTTTGTAGGAGAAAAATTATGAAATTCAGCACTTGCCCTTGGGTCCTCGAAAACATACACAAGTACTCCACTCCACTGTGCTGGCACAGATGAACTGCTTTGTAAGTGGGAGCTAGTGTTATTAGTGCTGGAGTGTATAATGAATATTACATTGTGTGCTTGGGCACAGAAAAAAAAAAAGAGAGTGGTAAGTGGAAAGTCAGAAATAAGATATCATTTCATAGAATTCCATCAACTCATAAATGACTAATATTTTCCCTATTTATTCTAAGAAACTGGATAGATGAGATTTGTGATTTTCTCACCCCCCCTATAATAAATGATCAACCCATATACATTGTTTCTGTCATTTAGTTCAGTTCAGTTGCTCAATCATGTTCCACTCTTTGTAGCCCCATGGACTGCAGCATGCCAGGCTTTCCTGTCCATCACCAACTTCCGGAGCTTGTCCAAACTCCATTGAGTTTGCCATACAGTCATCTATCTCATCCTCGGTTGTTCTCTTCTCCTCCTGCCTTCAATCTTTCCCAGCATCAGGGTCTTTCCCAATGAAAAGTTTTTCAGTTCTTCGCATCAGGTGACCGAAGTACTGGAGCTTCAACTTCAGCATCAGTCCTTCCAATGAATATTCAGCATTGATTGCCTTTAAGATTGACTGGTTTGATCTTGCAGTCCAAGGGACTCTCAAGAGTTTTCTCTAACACCGCAATTCAAAAGGATCAATTCTTCGGCACTCAGCTTTCTTTATAGCCCAACTCTCACATCCATACATGAGTACTGGAAAAAACGTAGCTTTGACTAGATGGATTTTGTTGGCAAAGTAATATCTCTGTTTTTTAATATGCTATCTAGTTTGGTCGTAGCTTTTCTTCCAAGGAGCAAGCATCTTTTAAGTTTCATCGATGCAGTTACTATCTGCAATGATTTTGGAACTCAAGAAAATAAAGTGTGTCACTATTTCCATTGTTTACCCATCTATTTGGCATGAAGTGATGGGACCGTATGCCATGAACTTAGTTTTTTGAATGTTGAGTTTTAAGCTAGCTTTTTTACTCTCCTGTTTCACTTTCATCAAGAGGCTCTTTAATTCTTCTTTCCTTTCTGCCATAAGGGTGGTTTCATCTGTATATCTGAAGTTAATGATATTTCTCCCTGCAATCTTAATTCCAACTTATGCTTCATTCAGCCCTGCATTTTGCATTATGTGCCCTGCATATAAGTTAAATAAGCATGGTGACAACATACCTTGAAGTACTCCTTTCCCAATTTGGAACCAGTCTCTTATTTCATGTCCATTTCTAACTGTTTCTTCTTTACCTGCATACAGCTTTCTCAGAAGGCAGATAAGGTGGTCTGGTATTCTCATCTCTTGAAAAACTTTCAACAGTTTGTTGTTATCCACACAGTCAAAGGCTTTAGCATACACAATGAAGCAGAAGTAGATGTTTCTCTGGAATTCTCTTGCTTTTTCTATGATCCAACAGATGTGGGCAATTTGATCTCTGGTTTCTCTATCTTTTTAAATTTTAGCTTGAATATCTGGAAGTTCTCAGTTTATATATTGCTGAAGCCTTGCTTGAAGAATTTTGAGCATTTCTTTGTTAGTGTGTGAAATGAGTGCAATTGTGTTGTAGTTTGAATATTCTTTAACTTTACCTTTCTTTGGGATTGGAATAAAAACACATTTTCCTGTCCTGTGGCCACTGCTGAATTTTCCAAATTTGCTGGCATATTGAGTGCAGCACTTTAACAGCATCATCTTTCATTAGGAGAGCATAAGGCAATTTTAGCATCAGGAGCAACTCTATTTTAGCACTGTCTCTTAAGATGTTACAAATAGCTCCCCTGTCTCTGTTTTACTTGTGAGAAGTATTTCTTACACTGTAATATATTCTGTAAGATTAAAGATACATATTTGTCTTTTAGGGACACGACAAGATAGTGTTTTGATAGCAAGAAAAAAAATCTGAATTGGATTAAAGATTTCATAAATCCAATGTGGGCAGGCTTTGCAAAAGTACATTAATGAATGCTATCTATTAACAGGATTTGGTTTGCTGAAGACACAAACATGTGGTATAACATTAGCAAAAACAATTTCAGATAATTCTTGCTTTTGATAACTTTGTGAATTGATAGAGAGCTGCTGATAGTGATCTGCACTTAGATATATTTTGTCCTTCCTTGTGGGAATAAATGATATTTCTGACTAGTTTATCTGTGATAAATTAAATTTAAGATTCTCTCCAATCAAACATGCATCTAAATAGTAATAAAATTACACTATAAAAAATGAAATCTTTAACTGACATAAATGAGCAACTGTGACATCTGAAGGGAACACATGCCTTAGATCACTAATGGCTTGTACTTCAAAATGCTGATTTTTCAGTGTCAGGATAAATCCATCTGTAACGAAATATTACCCAAATGATGTTTCCATAGCTTTATTCTCTATGTTAGAAGAGTTTTCTTCCTTTTAGTAAAATGGATCATCAAAAGGTCAACTCAAAGAGAAATATAAAGAAAGCACTTGAATATATATTTTCATGGCTTTCTAAAAAGAGGCTTAGACTTTGATCATTTCTCACTTGATCAAAGAGTATTTGGTACCCTCTGTAGGGAAGTGTATTGTGTGGTATCCATCAGATTTTATTCATAACTTCATCATGACAAAAGTGAAAGAAAAAATTGCTTTTATTATAAATTGAATGTGCTTAGGTAAAACAAGCATGGCTATATACATATATATATATATACATACATAATTTTAATTTAAAATATATAGTCACTGCTCTTATGTAAACAAATGTCATCCATTGTGGAAAAATAATTGAAACAAAAGTTGAATTTAAAGTCAAATGTGGTGATATTCATCTTCTATGAATATTTTAAAATCAATCTTGTCAGTGTTTCTTACCACATGACCAATAAGCAATATCCCCTGACTATGATTTATCACAATATTTTTATTGAAAAATCACTAAAGTAGTGTAATAAATGTACTAAATCTAACAATTAACTTTTTTGTAGGTTTAAACTCAATACTCATTTATAAATCAGATTGTTAAATAAAAATGTACTCAGATTCTAAGGCATTCCCTGGAATAAAATTAAGTACATTAGACAGCATAAAAATTTTAATGTCTAACCATAACTAAAAATAGAAAATGATACACAATTTCAAATGGCTTTCACCTTTGTAAATACCTTGATATTTTAACAAGCTTGCAATCCCATGGAGGCTTACATTAATTTTATTTTCTATTACTAATAATATGATAAAGGCCAGGAGATATTCATATATAAGTACAACCTTGATTTCTGAATGTTTACAGTATAAGACAGAATGTATTTTCTTTCTGTATTGTGTCTAGCATTTATATACAATATAAAACACCTAAGTTAAACAGTGAGACTAATATTCTGGAAGCTTTGTTTATCCAAGTTTATGAATTCTTCTCATTGGAAATCCAAGGATATTTGTAACTTTATTAAAATATTCTAGGGTTTCTCCTGTGGCTCAGATGGTAAAGAATCGGCCTGCAATGCAGGAGACCCATATTTGATCACTGGGTTGGGAAGATCCCTTGGAGAAGGAAATGGCAGCCCACTCTAATATTCTTCCCTGGGAAATCCCTTGAACATAGGAGGCTGGTGAATTACAGTCCATGGAATTGCAAAAGAGGCAGACTACTTAGTTACTAAATAATAACAACATATATATGTCAATCGCAATCTTCCACATCATCCTCCCCCAATTCCCCCCTTGGTAACCATAAATTTGTTCTCTAAGTCTGTGACTCTATTTCTGCTTTGCAAATAAGTTCATGTTTACCATTTTTCTAGAGTCCACACATAAGTGACAAGTATATTTTTTTTGTCTTTTGACTAACTTTACTCTGTATGACAATATTTAGGTCTATCCATGGCTTTAGAAATGGTACTAATTTCATTCCTTTTTTGTGACTGAGTAATATTCCACTGTATTCAAAGTCTACTTTAGTCATTTCTCTGTGGACATTTATTCACCTACATTATAAATTTATCCATTTCTGCATGGACTTTTAGTCACCTAATCTATGACAAAAGTAGCAAGAATATACAATGTAGAGAAGACAAGTCTCTTCAATATGTGCTAGGAAAACTGGACAGCAACATGTAAAAGAATGAGATTAGAATACTACCTAACACCATATACAAAAATAAGCTAAAAATGGAATAAAGATCTAAATGAATTGCTATATACTATGATACTCTAAAATTTAAAGGAAAACATAGGCAGAAAATTCCTTAGCATAAATTACAGCAAGATCTTTTTTCATACACTCCCTAAAAAGTGAAAATGAAAAGAAAAATTAACAATTGGTACATAGTTACACTTAAAAGCTTTTGCATAGCAAAGGAAACCAAAAACAAGATGAAAAGACAGCTCTTAAACTGGGAGAAAATATTTACCAACAAAACAACTGATAAGGGATTAATCTCCAAAATATACAAACAATTCTTGAAGCTCAATAAAAGAAAAGAACCATACCAAAAAATGAGCAGAATGAATAAATAGACATTTCTCCAAAAATGACACAGAGATGGCCAAGAGGCATATGAAAATATGTTCAACATCACCAATTATTAAAAAAAAACATAAATCAAAACTACAATGAGTTATCACCTCATATTAGTCAGAAGGGCCATAATTAAAAATATCTACAAACCTAATCTTGGAGAGGTTGTGGAGAAAGGGAATCCATTTGCTCTGTTAGTGGGAATAAAAATTGTTACAGACACTATAGAGAACAGTATGAAAGTTCCTTAAAAAATAAAAGTAGAGCTATGATAAGACCCATTCCATTCATAGGCCTGCCCTCTGGAGAAAACCTAGAATTTGAAAAGAAACCTGCTGCACAGTGCTCATTGCAGCACTGTTTACAATAGCCAGGACATGGGAGCAACCTAAATGTCCACATCGTTGCATACGGCAGAATTTTTTTTCTTTCTTATGACAGTGATATTCCATTGTATGCATATATATGTGTGTGTGTGTGAGAGTGTGTGTGTGTATATATGTATATATATATATATATAATCAGTTCAGTCAGTCATGTACAACTCTCTGCAACCCAATGGACTGCAGCACTTTAAGCTTCCCTGTCCATCACCAACTCCTGGAGCTTGCTCAAACTCATATCCATCGAGTCAGTGATGCCATCCAACCATCTCATCCTCTGTCATCCCCTTCTCCTCCTACCTTCAATCTTTCACAACATCAGAGTCTTTTACAATGAGTCAATTATTTGCATCAGGTGAAATATTGGCGCTTCAGCTTCAGCATCAGTCCTTGCAATGAATATTCAGGATTGATTTCTTTAGGATGGACTTGTTGGATTTTCTGGCAGTCCAAGGGATGCTCAAGTATCTTCTCCAACACCACAGCTAAAAAGCACAAATTCTTGCACAGTCAGCTTTCTTTATGGTCCAACTCTCATATCCAAACATGACTACTGGCACAAGCCAGTCATGTGAAAGAAGTGAAGAGAGACAAGTGACTTTGGCTTTTACTCTCTCTGGGACGTGGTCAGGGTCTGTATGGTTAGAACTTTGAACCAGTGCCAGGGAGGGAATGTACAGGGCTGTCTTATTGCTTGGTCCAAATGTGAGGCCAAAGAGGAAGATGAAGGGCAAAAAGTTGCGTTCAGGTTGAGCATCCAAAATGGAGTTCTTCTCTTGGTTACACGCAACTCCACAGAATACCCCAAACAAAGAAACTGACCACTTTAAATAGGTGAATTTTATAGTATATGTATTACATCTCAGTAAAGCTATTTAAATAAAACACCGATGAACATACAGTCCTGGTTAAGATATGGAACTAACAAAATATATATGGCTGACAGGAATGTAAAATGATAAACCTGATATTGTAAAATTTTTGTAAAAAGTTTTGAAAGCTTTGCTTTTTTTTAAAAAAAGAAACTTTAAACATGAGCTTATAAATTGAGCAAGACATTCCACTTTTACGTATTCTAATCCAAGAGGAATAAAAACATGTATGCATGCATGCTCAGTCACTTCAGTTGTGTCTGACTCTTTGTGACCCTATGGACTGTACTCCACCAGGCTTCTCTGTCCATGGAGATTCTCCAGGCAAGATTATTTCTAATAGGCCACAATTTCAAACAATCCATTTACTGAAATGAATACACAAATTGTGGTATGTAAATGCTCTTACCTGCAACAGCAGTGTGCTCTGTGAATGGAGCTAGTAAAGCAAAGAGTCATATGCTTCAATTTCTATTACATTCTTGAACTGGCAAACTGATCTGTGCTGAATATAATCAGCTCACTCTGGTGAATCAGAGGGTTTATTGTTGAGATAGAAAGCTACAAATTTGAGGCACTTGAAGAGGAGAGTTCACTCAGATAATATCAGGAAAATATATGTGTGCACTTGAAAAGAAGCACAGCACTCCCCAAACTCAAGGCCTCTTGGAATATCATGTCTTAATGTATGCATCGACATATATTTGTACATTTTTAAAGAAGATATTTAACATGCTTTTAGCATGTTTGTAATTGCAAGACTTGTGATGTACCTAAAATTTCAATTTTTAATTCATTAATCTATTTATATACTGCTGTAGATTTAAAACATCAGTGTTTTACTCATGCAGATATACATAGAGTCATACCTTCAGGTACTTGCAAAATTGTGACTCATCTGCTTTTGCTCAAATCTTTTTGAAATAAGTTAGTGAATTAATCAGGATTACAGTATAAACTTGTTGCTTATTTAAGTTTTATTCTGAATTTCTAATGCCTGTGCTAATTCTACACTATTTTTTCATATTAAAAGAACAACCATATTTTAAAACCCAATGTCACGCCTCACAGTAAGATGTAAACATAATGCTTTAGATACCTACTTAAACTTATCTACTATAAGTTCAGATGATTTTAAATATTTAAGTTCATGTTTTTTTAAAAAAATCATGTATATTTGTTGTTTGACTAGAGTATAACACTATAAATATGTGTTCTATAGCTTAAATCAGCCATTCTGTGCAACTGTATGTATCATTATTTTTATCCTCATTTTACTGTATTCTTGAAGAATCAGTGTTCAAATGAGGAGTGTAAGATAGAAAGAGCTTATTGTTTAGACTTGCATATAACCTTCAGTTCATACTTAGATAATTTATCAAAAAAATCGATGCCAATTTTCATGTCTTTTCATTCAAACCAGATAGGAAATTAGAATAAAAATAATGCTAATTCTCAAAGTTAAAACACATGGACATCAGAATAGCTTGTGATAGAGTTTAGTTAACAATACTTCTAAATAAGGTCTTCAAATTCCAGCATTATAAATAACAGAAAGTAAAATTGTCTTTTTAAAATGTGAAGAGCAAGACAAATATGAGTGCTGGTAAATGTTGAGATGTACCCCAGCTGCAATGAAGAAATAAATTTTCATAGTTCCTTGTTCTTACTTGCTCTCAGTTCTCTCCTTATTCTTACTCTCTGCCCATAAGTCTCAGAGCTTCTGCTATACCATTGACAACTCCAATCGGCAGTTGTTGATGAATATTGATAAATCAAGATGTGCCTATCATGACTTTTGGAAAACTACTGCAACTTTCCCTACAGCACTGGCTGTCCCTTGTCAATATTCTTTGTTGACTTTGCTTCATCACTTTGACATCTCAGGACTCAGACACCAGATGTTCTCTTCTATCTCCTCATTCACACCTTTGGAGTCTTTGGCTGTAAATATCCTCTTTGTACCAATGACTCACACACCAGGACGCAAAAATTTTATTTACCTGCCCCTTGAACTTCAGATATGTTTATACCCTGCCTACTTGACATCTCTATTTTGATGTCTTACACTCAAACATGATAAATGTCATATATATATATATATAAAATATGCATTATGTATATATATGCATATTATATACATTATAAATATATGTATTTATAATGACTTTAAAAAATTGTTGAGAGTAGCATTGATTTATGGTGTTGTGTTACTTTCTGCTGTACAGCAAAGTGAGTTAATATATAGCCTCGTTTTTTACTTCACATCATGTCACCAGAGAGCACTGAGTAGAGTTCTCCGAGCTATACTGTAGCTTCTCATAGTTATCTATTTTATACATAGCATTGTAAATATGTCCGTCCCAATCTTCCAATTCATCTCATCCTCCCTTCCCTGCTTTGGTGTCCATAGGTTTATTGATTGTCTTCATCTTTTTTTTTTTTTTTTAACCTCCAAACATGCTTCTCCACATTCTCACTTATCTCTGAAAAGAGATACTTCACGTTTTCAGTTACTCAGGACAAGCAACTCAGAGTAAGCAAGATTCATTTTTCTCTTACCTCTCATATTCACTCTATTGTTGATGCTCCTTTGAAATATCTCCTGGGGCTGAGGCATTTTCACCTGTTCCTCTTCTCTCAGCTTTATCCAAAGCATCATCACCCCTTGCTTGAATTACAATAGCTTTCTAATTTACCTCCTTCCTCTGAGTTCTTCTTTCTATTTCCACCAATTCATTTGTAACACAGAAACAAGAATGAAACTTTAAATAAAAAATAAATACAAAATAAATAAATAAATAAATAAAATTTAAAAAAATAAAAAATAAAATAAATAAAATAAAATGTCAAACAAATAATGCTACCTCTGTGATCAGACTCTCCAGTGGCATCTCATTTTTTTTTCAAAGTAAATATTCTTTTAGTCTAAAGTGTATGAACCTTCATTATTTCTCCAACCTTAACTTCTGTTTCTCTCACCATTGTTCACTGGGTTACAACCACTCTGAATCCTATGAAATTCCATAGTACAACAAGCATTTTTCCACCACCCTTGCATTCAGATTTTACCAGAAATCCTAATTTTTAAAACCTGCCTTTAGGTTTTTCATATTCCTATTCCAATATCACCTTATAATTGAATTTTTCTCTTACATTCTGGAGAAAAAGTAACTCTTTCTCAATATTGTCAATATGTCAGTTCTTTCAAGTTGATCTACAGATTCAATGCAATCCCAATCAAAATATCAGCAATTTATTTCATGGATATCAACAAACTGCTTCTATGGTTATATGGTGAGGTAAAAGACTAGGATAGGCAAGTCAATAATGAAGGAAAAAAAAAATGCTGCAAGACTGATGCTACCGAATTCAAAACTTCCTGTACAACTACAGTAATGAAGATAGTATGGCACAGGTGAAAAAACAGATGCATAGATCAATGTAATAGAATCAAGATCCCAGAAGCAGACCCACGTAAATATTTACAACTGATCTTTGACAAGACGCAAAGGTAATACAATGGAGCAAAGATAGTCTCTGCAACAAATGGTGCTGTAACAACCAGACTTCTGCATACCTACCCTCACCTCTTCCCCCTGCAAAAAAGAATCTAAATGTGAATCTCAAATTCTTCAAAAAAAATCAATGCCAAATGAATCACTGGGCCTAAAAATAAAATGCAAAACTATAAAATTATTAGAAGATAACATAGGAGAAAACCTAGATGACCTTGTGTATGGTGAAGTCTTATTAGATATAATACCAAAAATGCAATTATGTTAGAAATAGTTAATAACTTGATTTCATTAAAACTGAAAGTTTCTACTCTGTGAAAGATAATATCAAGATAATAAAAAGACCAACCACAGTCTGATAGAAAATATTTTTAATACAAACATCTTTAATGGATTTTTTCCAAAATATATTTCAGAAATACTTAAAACTTAACAGTAGTAAACAAAGGATCTGATTATAAAATAGGCCAAAGACTTTAAAAAAGATATATGGATAATGAATAAGCAAAGCATATATAAAGAGGAGTGTATAACATGATATCATATGTCTTCAGCAAAATACAAATTAAAACACCAATGAGATACCACCACACATCTATCAGAAATGCCAAAATTTGGAACACTAAAAACAGAAAA
Organism: Oryx dammah; assembly: GCF_014754425.2. Lineage (NCBI taxonomy): Eukaryota > Metazoa > Chordata > Mammalia > Artiodactyla > Bovidae > Oryx > Oryx dammah. Next base: position 38,029,757 of record NW_024070196.1, on the reverse strand, counting down.
AGGTAGTAAGGAAATGGAGCAACCAGAATTCTCATATTTTTGGGTAGGATTGAAAAACAGTATAGTTAATTTAGAAGACAGTTTAGCAGTTTCTTACCAAACTAAACATATTCTTACCATATGATCTAGCAAACATTCTGCTTAGTATTTATGTACTCAAAGGAACGGAAACATATGTCAACAGAAAATCCTGCATACTAACATTTATAGCAGATTTATTCATAGTTGCAAAAGCTTGGAAACAACCGAGATATTCTTCAGTAGGAAAATGGATAAATAAGCTGCGGTACATCCAGATAATGGAATTTTATTCAGCACTAAAAAGAAATGAGCTATCGAGCTGTGAAAAGACATGGAGACAACTTAAATGCATCTTACTAAGTGAAAGAAGCCAAGCTATGTGAAACCCAGTATACGACATATTGGAAAAAGCAAATGTATTGAATTAGTAAAAAAATTATTGTACTATTTCACAAATCTCTAAGATTAATTCTATCCCTTGAAACACAGGGAATGTTTTTGCTATTTTATTTCTCTTATGAATTATAGCAGTATAGTAACATGATTCATGTTTGAGTAAAATAAAATTTTGTAAGTTATTTAGGCAATAGTGTGATTTTTGAGGAATATAGGTTATGTATGTATGTATGTATGTATTTATATATGCATGTGTATATTTAACACAGAGCTTTTCCAAATCTCAGCTCTTCACATAACCTCATTGAGCTTCAGTTTTCTTACTGCCCTTAATGAGGATATTAACTTCCAATTATAAGGCTGCTGTGAGATATATTAGTTTTCTATGCTTTGTAATAAATTACCTCTAAGTTAATGTCTTAGAGCAACACAAGACTGTTATCACACAGTTCCTGTGTGTGGTCTCATTTCTCACAAAACTGAAAACAAGGATTTGCCCAGAACTGAGATTCTCATCTAGATCTCTGTTTCCTCTTATCCGTCAAGCTGGTAGAATCTGGTTCCCTGTAATTGTAGGACTGAGGTGTCTCTATTCTTGTTGGTTGTCTGCTGGGATTCACGCTTACCTCCTCTGTGTCACCCATAGCTCCTGGCTGCAAGGCCCCTACTAAAGGCAGTTCACAAAACTGGTTGCACCCCACTCCAGTACTCTTGCCTGGAAAATATCATGGACGGAGGAGCCTGGTGGGCTGCAGTCCATGGAATCTCAAAGAGTCAGACACTACTGAGCGACTTCACTTTCACTTGTCACTTTCATGCATTGGAGGAGGAAATGGCAACCCACTCCAGTGTTCCTGCCTGGAGAATCCCAGGGACGGGGAAGCCTGGTGGGCTGCCATCTATGGGGTCGCACAGAGTCGGATATGACTGAAGCGACTTAGCAGCAGCAGCAGCAGTCCAGATGCAGAGTGTGCGTTACCTCTTTTCTCTTTTAAGGACTCACTTAAGCAGGTCACTCAGCATAATCTCCCTTTGGATTGACTTAAGTCAAGTGATTCAGTTCAGTTCAGTTTCTTAGTTGTGTCTCACTCTTTGTGACCCCATAGACAGCAGCATGCCAGGCCTCTCTGTCCATCACAAACTCCCAGTGTTTATTCAAACTCATGTCCATTGAGTTGGTGATGCCAACCAACCATCTCATCCTCTGTCATCCCCTTCTCCTCCCGCCTTCAATCTTCCCCAGCATCAGGGTCTTTTCAAATGAGTCAGTTCTTCTCATCAGGTGGCCAAAATATTGGAGTTTCAGCTTCAGCATCAGTCCTTCCAACGAATATTTAGGGCTGATCTCCTTTAGGATGGACTGGTTGGATCTCCATGCAGTCCAAGAGACTCTCAAGAGTCTTCTCCAACACCACAGTTCAAAAGTATCAATTCTTTAGTGCTCAGCTTTCTTTATAGTCTGACTCTCACCTCTATACATGACTACTGGAAAAACCATAGCTTTGATTTAGGGACCTTAATTTCTTCTACAAAATCTATTTTACCATATCACATAATAATGAGGGAAATATTGTACCAAGTCCCACATAACAGGCTCACCACCCAACAGGCCAATAAATCGAGACATGAGTTGTTGGGGCAAAGAATATGACTTTATTCGGAAAAACAGCAGATCAAGGATATGGTAGATTAGTGTCCCAAATAATCACCTTCCCCAAGTTAAAATTCACACTTTTTTAATACTTAAAGGGGAAGGGGGTGTGGTCATTTGTTACAAACTTCTTGATGTAGGAATTCTTTGTTGTTGCAGCTACCACATAGGTCAGGTCACAATGTTCCTGTAAGCCTCCAACAAGACAAATATTATTCTCTTTCTTCAACTTTTTGTCTCTCTATGAATGGAAAGGGCTTACCAGGTAGTGCTAATGATAAACAACTGGCCTGCCAATGAAGGTTAGATGTAACAGATGCAGGTTTGATCCCTGGGTTGGGAAGATCCCCTGGAGGAGGGCATGGCAACCCACTCCAGTAATCCTTCCTGGAGAATGTCATGGACAGAGGAGCCTGACAGGCTGCAGTCCATAGGGTCGCACAGAGTTGGACACGACTAAAGTAACTTAATACACACGCATGAATGGAAATGTGTTATACCTTTAAAGGTCAGAACCTTGAGAACTTGGACTGTCATGTGTATTTCATGTTACATGCTATTACCTGTTATTTACATGTATATTGCATGCTAAAAGCAACACTCTTGTAGCAAAATCAATGGAATACCAAATTAAAGTAAAAGAAATCAATTGTGGGGTTAGATTTGTTCTTTCCTATTACAATATCCATCATGTGCATCCCATTCTCATTGTATGGGGGCTTTACACTAGGGCAGAATCATTGATGGTTGGCTTAGAATTCTGCCTAGCACATGAGAATTCAAGAGTTATTTTATAGGAGATGTACACTGTATATGCTCAAGAAGTGTGTGCCATTATTATGCCCTTTATTTTTATCTTTTAAATACATAATAGGTTTATGTTTTAGGAAGTAGCTTGTATTATGATAATTACAATTTAGGAAAATTACTGATTACACATATCATGTAAAAGAATTCTCAGGTCTTGCGTAAAAGAAGACATTGATAAATTGTGTGAAATATCTATTCTATTTTACCTCTATTTTAACAATTTTTTCACTTGAGCAATTTGCCCATCATGTTTCCTAGGAGACTAAGTAAATTGTACTTTAAGATGTTGCAAAAGGAAACTTCCATGGCTTTCAAGTACAAGCTACATTATTTATTACTAGATCAGTGTTCTGGCAGTGTTGCTTATAAGTAGATATACTGATTTAATCCTAAAATCAGTCAGGTGAGCTGAGATTTGCCTTGGGCTATAGGATAAGGAATATATCTTACTTTGCTACAACATTTGAAGCCAAGTTCATTGAAGAAAATGTTCAAATTTAGAGCAATTGTGAAGAAAAATATTGCTGTTTCTTTGGACAATGTGATTGAACAAGAAAGCTAAAATTTTAACTGGAATTTTTCTTAACATATATCTACCATGAAATTTTGGCAAAGATATTATTCTCAAGGTAAAGATGAAAGTTATTAATTCAGTATACAAGCTAGTTATTAGTGCTATACTTATGAATATGAAAAGCCCCTAAACATAGTTTTTCTCAAAAGATGCTCAGCTTTTTAAAATAACAGCAAATTATTTAATGTCATTGGCAACTTTGCTGTAAGATAAAATGTAATTACTTCATGAAACCACTTGGAAGTAGACAGTTCATCATATTTATAAATGAGTATTAAGACAATTTTGATATAAAATATAGAAAACTTTAAAAATAGTGTCATTTAGAAAGATTTCAAAGTAAATTAACCAGTCTCTGTATGTGGCACATTGCATTTGGGCAAAGAAAGCAGGGTTGTCAGTAGTTATCTACTGACAGTAGTTCTCCCAAGTCAGTGTCATAACCCAGCTGAATCTGCATCATCCCAACCTTGGACCCACAATTCTTCTAATCTCCACTGTTGGAGTCACATGACTGCCATATCTAAGACAAGACATTGCTCAAGATATGGCATCAACCTGATGATTATTTTTTAAAAAATAAGACAATTATTTGCTCTCTTGATTTAGTTTCAATTGAACTTTCTATTGCTCCTCTGTTGCTAGTTTTCATTGTATTCTCATCTATAAATATTTTCTTGGTTACAACTCCTACCCTTCTGCTTAAGAAGTAGAAATATTCACCAGATCTGAATACTGAATACCAATTTGCCTGGATTTTGTGCTTTTTTACTGTGTTCCACCAAATAATCTCCCACAATCTTTTGCTAAACCTAATAATTTCCAAATTTTATACTTCTTTCCATAATTATTATAATTTCAAACTAATGTAATTCTTTCCATTATGTGCAAGTAGATTTGATTGTTGGCTTTGTGTCTTTAGATTTCTAGCACTGATTTTATTTAAATTAAGCATATTCTTCTGTTCAGTTCAGTTCAGTCGCTCAGTCATGTCCGACTCTTTGCGACCCCATGAATCACAACATGCCAGTCCTCCCTGTCCATCACCAACTCCCAGAGTTCACTCAGGCTCATGTCCATCGAGTCGGTGATGCCATCCAGCCATCTCATCCTCTGCTGTCCCCTTTTCTTCCTGCCCCCAATCCCTCCCAGCATCAGAGTCTTTTCCAATGAGTCAACTCTTCGCATGAGGTGGCCAAAATATTGGAGTTTCACCTTCAGCATCAGTCCCTCCAATGAACACCAGGACAGATCTCCCAGAATCCAATTTCTAATAGTCAAATTGCAAAACTGGATACCTCGTGTATTATACAATTAATTTATAAATTGTCTGGAGATCTTTATGATATCAAGAAAAGTCTGGAAGAACACTAAGAAAGTGACAGAGTCATCTCTTTTACTTATTGTTTCAGATGTTTTTTTTGCTTATTCAAAGAGAATAATGACACATTAACTTAACAATTACTCATATATTTTTTAATTTTACCTGATGACATAAGCAAAAAAAAAATGAATGTTTTAGATTTTCTTAAATTATAATTATATTAGCAAAAGTTTTTTTTTTCTTATGTAAAACACAAACTAAAAATTCAAACTACTTCAAAAGATAAGACCTTTATATTATTCTCTATTTATATTTTTTCCATTTCCAGCCTTTTCAAAAGGAGCCTAGTTTGCTAATTTTATTGAAGAATAAAACTCATATGTAAATATGCATATCAAAACTGGAGAGTGAATATGCTTTGTAATAAGCATCTAGAATGTTTTTTTAACTGTCAAACAAAAATTATTTGAAATCCAGAAGCCCATCTTGAGTTTCTTTCCATTCTCTACCCCTGTGACACGAATAACCACAATCCTATATCTAGCACCACAGATTAATATTTTCTGTTTTTGAACTTTGTACAAGTGGAATCAAACAAGGTGCACTCTTGTTTGTGGCTTATTTTACTCAACATATGTTGTGATAGTCAGTCTTGCATATAGTCTTATTTCATTAGTATTTATTGCAGTGTATAACATCCTGCTTTGTTAATTTCAATGTAGTAATTCATTCTAGGATTCAGGGTTATGTATTTAATTTCATTCATTATTAAAAATATTTTTGCCATGAAAAGTTTGCATGTGTCTTTTGTTGCCAGGTAAAGGTCAAGATTCTTGCTTTTTAGTTTGTTTTGAAGTGAATATCCAATTGACTCAGAAATCTCTGCTGTAATTCAGCATCACCTTTATAATCAATCAAGTGAAATATTGGTATCCAGACTCCCTATTCTTTACTTTGTACTATTTTCCATTCTTGTGCAAATACTACACTTTTTAATTTACATTGCTGAGTAAGTAGATATAATTAGATTATTCTTGCAGTCATATTAATCTTCTTTGAACTTACCTATATTCCCAGGAGGCACTGATAGTAAAGAAACCACCTGACAGTGCAGGAGACTCTGAAGATGAAGGTTAGATCCCTGTGTTGGAAAAATCTCCTGGAGTAGGAAATGACAACACACTCCATAGTCTTGCTTGGAAAATTCCATGAGCAGAGGAGCCTGGGGGGCTAGAGTCCATGGGACTGCAAAGAGTTGGACACAACTGTGTGACTGAACACGTGTATTTCTATGTGAAATAATAGAATAGAATTCTATTATTCATAATAGAATTCATAATAGAATTCATAAATTCATAATACAATTTCTATGTGAATAATAGAATCAGCTTGTTGATTTTTAAAGGAATAAACTTCTGATATTTTGACTGGGATTGCATAGAACAGGTAAATCAATTTGGAAAGAAATTAATTATATTTTACAATATTAAGTTTTTAAATGAATAGAAATAATACATTCCTCCATTTACTTAGGTTTCTTTTAATTTTTCTCCATAGTAGATTGCTTTATTGTAGGGATCACAAGAGGCTTTCACAGTGGCTCAGTGGTAAAGAACCCGCCTGCAGTGTAGGAGCCACAGAAGACATAGTCCAGTATTCTTGCCTGGAGAATCCCATGGATAGGTGAGCCTAATGGGCTAGAGTCCATAGGGTTGCCAAGAGTTGGCCATGACTAAAGCGGCTTAGCAGGCACACAGGGATCACAAACATTTTTTAAAAGCTTTATTTCTAGATTTATATGTACTTTAATAATATTTTATGACCTGTTATATATATATATATCAGTTCAGTTCAGTTGCTCAGTCGTGTCCGACTCTTCGTGACCCCATGAATTGCAGCATGTCAGGCCTCCCTGTCCAGAGGATGAGATGGCTGGATCATATCAGCAACTCAATGGACGTGAGTTTGAGTGAACTCCGGGAGTTGGTGATGGACAGGGGGGCCTGGCGTGCTGCCATTCATGGGGTCACAAAGAGTCGGACATGACTGAGTGACTGAATTGGACTGAACTGTTTCAGTTCAGTTGAGTCCAATTCTTTGCGACCCCACGAATTGCAGCAAGCCAGGCCTCCCTGTCCATCATCAACTCCCAGAGCCCACTCAGACTCACATCCATCGAGGCCGTGATGCCATCCAGCCATCTCATCTTCTGTCATCCCCTTCTCCTCCTGCCCCCAATCCCTCCCAGCATCAGAGTTTTTTTCCAATGAGTCAACTCTTTGTATGAGGTGGCCAAAGTACTGGAGTTTCAGCTTTAGCATCATTCCTTCCAAAGATATCCCAGGGTTGATCTCCTTCAGAATGGACTGGTTGGATCTCCTTGCAGTCCAAGGGACTCTCAAGAGTCTTCTCCAACAGCACAGTTCAAAAGCATCAATTCTCTGGTGCTCAGCTTTCTTCACAGTCCAACTTTCACATCCATACATGACCACTGGAAAAACCATAGCCTTTGACTAGACGGACCTTTGTTGGCAAAGTAGTTTCTGCTTTTGAATATGCTATCTAGGTTGGTCATAACTTTTCTTCCAAGGAATAAGCGTCTTTTAATTTCATGGCTGCAGTCACCATCTGCAGTGATTTTGGAGCCCCCTAAAATAAAGTCTGCCACTGTTTCCACTGTTTCCCCATCTATTTCCCATGAAGTGATGGGACCGGATGCCATGATCTTAGTTTTCTGAATGTTGAGCTTTAAGCCAACTTTTTCATTCTCCACTTTCACTTTCATCAAGAGGCTTTTTAGTTCTTCTTCACTTTCTGCCATAAGGGTGGTGTCATCTGCATCTGAGGTTATTGATATTTCTCCCAGCAATCTTGATTCCTAAGCATGCATATGTAGACAAAAAATAAATAATGTAATTACTGTATGATTTTAGTATTGAGAAGTCTTCTGGACCTAAACACTAATGAAATAGTAATATCTATACATCTAGTCTTTATGATGGTACTGTTTCCAAAAATTATTTTATTACTTTTATTATTTAATTTTCCAACATCTTATATTTCTTTTTATTTATCTTTTTTACAGACTTGGAAGATGTCGTTTAGACATAAAATAGCTATCAGTCTCTAATACTGAACCACAGAATTAGACAGACAACCCATTCATACAATTGTAACATGGCAACATCAAAATTGTGTACCACTTTTGTGACACTGGGGATATTTGCAAATGACTTTGCTGAAATAATATAATTAGGAAATCTTTTATAACATCAACTATTTTATGTGTTAGATATAACATTTTCATAGGAAAACTATAATGACTTTTATGATTCAATGTCCTCTCACGTCATTATTTTAAAATATTACTATAATATTTTAATGGAGAAGGAAATGGCCACACACTCCAGTGTTCTTGCCTGGAGAATTAATTCCATGGATAAATGAGCCTAGTGGGCTACAGTCCATGGGGTCACAAAGACTGCTGGACACAACTGATCAACTAACACACACACCACAAAATACTGCTAAGGCTTTCTTACTGTAAAGACACTAACCACCTGCTCCTGTCCTGAGTTCCTGTCTTGTGCTCCCAATGGCTTTTAGACATGGTTCTTGCATTCTTCCGAGAAGGCAGTGTCACCCCACTCCAGTACTCTTGCCTGGAAAATCCCATGGATGGAGGAGCCTGGTAGGCTGCAGTCCATGAGGTCGCTAAGAGCCAGACATGACTGAGCGACTTCACTTTCACTTTTCACTTTCATGCATTGGAGAAGGAAATGGCAACCCACTCCAGTGTTCTTTCCTGGAGAATCCCAGGAACCGGGGAGCCTGGTGGGCTGCCATCTATGGGGTCACACAGAGTTGGAAACGACTGAACCGACTTAGCAGCAGCAGCAGCAGCTTGCATATCTTAGTACATTTTATTTTGACTGCACATGTGTTTCCCACATCTTTGTCTTGCACTGCTCCTGGAGATCAAAGATCATTCCTTACTCATCTTTGGATGACCAGCTCCCAATAATACAATGTTTTAAGAACAAATATAGGAAGGTGAGTGTTAAGTAGGACTGCATTGTTTAACTGAGTTGGCTCCCTTTGATTATGGCAACTCTGTGAAGTCTATACCATATGAAATGAATTCCCCTTGTGTGGTCATTGCCATCTGTATTTAAAGATCTGGCCTGTGACATGTTTCCCTAAGTCTTATTAGAGGAATCACTTATTCCCAATTACTGATATTTCCTCCCATGTAAAAGAACATCTGTTTTTGTCTGCTGCCTCACACTTTACTTACTCTTCCTTCAGGGAAGAGAGGGGAGTGTTAGGTTATGTTGAGTGTTTTACAGAGAATCAGGTGTCTCAGTTACTCCATTCTGTGAAGCTTCCTGCATGCAGAGAACAGATTCTCTGATATGCTTCCAACCAGAAGAGGCAGGGAGTCAAGGCTGTATCTAATTGGGAGATACCTGGGGGTTCCCAGGAAGACTGGGTAGGGGTGGGTTGTCTAATTTCATGGTTCACTGTTAGAAGTCCATAATTGCCTGGTGCCCTGGCAGCATTCAGTGTACTTTTTTGATCTCATTTTCATTTGTTCTTTAGAGCTTTAGGGTCTATACAGAAAGGTCTTCCTCAGGGAAGACCTGATATTTGGGAAGATAAGTTCAAATCAGAGGTGACGTTTCAGTAACATATTATCGATCAAAGAACTTCAAGGCTTAACAGGAACATTGTATAGATCAAGGTGATTTGGCACAATTGAGGCATGATTGTACTGCCAGAGAAGGGACTCTGAGGACTGATGGCAATGAACAAAGAAAGGCAATGGGATTTTTTATTAAAGTGGTTTCTGTTTCATCTGGAAGGTTTATCGGGTCCCATACTGTGCCAGTTGATTGTCTTCTCGGTCGTCTGGTTGGCTTTTAACTGCTGCAGCCTTAAACGTTAAAATTTAAGCAAGTGGACCACATAAGATTTTGATGTCGGTAGTTCCCTATGCTTCATGACTTTTTTTTTATATGGGCCAGTGTTTATTTTTATGAAGAGAAGGATGAATTAGGAGAGAGTTAAGTGGAAAGACTTGAGGGCTTACAGTGCAGGCTGTTGTAGATGGATCTGAAGCGAACAAGCACAACCTGGATGCTTTTGAAAAGGATAGTGACTTGGAAGTAGTGATATTTTGATTCACATTAGCAAAAAATCTACTGCTTTCCTTTACTATCAACCAGATCTACAGGATGGAATATCAAATATTAAGGCACATGACTTCTACCTGATCCACAGAGCATGGGCAAGTGTCCAGGTTCAAATTGTTTAGATGGCATTGACATTTTATGCTTTTCATTCAGGTACATGTGTGAATATTGTATGAGATTAATCAAATTTCTGTGGCTTGTTCATGGGCTCAAGATTGACCCCTTATGACATGGCTTGTAATTAAGTTTTTCATTAACTATACAATGTGTGATCGTGGCATTGAAGTTTAGAGCCCCAAATTAAAAGGTTTCAGTGCATGCCAGGGATATTGGTTCTCCTTAGGACTCTGGGGAATAGACTTCAGAATCATCAGTACAAGATTCAGAGCTAGAAAACCCTGAGGATAATTCTTAGGCTGACACGAACATTGAGACTGCACAACACTTGAGTGCCAGAAATACAGGACTCAGAAAATCCAAGTTAGATATTTGAATATACAGAAAAGGAAATACATCTCAGTTAAGGCCTGGTGACTGGAGTTCAATCCATATTACATTTCAAAACTTCAGAAGAAGGTAGAAGTGGCTCTAGTATATACTTTGAAAGCTAGCCTTTACCTCTACACCCATGGGCACACACACACACACACACACACACACACACACACACACACACTAATATCAAAGTGTTGGATTCTGGTTAAGTTACATTGACTGTCAGCACACTAACAAAGCTGAAATCACTGAGCAGTGGGTCCTAATAATACAATATATAATAATACAATCCTGGTAACACTAATTCTAGGTTGCAGAGATTAGCTTGTTTTCAGAATGCAGTGCATGTACTACCCGTTCCTTGATGGTCCTGGTTCCTTTTGTCAGCATTTGTTCTTTAATGGAGAGTATGTTAGAATCTTACCACTGGACTAATACTACTCCTGAGGCTGTAACTGAAACACCTCCCTTTCCATTAGAGACAGCTTAGGCAGAGTTGTACGAAAATACAAAAAATCTACTTAAGCATTGATAATCTTCCTAGAAGAAAAATAATTTATTAATAAATTAGGTAGGTTGCACTTTGTACTTTAGAGTTATTAACTTCAAATCAACACAGAAAGAGTATTTGACTTTGCAGTTCAATCCATTTCAACTTTAATTCTCAAGAGACTTTAACTAGCTTTCATTTCTACAGGAGAATTTGACAATAGGAGGTAATTAATTCAAATGTGGGATAACATTTTTAATGCATGGTATTGGAGTGTCTTTGTGAAGTCATTTGTTATTATTGAAGGGTATATTGAAAAATACATCTAGAAAAAATTAAAACAGGAAGCAAAAGGAGAAATAAAATTTCAGCCTTGAAATAGAATGACCTTGTACCTAACTTAATTAACAGCATTATAAGCCATTTCAGGCTCTTATGTTTTCCAGCAGCATTTATAAAAGAACAATTTTTGTTTTGGGATCCTTTTTTTCTCTGTCCCAATAGACTGAATCAGCCTCTTTGATCAGAGTGTTAATGGTTGGGCACCCTGGGATTAAATAGACAAAAAGCTGGGGTTTCTGGTAAGGGTGTGTCTTTTTTCACTTCTCATGATTGCTTTCAAGTGGAGGGAGATCCATTAATCAAAGACTCTTCAACTGTCTTTGTTCTTTCAGGTACTGACTTACTTCATTAGTGAAAATAATTCAAGTTTCACAATAGATATGTCTCAGATTCTCAGACTTGTCTGTCGCAGATATCATGTGATTTTATGTTGCTCTGAAACTTGCAGTAAATTTAGCAGCTAGATAGTTCTACCTTTTGGTGTACGGGTAAAGAATCCCCTCTGCCAAGACAAGTGACTCAAGAGATGCAGGTTTGATTCCTGGGTCAGGAAGATGCCCTGGAGAAGGAAATGGCAACCAACTCCAATATTCTTGTCTGGGAAATTCCATGGAGATAGGAACCTGGCATGCTACAGTCCATAGTGTCACAGAGTCAGACATGACTGAGCACAAGCACTCACATGCACACACGCACACGCACACACACACACACACACACACATACACTTTGCAGAAAGCCTTTATATTGGCTGGAACTACTTGTGACTGAGTGGGAAAGTCTGGGACTCTGATGTTCAACATCAGTAACACAGTTTTGCTGCATATACAAACACTACTTTTAAAAAAAGCAAAAACTCACTGGCATTTTCGTCTTCAATTTGCCTGACTCCTACTTAGCTTTCATTTTTTTCAAAATTTGATTATGAAAAAAGGATCAACTTCCATCATTTATTAAAATTTCAACAAACTCTAGGGAATTATGGCTATAAATGTAATTGCTTCTGTGTCGTTTTTTCAAAATGGATGGGGGTCATAAACGATAAAGAACATATATAAGTATGTGGAGGTTGTTAGAACATCATCATCCCAAATTGCTATTTATGATTTTGCCTAAAAGAGGCCTTTGGGGCATAAAGTCATTGAAGATATTGAAATCTACCTCTTACAAAGAATTGGTTGTAAATATCCAACCAATTGTTTGTTTTAGATAATTATCTAAAGTAATGGTAAAATAGTTTTCAGATTTTAAGGTTACTTTCATAGACATGTGCTTTCCAAGAGGAAAGGATGTGCTGATATGTTCCAGAATGACTGTAATTCTGATGAAGCAGTGATTTTGATGGTGAACTAACTCACTCCAGTAGTTTTGCTAGGAAATGCCATGGACAAAGGGATAGTCTACAGTCCCTGGTGTTGCAGAGCTAGACACGACTTAACAACTAAACAGCAGCAATAGGATTTGTGGCTTCCCAGGTGGCTCAGTGGTAAAGGATCCACCTGTCAATGCTAGAGACACAGGAGAAGCCCTTTTGATACCTGGGTGAGGAAGGTCTTCTAGAGGAGGAAATAACTATCCACTCCAGTATCTTGCCTAGTGGGCTACATTTTATGGATTTGCAAAGAGTCAGACATGACTGAGAAACAGCATAGCATAGCTGAGTCTAGCTGAAAGAAGCACAGAGGTCACCCCTGCCAGGCTCAGGTTTCATGATACTAGAGAAGGAACTAAATGATAACCTGCTGATTGAGATAATTGCCTGATGACTCTCAGAGTAGGTTACCTTAGGGCTCACACCATCACATAGCTATAAACTGAATTTTCCTATCTCATGACTTTTTTTTATTAATCGCTTTAATCAAAACAGCTTTCCTCCTTAGATTTCAGGTAAAATATCAGTGTTCAGTTCAATACATAACTTAATCATGAAATGAGGAACTTGAGGGAAAAGAAAGAATCAAAATATTAGAAGTGTACAAGGTTAGAATTCCTTGCAAAATTGAAAAGTTTTGACAAAATATTTCAATATAATTTTTATCATTTTCCAAGTGAATGTGTCTCAGTCAGACATAGGTTATATAATTCCATAAATAAAAACGTTGATAGCCAGTATTCTTACTGAGAAAACAGTACATTTATGTTTATTTTCTGAAGAAAAAAAAAATAAATGTGTTTAAAATGTTCATTGAAGGTAGAAACCAAGTCCAACATATAAATTCTGTTCTGTGGAATACAGCAAGTTTTTAGTTTCAATTTGACAAGTCTTTGGTGAATTTTTGAGTTTGACTTTAATAATTAATCTCTAGACTTAAAAGGGGAAAAATTCTTAAATGGACATGGATTGATGTTCTCTTTAGATACACATTTCTCTGAGGAAATATTGATTGACTCTACTTAAGTCTATAATTATAAGAATTATAGATTTGTGTATTATTAAAAATAGATGATGGCATGAGAAGCTTCAGTTTTATGTGCTGCCTCTGTATTTGAGTTTATATTACAAAGAATGTTAGTTAAAAACTCATAAAAATAGAAAAATTTTAATTTCATATTCTCTTCAAGTATGAAAAATCATTTTAATACTTATATGAATGTCTTCATCTGTGATGGCCATGCTAGTTTGATCTTAAGCAGGGTAAGTATTCAGACTTAATATAAATTAAATAAGCTATACAGAAATGATTTCTCATCATTTAAACATTCATATAAAAACAAAGATTCCAAAAATAACAAATGCAACTAAACTGATTCAAAAGGGCTCTTTAAAAAGCAATAAATTTTTGACATCGTTCAGTAGAAGAAAATTTGGAATCACTGAATTGGATGTCAAACTGGAAACATTCCTTGTACTGATTCACTCATCAGAATTGCTCATTAGCATGAAAAATGTCATTATTACATTTTTTTCTCATGTTAGAAGTATGTAATGAGGAAAAATAAGAAAGTATATAAAAGATGTTGGTGTTTCAAAGAGAAATAATAAACAAAACTCATAAAAAAAAATAACCATCTTGACTTACTTGTTAATTTAGGATTATTTGTTAGCCATTGACAAACAAGTTAGAGTTAAGTTATGTTGAATCATTGGATGAAGTGGAAAATTTTATATGAAAGATTATTCAGCTATACAAACTAGAATGCTCAAATTAAATCTGCTTAAAACACTGCAGTAAAAGCTTAGTTTTTACATATAGCAGTGCCTTTAATAGATGAATAAAGTTTGGAAATCTAAAGGTCAAGCTTTCACTGAATTTGTCAAATGATAAATTAATTGAATTTTAACTTCAGGATTTTGAACAGAGATAAGTTTATCCTAATACTTCATTTTTTAGGTAAACCCTGTATAATTACTAAAATGTCCTACTGCAGCAGAAGTCGGTATTAGAAAACCAATGCTAGAACCCAGTTTTCCTGAATTTTAATCCAGTTAGCTGACTGAGAGTTCTCTATGTGGAGATACCAGAAGAACCCAAACAATGATCAACCTCTCAAATCCAGTTGAAAGGACGATCAAAGTATGAACTGAGAAATTTCTTGTGGCAGACACATGTCCCAAAGCCATGGGCCAGGCATTCTTCTCATTGAGACAGAAAAATTCTCATGTGATTTTTCCCAGCCTGGAAAATCCCCAGGAATAGAGCTGAAATCAAACAAATGAGCAAAAACTGCCACATGTACTTAAAAGCCAATTAGAAAGTGTTCCTTGCTTTCTAAAATAAAATAAAACCCTAATAGAAAACCTCACCCAGAAAAAAAAAGAAAAAACTAACCAGTCAAACTTGTGGCTCAAATACCACAAAATCCCACTTTTCACTGAGATGTAGTAGGTTTTCTTGAATGAGTACTTCTCCATTTGCATATACTTTTTTTCTGGAGACCTCAAATTTTTCTTTCTTTTGCTCTTCGTTTTAGTGATTATCTCTTCGGCCCTATTATGTGCCCTTGGTTGCTGAGATATTTAGGAACTTGCACTTCACTTCTCATTACATGGGCTTCCCAGGTGTCTCGGATGGTCAAATGTCTGCCTGCAATGCAGGAGACCTAGGTTCTATCCCTGGATCAAGATGACCCCCTGGAGAAGGAAATGGCAATCCACTCTAGTACTCTTGCCTGGAAAATTCCATTGGCAGGGGAGCCTGGTAGTTCATGGGGTCACAAAGAGTTGGACATGACTGAGCAACTTCACTTTCACTATTTCATTACGTAGTGTTTCTATAGAAAGCAGATTTAATGACAAAATGAAGTTTTCCTTAGTTAAATATATGCTTCAATTAAAAAGTAATTAATTAATTAAAAAAAAATGGAGCTGTCCCAATTCTAGCTGAATAACTTTAACTCTCTTGTTTTGTGTCATTTACTGGTTAATCCGTATACTCTGATTATTCTTAGCATATTTTTCTTTGTTTTATCAGTTATTTATGCATATATATTATTTTTTTTTTAGTAAAAGAGACATAGAAATTGGCTTTAAGCCACACTTTTTTCCCCCTTACATCTTTCATTTGTTTCTCTGTCACCCTGTCTCATAGTATTTTCCCACAGCCTCCCCCAGCCTCCCAGGCTTGTAGCTTTCAGTCTCCTTCACTTTTTCTCTTTTCCTTGAATTTTAAACTTTGAGCTTCCCCTGTGCTCTTGTTTTTCTGCATTTTTACACTAGTTTGACTTTCAGTCCATTGGTCTTCACCTCTAAATTCCCCATTCTCCAAATTTACTATCTTAAGTCAAAACCCAAGATCAATACATGTAACTGTCTACTTAAAACTTACTTTTGCTAAAATGAAACTTGTGCCCTCCTACATGTACACTGGCTTTAAATTAATTTTTTTCCAATCAATACCATATTATAGAATAAAAACCATACATACAACTTTACATCTCTTTTTGAAAATGCCCTCATAATTTTACTTTTACCAGCTAACATTGACAAGGAAAAAAAAAAAGTAAACTACAGTTACTGTGGGTTTATAATTATAGGGAAAAAAGACATGAGATTGGGCAAATAGCTTTCATTGTTGATTCTAATTTTATTAACTAACTTTTAAGAAAATTGACAGCTTAACATCATTTTCTCATTCTATTTGTTCCAGTATGACCGTTGAGAAATTTGTAACACATACTTTGACTCTAATTACATAAGGGCACATTTTCAAGCTTGATGGTCTTTTTTCAACCTTAAATACATTTGTCCATAGCTTTTACCTATGGCTTTAATAAATGTTCTTGAATTGTTTAAGCTTCATTCCAAGGTGATATCAACTTTAATCTTGAAAACAACTTTAAAGTAGGCTTCATAACTTACTTAAACTTTTCATTATATTACTTCTGTAAAACAAATATCTGCTATATGTTTCAAAATAATTTTGATGATTGTTCTTCCCATTTTAACAAAACCCGACGGTTCTAACTTTGTGTAGTCAGTAATTCTGAGTCATGAATAAGATTCAGATTTGTATACTGAATCCTATTTCTAGTATTAAATATCACATTTGAGATCATCATGAGTACTTCCACACTTTTAAATCGATTGTCCCTACATTTCAGTAAGTCAATACTTTTAGTTGAGTCAGTGTTATTTTCTTCTGCACTGTGAAAAATATTTTAAAATTTATATTTATTTAAATTTATCTCATTTTTTTTCACAAACTTACTAACTTTGATTTAGAGAATTTGGGAAGACTATTTTAGGATTTTTTTTATATGTTTCCCTATCAAAATGTAAAATTGCTGCTTTAATTACCAAGTAATCAGTACATTTTAGATCTCTGTCTCTTATGCCCTACTGTTGACCTGAAATAAACAGACTGCCAGATGTATCTCCAGGAAAGAAAGGTTTATTCAGGATTAGCAATTACAACAAAGGTTATGCAACCATAGAAAGCCATGCCTAGGGCTCTTCAGAGCAAGGAACCGAGAACTGTTTTATAAAAGAGACAAGGAAGACTTGAGGGCTGTAGTAAACAAACAGTCTTGGCATTTCATTGGCTGAGTCTTGGCTTGGAAAGACAAGAATTCTTTCTTCTTGCTGCTGGGCTCTGCTACTGTCACAGGGCATCAGAGCTCTCCTTTCTGTTCTCCTGAATGTATTTAATTGAAGCTTTTATTTATTTTTTACACTGTCATGGCTCTATGAGATTTTTCACTTTATATTTTAGTTTTGGTATGATTTCACATTTTTCCATGTAGTAAATCTGAAAAAAAGAGGGTTTTTAAGAGTTAATTATAATTAATATCCTAACATAATCATGTAGTTTCAAAGTCACTATTAAAGATAAATTTAATTTTGTCATATTTCACCTAATTACTTACAATGTGTATTTTTCTTTATATGTAAGTGTGTCTTTTTAAGGTAACATCTCACAGTCTCACTTTTTTATTCACTTTATTTTTACAATTAAATGGGATTTTAAGGGTAATAACTTTAATGTAAATATCAGTATAATATGATTTAGACCTGCAATTTTATTATTTGCTTTATTTTGTTTCCCTACCTTGTGTACTTCTGTACTGTTTTATATCTTATTTTGGGTTAGTCATTTTTATTCAAATATATATATGTGTATATATTCACTGGTGGCTCAGATGGTAAAGAATCCACCTGTAATGCCTGAGAACTGGGGTTGATCCCTGGGTTGGGAAGATCCCCTGGAGAAGGGAATGGGTACCCACTCTATTATTCTGGTCTGGAGAATTTCATGGACAGTGGAGCCTGGCAGGCTATAGTCCATTGGGTCACAAACAGTCAGACATGCTTGAGTGACATTCACACTTCACATATATATACAGATATACACACACTCACATCCATATATTAGTATTCAGTAACTATTGAATTTTTTTCTGGTTACTGTAGAGATTGCAATATGCACACAAACTTTCACAGTCTACTAAGAGCTAATTTTATATTTCTTCATATAATATATAGACACACATTTAAAACTCCACAAGAAGTTTTTTTTTAATAATTTTTATTCTAACCTTTCATCCATAGTTTGAAGAACATAAGCAGTAGTACCTTTTATCTTTACCCAGCTCTCTACTACTTCTGTTGGTCTCCCTTCACACTTGAAGATCAATATTCCCTCTGATATCATTTACTTTCATCTTGACGGACTGTCATTCACATTACCAATAGAGAAGATTTTTTTAAGACACAAATTCATCAGAGAATATCTTTACTTCCATTTTGCATTTATGGGACATTTTCACTGAACATAGAATTCTAGATTTACGGTTCTTTCTTGTTTTAAGTGCTTTAACAATGTTGCTTCACTGTCTTCTTTCTATGATGGCTTCTGATGATATTCATAATCATTGTAACATTTTTCATCTTTTTCTAGTTGCTTTCAAAGGTGTTTGTCCCCCCCCCACCCCATTGGTTTTTAGCAGTTTGATTATGATATGTTTAGGTGTGGTATTCTTTGAGTATGCTGTTGCTGCTGCTGCTAAGTCGCTTCAGTCATGTCTGACTTTGTGCAACCCCATAGATGGCAGCCCACTAGGCTTCCCCGTCCCTGGGATTCTCCAGGCAAGAATACTGGAGTGGGTTGCCATTTCCTTCTCCAATGCATGAAAGTGAAAACTGAAAGTGAAGTCACTCAGTCATGTCCGACTCTTAGCGACCTCATGGACTGCAGCCTACCAGGCTCCTCCATCCATGGGATTTTCCAGGCAAGAGTACTGGAGTGGGGTGCCATTGCCTTCTTTGAGTATACCCTGTTAGAAATTCTGAGCTTCTGGAATATGTAAATGTGTATTTTTACTATACTTATGAAGATTTTAACCATTATTTCACATATGTATATGAACATTTCCCATGTATACAAATAAATATATCATAAATATACACACATATAACTGTCCCCCATCTCTTTCTCATTTCATTTTGGAAGTCTAATTATACATTAGACATTTTTGACTTGTAATGGTTGTGTAAAATCTATTTATTTGTTATCTATCTCTTTTATATTTTTGTTTTCAAAGTCCAAAAATTATGCTGGTCATACATTCACTATTAATCCCATTCAGTGAGATTTTCTTCCTTCCCACATACTGTATTATACATCTGCAAATTTCTCAATTGATTTTTTTAGTTTCTTTTTCACTGATGAATTTTTCTTTTCCTTAATTTTATGTTTGCTTCTCTTTGCTACTTTAAGTCTTTGCTGTGTTAGTGTTGATCTGTGCATCTATGCATCATTCAGAGGTTAGTCTGAGACTTACATGGATAGCTCAAATAGTTCCTCTTTCAAAGGCTATTTGGGTATATTCCATATTGTGCAATTTTGGTGTTAGGCTAATACATATGGATTCATACTAAGAATTTTGTTGTTCAGTTGCTCAGTCGTGTCTGACCCTTTGCGACACCATGAACTGCAGCACACCAAGAACTGAGGTATCTCTTCCAGTTGTCTTCCTTCTGGGACTATTCTACTCTATGCATGCAGAGGATCATTTCTCTGGACTAAAAGATGGAATTTATCTTGTTTTATTTCCTCCACACTGCTTCTCTTCTCTGCAACTAGGTTCTGGCCTTAAGGTAAAACCTGGGAGAAGAAACAGTGATAAAGAGAAGTATATCCCTGTATGAGTTTTGACACTCCTATACAATAAAATCTGCTTTTTGCTTAATCTTTAAAGTTTCCAGACATTTATTTTTTATTTTAAATTAATTTATTTTTTTAATTGAAGGCTAATTACTTTTCAATATTGTGTGGGTTTTGCCATACATCAACATGAATCAGCCATGAGGGCACATGAGTACCCTCCCCCTGAATCCCTCTTCTACCTCCCTCCCCACTCCATCCCTCTGGGTTGTCCCAGATCACTGGCTTTGTGTGCCCTGCTTCATGCACCAAACTTGCAATGGCCATCTATTTTACATATGGTAATATACATGATTCAAAGCTGTTCTCTCAAATCATCCCACTATCACCTTCTTCCACATAGTCCAAAAGTCTGCTCTTTTCATCTGTGTCTCTTTCACTGTCTTTCATATAGGGTTGTCTGTCTTTCTAAATTCCATATGTATGCATTAATATACTTTCTTAACTGACTCAAATGTGTTCTTTTTTATAGCTGAGTAATGTTTCACTGTGTATAAGTACCACAACTTCCTAATCCATTCATCTACTGATGGACATCTAGGTAGCTTCCATGTCCTACCAATTGTAAACAGTGTTGCAATGAACATTGTGGTACATGTGTCTATTTCAGTTCTGGTTTCCTCAGTATGTATGCCCAGCAGTGGGATTACTGGCTTGTATGGCAGTTCTAGGTGCAGCTTTTTTTAAGGAATCTCCACACTGTTCTCCATAGTGGCTGTACTAGTCTGCACTCCTACTAATGGTGAAAGAGGGTTCCCTTTTCTCCACACCCTCTCCAGCACTTATTGTTTATAGACTTCTTGATGGAAGTCATTCTGACTGGTGTGAGGTGGTACCACATGATGGTTTTGATCTGCATTTCATTGATAGTGAATAATGCTGAGCATCTTTTTATGTGTTTGTTAGCAATCTGTATGTCTTCTTTGTAGAAATGTCTGTTTAGTTCTTTGGTCCACTTTTTGATTGTATCCTTTATTTTTCTGGTATTGAGCTTCATGAGCTGCTTGTATATTTTGGAGATTAATTCTGTGTCAGTTGTTTCATTTGCTATTATTTTATCCCATTTTGAAGGCTGTCTTTTCACCTTGGTTATAGTTTCCTTCATTTTGAAAAATTTTTAAGTTTAATTAGGCCTTATTTGTTTATTTTTGTTTCTATTTCCATTACTCTGGGAGGTGGGTCATAGAGGATCTTGCTGTGATTTACATAAGAGAGTGTTCTGCCTATGTTTTCCCCTCTGAGTTTTATAGTTTCTGGTCTTACATTTACATCTTTAATCCATTTTTAGTTTATTTTTGTGTATGGTGTTATAAAGTGTTCTAGTTTCATTCTTTTACAGGTGGCTGACCAGTTTTCCCAGCACCACTTGTTAAAGAGATTGCCTTTTCTGCATTGTATATTTTTGCCTCCTTTGTCAAAGATAAGGTATCCATAGGTGCATGAATTTATCTCTGGGCTTTCTGTTTTGTTCCCTTGATCTGTCTTCTGTCCTTATGCCAATACCATACTGTCCTGATGACTGTAGCTTTGTAATATAGTTTGAAGTCAGGTGGGTTGATTCCTCCAGTTTCATTCCTCTTTCTCAAGATTGCTTTGGCTATTCAAGGTTTTTTTGTGTGTTTTCATACAAATTATGAAATTATTTGTTCTAGTTCTGTGAAAAATACAATTGATAGCTTGATAGGGATTGCATTGAATCCATAAATTGCTTTGGGTAGCATATCATTTTCACTATATTAGTTCTTCCAATCCACAAACGTGGTATATTTCTCCATCTGTTTGTGACATCTTTGTTTTCTTTCTTCAGTGTTTTATAGTTTTCCATATATATGTCTTTTGTTTCTTTAGGTAAATTTATTTCTAAGTATCTTCTTCTTTTCATTGCAATGGTGAATGAGATTGCTTCCTTAATGTCTCTTTCTTCTTTTTCATTTTTAGTGTATAGGAATGCAAGGGATTTCTGTGTATTAATTTTATATCCTGAAACTTTACTGTATTCATTGATTAGTTCTAATAATTTTCTGGTGGTCTTTTTAGGATTTTCTATGTAGAGGATCATGTTATCTGCAAACAGTGAAATTTTGCTTATTCTTTTCCAGTCTGGATTTCTTTCATTTATTTTTTGTCTTCTCTGATTGCTGTGGCTAAGATGTCCAAAACTACGTTGAAGAGTAGTAGTAAGAGTGGGCACCCTTTTCTTATTCCTGATTTTAGAGAAAATGCTTTCAAATTTTTGCCACTGAGGATAATGTTTGCTGTGGGTTTGTCATATATGACTTTTATTATGTTGAGGAATGTTCCATCTATGCCTGCTTTCTGGAGGTTTTCTTTTTTTTTTTCTTTTTAAATGGGTGTTGAATTTTGTCAAAGGCTTTCTCTTCATCTATTGAGATAACCATATGGTTTTTATCTTTCAATTAGTTAATGTGGTAGATCACAGTGATTGATTTGTGAATGTTTACTAATCCTTGCATCCCTGGAATAAACCTGAATGGATCTTGGTGTATGAAATTTTTAGTGTGTTCTTAAACTCTGTTTGCTAGAATTGTTTTGAGGAGTTTTGCATCTATGTTTATCCGTGATCTTGGTCTGTAGTTTTCTTTTTTTGTGGCATCTTTTTCTGGTTTTGGTATTAGGGTAATGATGGCCTCATAGAATGAGTTTGGAAGTTTACATTCCTCTGCAATTTTCTGGAAGAGTTTGAGTAGGATAGGTATTAGCTCATCTCTAAAGTTTTGGTAGAATTCATCTGTGAAGTCATCTGGTCCTGGACTTTTATTTGTTGGAATATTTTTTATTACAGTTTCTATTTTGATGCTTGTGATGTGTCTTTTAAGAGTCTCTCTTTCTTCCTGGTTCAGTTTTAGAAGGTTATAGTTTTTTAAGAATGCTTTCAGTCATTTAAAAAAATATTTCTTGCATATTTTGTGTGTCACAAGAAAAGATGGGGTAAAGAAGCTTATAATGTAAGAATAGACCTTAGCAGAATTTGAACCTCTTTTCTTATATTTTATTTAATATTAAATATTATAAATTACCAGAGACCTTTTAGTTCAAAGCCCTCAGTTTAAAAATAAATGAATGCAAGCTAAAATAAACTTTGCTATTATAGCATAATTCACATTATATAGACATGAACATAATTTATATTTTCAACTTTAAGTTTTGTATGAGGAACACATGAAAACTGAGCCTCAGATAACTAAAATGATTAACATTGCAAAGTAATGTATTTATTTTCCATTGAATCAAAAAGTTTTTATTAACCAATAACAAAGTACCAATCGCTGTCCAAGTTTTAATTTCAAGTAAAATGCTGAAAGTTAATAGATGTTCAATGGTAAAAAGAAAGTAGACTGATAAACTTTCTAAAACTAGTGGTTTTGGTTTATTCGTTATGTTGTGTTCCACTCTTTGCAACCTCACAGACTGTAGTTGACCAGGCTCTTCTGTCCATGGGATTTCCCAGGCAAGAATACTGGAGTGGGTTTGCCATTTCCTTCTCCTTCAAAAAGTAATAAAGTTTATAAAGTAGAGATATAAATCAAACATTAAATAGTCAATCTAGAACTATTTTCAATATACCTGCTAAAATTCATGTTAGAATTTTTATGCATAAAAATGCACATGAAATTAGTCTTAGATTTTTAAATTATGTTGAAATTATATAGTCTCAGGCTTTTGACTTTTGTGGCTGTATCTTTAATGACAAAATAATTTATTCTTGTGACATTGTAAATCCAAAAGTATGGTGTTGGACAAAACAGAACAAACTCCACAATGCCAAAAATCCAGGAAGGAATGTCTAATTCTATAACTGTGGATTCAGAGCTTGCTCATGAACTCCTCTTCCACCCATCACATGATCTTTGGGATATTAAAAATTGGTACAACTTTTAAGACTTGCTCCTTTTTCACTTCCTGAGACATTTGGTAGTGAGCCCAGTTATCATCAATTACTTAAATTCTTTATTAGAAAACATACACATACTTCTGAATGACTCATGATATTCTGTGTATTCTTGACACTATTTAAGTGTTCATGGTTAGCTGACTTTGGTATCCTGAAACAGAAGGATGCAGTGAGCATGTTACATTAAAGATCCCTGGATGATGGATGATCCAAAAGGACTTTAAGTGTCTCCTCTTCATCCTCCATATGATCTTTTTATTCATAAAATTCATTTCTCACTGTGCTATTGCTTTATTCTCTTTTAAAGTAGGAGGAGAAATAAGTGTTTTTGAGGAACTTAGGAATTATAATTGCTACCGCATGACAGTTGTTAGCAGTTGTGGAGCACGGGCTGTGCTCCTTTTGACAGAAAGGTGCATTATAGTTTTCATGGCTTAGAGAAAGATCTTGTGGCTTCTCCACTGGTGGTTAACTACAATGCACAGGTTTTCTGTGAACACTTTGAGGGACTATTAATTTCTCCAATAAACCACGTCTGTTTTATAACCTAAGACTTCACACTTGCAATTCTTCAGCCAATATTTGTGGGAATTCCCCTTATGAAATTTTTATCTGGGCTAATAAAATGTTCTCTACTTAGTATATGAAACTGAAAATCCTAAGCTGAGTTATTTTCAGCAGTTTAAAATAATGCCAGAGAATCAATAACAACACAGTAGAGAGGATGTAAAATTTTCTGGATAATGTAAGCAATTTATCTAAAATAAATGTATATATAACTATTGAAATTTAAAGCTTGAAAAGTGTTTTCTCCATTTCAAACAAATGTTTGTGTTTTTTTTTTTAAGGTTCTGAATGAAAGCACAAATTAAACTTTTATATTAATTTAAGAAGGAACTTTAATTTTGAATGAAAAAATGTTTTTATCATAACTGAATGCATACCATATGTTTGGGTGAACTTATGCCCCAGTTTTCTCTATAAAGACTTAATTAAAGATATATATTTACATATATACATATTAAATTCAGAAATAAGAGCAAAGTTTCACAGATCTTTCTGTCAAAATATACTTGTTGGCAGAAAGAATGACTTTTTTTTTTTTTTTAATCTTATAGACCTTCTTCCCCACATCACCCCTGTCCCGAGGAAAAACTTGCATGTATTTTATAAATGCTGAGTTTTGTAATTGAGTATTAAAGTATAGTTTTCCTATTCATTCTAATTTTTGTACTCATAACCTCTAGTGAAAAGTCATGTTCCAGAAAGATGTAGCCAGCTTATTGAGAGATTCATATATTCCAGAAACATAGATGTAGGCAATTAAATTCAAGAAGCAACAAATTGAATAAAATTTTCACATGAGGTTTGAGTAATTAAATATAAGCTTTCCTTTTTTATCTATGAGTTAGATAACTGATATTTATGTTTAATGGTGGAGCATTCTAATTTAGTCTGGCTGTTCACAGGCCATTTTAGTTAGGCAGGTGGTTCTTCCATTCCAGATGTTAGTACATTTATTTTTTAATACTAAAAGAATTTGTTTCTCTTCTAAGGTAAAATTATTTCAAATTTTGGGGTAAATGGGCTTTTTATGACATTACGATTTTTTTTTTTGACAAAATGGAAAAGTGTCTATTCCATGGTATAAATAAGTACATTATTTTAAGTTTTATTAAACCACGAGATATTCAAGTCTGGTAAATCTCTGTGTATTGCATATTTAATACACAAGGAAGTTGGAGCTGTACTCTACATCAAAAATGTTGAGTGTGATAGATGCCATGGAAATAAAGAAGTACTTAGCCACCTCTGATTCTGGAAAGCCACTGGAATTTCTAATGAAAGAGTCAGGTGAGAAGAAAGTTGATGCAACTATTTTTCTGTTTTATTGGAGTATGCTGTGCTGTGCTTACTCAGTCAGTTGTGTCTGACTTTTGTGACCTGATGGACTTCAGCCTACCAGGCTCCTCTGTCCTTGGGGATTCTCTAGGCAAGAATACTGGAGTGGACTGTCATGCCCTCCTCCAGGGGATCTTCCCAAACCCAGGGATTGAACCCAGGTCTCCCGCATTGCAGGTAGATTCTTTACTGACTGAGCCACTGGGGAAGCCCAAGAATACTGGAGTAGGTAGCTTATCCTTTGTCCAGGGAATTTTCCAAACCCAGAAATTGAACCAGGGTCTCGTGCATTGCAAGCAGATTATTTACCAGCTGAGCCACCAAGCGAAACGTTATTGAAGTATTTTGTTGTTCAGCTGCTCAGTGATATCTGACTTTTTGCGACTGCATGCATTGCAGCAAGCCAGGCTTCCCAATCCTTCGCCATCTCCTGCATCTTTCTCAAACTTATGTTCATGGAGTCAGTGATGCCACGCAACCATTTCATCCCCTGTCATCCCCTTCTCACCTGGCCTTCAATCTTTCCCAGCATCAGGGTCTTTTCTAATTAATCAGCTCTTCGCATCAGGTGGCCAAAGTATTTGAGCTTCAGCATCAGTCATTCCAATATTCAGGATGGATTTCCTTTATGGTAGACTGGTTAGATCTCCTTGCAGTTCAAGGGACTGTCAAGAGTCTTCTCCAACACCACAGTTCAAAAGAACCAATTCTTCAATGCTCAGCCTTCTTTATGGTGCAATTCTCACATTCATACATGACTACTGGAAAAACCATAATTTTGACATATGGACCTTTGTCAACAAAGTAATGTCTCTGTTTTTTGATATACTGTATAGATTTGTCATAGCTTTTCTTCCAAGGAGCACACACGTTTTAATTTCATAGCTGCATTTACCATCTGCAGTGATTTTGGAACCCAGGAAAATAAAGCCTATCACTGTTTCCATTATTTCCCCATCTATTTGTCATGAAGTGATGGGATCAGATGCATTTATCTTCATTTTTTGAATGTTGAGTTTTAACCAGATTTTTCACTCTCCTCTTTCAACTTCACCAAGAAGCTCCTTAGGTCCTTTTCATGTTGTGTGCTATCAGGATGGTGTCATCTGCATATCTGAGGTTACTGATATTTTCTCCCAGCAATCTTGATTTCAGTTTGTGCTTCATCCAGTCTGGCATTTCACATGATGTACTCTGCCTATAAGTTAAATAAGCAGGATGACAATATACAGCCTTGATATACTCCTTTCCCAGTTTGGAACTAGTCTATTGTTCCATGCCCATTTCTAACTTGCTTGTTCACCTGCTTACAGGTTTCTCAGGAGGCAGGTAAGGTGGTCTGATATGCCCTTCTCTTTCAGAATTTTCCACAGTTTGTTGTGATCCACACAGTCAAAGGCTTTAGTGTAATCAATGAAGCAAGAAAAGATGCTTTTCTGAAATTCATTTGCTTTTTCTATGATCCATCAGATGCTGACAATTTGATCTCTGGTTCCTCTGCCCCTTCCAAATCCAGTTTAAAAATCTAGCAGTTGTTGGTTCATATACTGTTGAAGCCTGGCTTGGAGAATTTAGAGCATTACTTTATTAACTTGTGAAATGAGTATAATTGTGCAGTAGTTTGAACATTCTTTGGCATTGCTCTTCTTTGCAATTGGAATGAAAACTTATATGTTCCAGCCTTGTGGCCACTGCTGAATTTTCCATATTTGTTGGCATACTGAGTGTAGCACTTTCACGGCATCATCTTCTGGATTTGAAATTGCTCAGCTGGAATTCCACCACATCCACTAGTTTTGTTCATAGTGATGCTTCCTGAGGCCCACTTGACTTTGCGCCCCGAAGATATCTGGCTCTAGGTGATAACTACTATTGTGTTTATCTGGTTCATTAAGACATTTTTTTTTTTTTGTACAATTCTTCTCTGCATTCTTACCACCTCTTAATATAATCTCCTTCTGTTAGTTCCTTATTTTTCTGTCCTTTATTGAGTCCATCTTTGCATGAAATATTCCCTTGGTATCTCTAATTTTCTTGGTGAGATCTCTAATCTTTCCCATTCTACTGTTTTCCTATATTTCTTTGCATTGTTTTCTTAGGAAGGCTTTCTTATCTCTCCTTGCTATTCTTAGGAACTCCACATTCAGACAAATACATCTATCCCTTTCTTTGACTTCCACTTCTCTCTTTTCTCAGCTATTTGTAAGGCCTCCTAAGACAACCACTTTGCCTTTTGAATTTCTTTTTCTTGGAGATGGTCTTGATCATTGCCTCCTGTACAATGTCACAAATCTCTGTCCATAGTTCTTTAAGCACTCCATCAGATCTAATCCCTTGAATCTATTTGTCACTTCCACAGTATATTTGTGTTAGGTAGGTAGAATAGGGAAAAGGAGTCCAAAATGGTGGTGGCTAAAAGACAAGGAAGGGAAAAGCCCATGAAAATAGAACAAAAGAAGGTCCGAGGACCAGAGTGAGGACTTCAGATAGAACAAGCAGCACTCCTGGCTAAGCCCAATTTGCATAGGGCAGGTCCAGGTGGAGGAAAAAAACATATAAAAGGAGGCGCCAAAGCGCTTTCTCTCTCTCTTTCTCTTCCATGTGCATGCGCTCTTTCTCTCTCTCTCCCCCTCTCTCTCTCCCTCTCCCACGCGCTCCTCCACTCTCTTCTCTTCAAGTCTTTGGGTTGGCATGGCATGCCCTCACACTTCGAGGATGGACTCTCCTGCTATCTTCTAAATAAAATAGAGCTGTAACACTGATTTGCCTACGAGCTATAACACGGTTTGTCCAAGACCCGAGAGCTGTGACACGCCGAGGGCTTTAATGTCCGTTGCTCCAAATCTTTGTTGTGATGAGACAAAGAACTGAGGAACATACACTCGTGTGACAATTGTAAGGGATTTGACTTAGGTAATACTTTAATGGCCTAGTGGTTTTCCCTACTTTCTTCAATTTAAGTCTTAATTTTGCAATATTGGAGTATAGTTGCTTTATAATATTTTGTTAGTTTTATATTCCCTCCCTTTTAGTCCTCCCTCTCACGCCCCTATCTCACCCATCTGAGTCACCACAGAACTGCATGTAATGCCCTGTGCTATACAGCAGGCTTCCATTAGATATCCATTTTACATCTGGTAGTATATATATGTCAGTCTTAATCTCTCAGTTTGTCCCACCCTCTCCTCCCTACCATATGAGCCAATAATCCCACTACTGATCATATACCTAACAAATAATAATTCAGAAAGACCCATGTACCCTTGAGTTCATTGCACCACTACTTACAATAGTTAGGATATGGAATAACGTAGATGTCCATCAATAGATGAATGGATAAAGAGGATGTGTTATATATGCACAATAGAATATTACTCAACAATGAAAGGAACAGAAATATGTTATTTACAGAGATGTGGATGTACCTAGAGGCTGTCATCCAGAAAGAAAAGTCAGAAAGAGAAAAACAAATATCATATTAATATCCTCAATGCATATATGGGCAATCTATCCTGTTAATATATTAATATAAATTTTTGATAAGAATACCCACAGCCCTTTATTTTGGAAGTGACAGAGCCTACCACTGTGGAGACGAGAGTGCTATTTTCCTCATCTCTAGCTTCATCTCGGGCATCTAGTTATTTGGTAACCTCGAGACAGAGAATCTAAGTATTACAAGAGCATTCTTTCAATCCAGTGATGTTCCCTCATTGAAAACATGATAAATAACTTCAACAGTAGAACTACTGAACTCAAAACAAAAATCCCATGATGACTATTTCCTGGCGATTATACAGAACATTGGTTTGTCATATATACCAAAATGATCTTCAGTTCAGTTTAGTCACTCAGTCCTGTCCAACTCTTGGCAACCCCATGAATCGCAGCACGCCAGGCCTCCCTGTCCATCACCAACTCCCGGAGTTCACTCAGACTCACGTCCATTGAGTCAATGATGCCATCCAGCCATCTCATCCTCTGTTATCCCCTTCTCCTCCTGCCCCCAATCCCTCCCAGCATCAGGGTCTTTTCCAATGAGTCAACTCTTTGCATGAGGTGGCCAAAGTACTGGAGTTTCAGCTTTAGCCTCATTCCTTCCAAAGAAATCCCAGGGCTGATCTCCTTCAGAATGGACTGGTTGGATTTCCTTGCAGTCCAAGGGACTCTGAAGAGTCTTTTCTAATACCACAATTCTAAAGCATCAATTACTCGGTGCTCAGCCTTCTTCACAGTCCAACTCTCACATCCATACATGACCACTGGAAAAACCATAGCCTTGACTAGACGGACCTTTGTTGTCAAAGTAATGTCTCTGCTTTTGAATATGCTATCTAGGTTGGTCATAACTTTCCTTCCAAGGAGTAAGCGTCTTTAAATTTCATGGCTGCAGTCACCATCTGCAGTGATTTTGGAGCCCCCAAAAATAAAGTCTGATACTGTTTCCATTGTTTCCCCATCTATTTCCCATGAAATGATGGGACCAGATGCCATGATTTTCGTTTTCTGAATGTTGAGCTTTAAGCCAACTTTTTCACTTTCCTCTTTCACTTTTAAAGAGGCTTTTTAGTTCCTTCACTTTCTGCCATAAGGGTGTCATCTGCACATCTGAGGTTATTGATATTTCTCCTGGAAATCTTGATTCCAGCTTGTGCTTCTTCCAACCCAGCGTTTCTCATGATATACTCTGCATATAAGTTAAATAAGTGGGATGACAATGCACAGCCTTCACGTACTCCTTTTCCTATTTGGAACCAGTCTGTTGTTCCATGTCCAGTTCTAACTGTTGCTTCCTGACCTGCATACAGACTTCTTAAGAGGCAGGCCAGATGGTCTGGTATTCCCATCTCTTTCAGAATTACAAATAGCTGTGAAAAAAAAAAGAGAGAGGCAAAAAGCAAAGGAGAAAAGGAAAGATATAAACATCTGAATGCAGAGTTCCAAAGAATAGCAAGAAGAGATAAGAAAGGCTTCTTCAGTGATCAATGCAAAGAAATAAAGGAAAAGAACAGAATGGGAAAGACTAGAGATCTCTTCAAGAATTTTAGAGATACCAAGGGAACATTTCATGCCAAGATGGGCTCAATAAAGGACAGAAATGGTATGGGCCTAAGAGAAGCAGAAGATATTAAGAAGAGGTGGCAAGAATACACAAAAGAACTGTGCAAAAAAGATCTTCATGACCCAGATATTCACAATGGTGTGATCACTCACCTAGAGCCAGACATCCTGGAATGTGAAGTCAAGTGGGCCTTAGAAAGCATCGCTATGAACAAAGCTAGTGGAGGTGATGGAATTCCAGTTAAGCTATTTCAAATCCTGAAAGATGATGCTGTGAAAGTGCTGCATTCAATATGCCAGCAAATTTGGAAAACTCAGCAGTGGCACAGGACTGGAAAAGGGCAGTTTTCATTCCAATCCCAAAGAAAGGCAATGCCAAAGAATGCTCAAACTACCGCATAACTGCACTCACCTCACATGCTAGCAAAGTAATGCTCAAAATTCTCCAAGCCAGGCTTCAGCAATACGTGAACTGTGTACTCCCTGATGTTCAAGCTGGTTTTAGAAAAGGCAGAGGAACCAGAGATCAAATTGCCAACATCTGCTGGATTGTGGAAAAAGCAAGAGAGTTCCAGAAAAACATATATTTCTGCTTTATTGACTATGCCAAAGCCTTTGACTATGTGGATCACAAGAAACTGTAGAAATGATCTTAGGCAGTGTCAAAAATGGCACCCCACTCCAGTACTCTTGCCTGGAAAATCCCATAGATGGAGGAGCCTGGTAGGCTGCAGTCCATGAGGTCGCTAAGAATCGGACACGACTGAGCGACTTCACTTTTACTTTTCACTTTCATGCATTGGAGAAGGAAAAATGGCAACCCACTCCAGTGTTCTTGCCTGGAGAATCCCAAGGACAGGGGAGCCTGGTGGGCTGTGATCTATGGGGTTGCACAGAGTCAGACATGACTGAAGCAACTAAGCAGCAGCAGCAGCAGTGTCAAAATTAGCTGAAATTAGAGCTAGAACTTTGAAAGCAGTCTTGGAGATTCCAATGAATATTTGAAGTCAAGCTACTTCAAAACTACTTAATTTGTGTTCCCTGAATGGTGACAGTTGGTACACCTTCATTACTAAATAGAACACACATTAAACATACTACATACTCTGAAGTGATCAAAATTAAGAGTCGTATCCATCTTCCCACATCTTTGTTCTCAGTAAGAAATTTTTTTCTTCTGTTGAAAAAATGAACCAGAAATCTCCAAGACATATTCCATTTAAATAATTTCATATTTCTCTCCAAAATTAGTCATTTGAAAAACTAATTTAATAACCTATACAAAACGTTATATTTCCATTTTCTTCATTTCCACTTTTCAAGTTAGACTTTTATAATCTTTGGCCTAAACTACTTAAAGCATTTTAAAGGACCATAATATTTCTTCTGACATTACATTTGGAAAAAGGTAGAGAGTTCCAGAAAAACATCTATTTCTGCTTTCTTGACTATGCCAAATCCTTTGACCATGTGGATCACAATAAACTGTGGAAAATTCTGAAAGAGATGGGAATACCAGACCACCTGACCTGCCTCTTGAGAAACCTATATACAGGTGAGGAAGCAAAAGTTAAAACTGGACATGGAACAACAGACTGGTTCCAAATAGGAAAAGGAGTATGTCAAGGCTGTATATTGTCACCCTGCTTATTTAACTTATATGCAGAGTACATCATGAGGAACGCTGGGCTGGAAGAACCACAAGCTGGAATCAAGATTGCCGGGAGAAATATCAGTAACCTCAGATATGCAGAAGACTCCACTCATGTGGCAGAAAGTGAAGAGGAACTAAAAAGCTTCTTGATGAAAGTGAAAGAGTAGAGTGAAAAAGTTGGCTTAAAGCTCAACATTCAGAAAACTAAGATCATGGCATCTTGTCCCATTACTTCATGGGAAATAAATGGGGAAACAATGGAAATAGTGTCAGACTTTATTTTTGGGGGGCTCCAAAATCACTGCAGATGATGATTTCAGCCATGAAATTAAAAGATGCTTACTTCTTAGAAGGAAAGTTATGACCAACCTAGATAGCATATTCAAAAGCAGAGACATTACTTTACCAACAAAGGTCCATCTAGTTAAGGCTTTGGTTTTTCCAGTGGTTATGTATGGATGTGAGAGTTGGACTGTGAAGACAGCTGAGTGCTAAAGAATTGATGCTTTTGAACTGTGGTGTTGTAGAAGACTCTTGAGAGTCCCTTGGACTGCAAGGATATCCCACCAGATCATTCTAAAAAAAGATCAGTCCTGGGTGTTCTTTGGAAGGACTGATACTAAAGCTGAAACTCCAGTACTTTGGCCACCTCATGCAAACATTTGACTCACTGGAAAAGATTCTAATGCTGGGAGGGATTGGGGGCAGCAGGAGAAGGGGACGACAGACGATGAGATGGCTGGATGACATCACCCACTCGTTGAACGTGAGTTTGAGTGAACTCCGGGAGTTTGTGGATGGACAGGGAGGCCTGGCGTGCTGTGATTCATGGGGTCACAAAGGGTCGGACATGACTGAGTGACTGAATGGAACTGAACTGAATGACTAATGTTTAACATATTTTCATGGACTTGTTGGTCATATTCACAATGTCTTTGGAGAAATGTCTAGAAAATGAAATGACATGACACACAATGTGGAAAATATTTGCAAATTACAGATCTCATACATTCTAATATCCTGAATATATAAAGAGTTTTGCAACTTAACAGAGGAGACAAAATACCCAATTTAATACTATGCAAAGGATTTCACCATTCTTAATCATTATATTTTTAGTATGTGAACATAGGAACTGACTTCCTCCTATTTATTGTTATGAACCATTGGGCTTCCTAGCTGGTTCAGTGGTAAAGAATCCACCTGCAAAGCAGTAGATGCACATTTGATCCCTAATTTGGGTAGATCCTCTGGAGAAGGAAATGGTAACCTATTCTAGTAATCTCACCTGGGAAACCCCATGGACACCAGAGCTTGTTTGGCTATATAGTCCATGGGGTTGCAGAAAGAATCTGACACAACTGATGAAACACACACACATGCATGCCTATGTACATTTTAGTATGTATATATGGATATCTGTACTAAATACGGACAGGTTCAAAATACAGACTGAATCAAAACTGTGAAAGGAGTACATCAAGGCTGTATATTGTCACCCTGCTTATTTAACGTCTATGCAGGGTACATCATGAGAAATGCTGGGCTGGATGAAGCACAAGCTGGAATCAAGACTGCCAGAAAAAATATCAATAACCTCAGATATACAAATGACACCAGCTTTATGGCAGAAATTGAAGAAGAACCAGAGAGCCTCTTGATGGAGCTGAAAGAGTAGAGTAAAAAAGCTGGCTTAAAACTCAGCATTCAAAAAATGAAGATCCATGCATCTTGTCCCATCATTTCATGGCAAATAGATGGGGAAACAAAGGAAATAGTGAGAGAATTTGTTTTCTTGGGTTCCAAAATCACTGCAGATGGTGACTTCAGCCATGAAGTTAAAAGATGGTTGCTCCTTGGAAGAAAATCTATGACAAACCTAGACAGCATATTAAAAAACAGACATTTCTTTGCCGACAAAGGTCCATATGTCAAAGTTACGTATTTTTCCAGTAGTCATGTATGGATGTGAGAGCTGGACCATAAAGAAGACTGAGCACCGAAGAATCGATGCTTTTGAATTGTGTTGGAGAAGACTGTTGAGAGTCCCTTGGACAGCAAGGAGATCAAAGAGTTAATCCTAAAAGAAATCAATCTTGAATATTCATTTAGGACTGATTCTGAAGCTGAAGCTCAAATACTTTGGCGACCTGATCCGAAGAGCTGACTCATTAGAAAAGACCCTGAAATTAGGAAAGATTGAAGGCAGGAGAAGGGGACAACAGAAGATGAAGTGGTTGGATGGCATCACCGACTCAACAGACATGAGTTTAAGCAGGCTCTGGAGTTGGTGAAGGACAGGAAATCCTGACGTGCTGCAGTCAATGGGATATCACAAAGAGTCGGAGATTACTGAACAACTGAACAATAACAAATGGTTATCTGTGAAAAGGTACATTTTCTAGTTTTGTTATAGATCTTAAGATCTCCTTTTGTCATCATCATGATTTTTTCTCATGTTTTCTTTGGAGAATTTTCTTATTTCCTAGATTTCCTATTTCTATTTCTTAATTTACTCTATTATTTTGGTGCAGTAAATATTCTAGTCCTTTCTGAGATAGATTTGGGGTAAATAAATTTATCAAGACACTCAGTTTGTAAACGTGTATTTATTTAATCTTTTCTTAACTTTAAACTGGACTGAAAATTTTAATTCAGAAAAATTTGATGCATCTTTCATTGTTTTCTGTTTTCTTATGTTGCAGTGAGAATATGGACATCTTATTCATCCTGGAGCCATTTCTTGCAACTTTTTTTCCCTCTCTGAATTGTTAAGATTTCTTTGTCATTCTGAATGTGCTAAAATTCATTAAGATGTGACTTTATTTGAATCTATTTCTGTTTACTATCCTATGAATTTCCTTGGTACTTAACTTCATGAAAAGTTTTCTTACATCTGAAAACTTTATGGAATACTTTGCCTACTGAATCCTTCCTCTCTTTTTTAGTCTTTTCTTTCTTTTTTTTTTTTAAACTAAATTGTGTTATAGTTTTTTCAGGTTGATTCTCCAACTTATATATATTCTACCATTTTTTATCTAAAAAAGTATTTTTTGGTTTATTTCCTTATCTTACTTTCCAATTTTTCCATTTAGTTTTTATTTTTCCTGTTATAATTTTAACTTCAAGTGCTCTGTTTTTTTCTGTAAACATTTTTTTTTCTTTAGAGCAATACTCTGTTCTTTTTTTCATAGATGCAATGTTGTCTCAGCTCTAATCTTCAGATTTTTCACTTACCTTTAAATATTTTCTAAAAAGTACTATTTTCTATTTGCTTCTTTTGTCTTCTGCCTTATTATTAGACTTCATTTTCCTCAAAACTTGGGATTTCTTATCCATTTCAGCATATTTAATAATTATGCATTAACAATCTGTCTGGGATCACCATGTATGTTAATTTGCCTTTAACTGTGAATTTGACTAATGGTTGATTTGGCAAAGCTGTTATGAGAAAACCAAAATAAAAGTACCTTTAGGCTTTTATTCTCCCAGTGAAATTGACATTCTCTCATCAAAAAGATACTGACTAGCCAGAATGTGTGTTCTGGGAGTTCTTGTGGTTGAGTGAAGGACAGGTGCTCACTAGTCACTGATGATAACCAGTGGGCACTCTTTCTGTGCCAGGTGCAGCTTTTAGTGCACTGCATTGTTTGCCATTTATTTCACACACAATTCCATCAGTTAGCTCCAAGAATTCTACATATTTCACAAATGGTAGATGAGCTATCAGTTCAGTTCAGTTCAGTTCAGTCACTCAGTGGTGTCCAACTCTTTGCGACCCCATGAATCACAGCACGCCAGGCCTCCCTGTCCATCACCAACTCCCGGAGTTCACCCAGACTCATGTCCATTGAGTCCGTGATGCCATCCAGCCATCTCATCCTCTGTCGTCCACTTCTCCTCCTGCCCCCAATCCCTCCCAGCATCAGAGTCCTTTCCAATGAGTCAACTCTTCACATGAGGTGGCCAAAGTACTGGAGATTCCGCTTCAGCATCATTCCTTCCAAAGAAATCCCAGGACTGATCTCCTTCAGAATGGACTGGTTGGATCTCCTTGCAGTCCAAGGGACTCTCAAGAGTCTTCTCCAACACCACAGTTCAAAAGCATCAATTCTTCGGTGCTCAGCTTTCTTCACCTTCCAACTCTTACATCCATACATGACTACTGGAAAAACCATAGCCTTGACTAGATGGACCTTTGTTGTCAAAGTAATGTCTCTGCTTTTGAATATGCTATCTAGGTTGGTCATAACTTTTCTTCCAAGGAGTAAGCATCTTTTAATTTCATGGCTGCAATCACCATCTGCAGTGATTTTGGAGCCCCCAAAAATAAAGTCTGACACTGCTTCCACTGTTTTCCCATCTACTTCCCATGAAGTGATGGGACCAGATGACATGATCTTAGTTTTCTGAATGTTGAGCTTGAAGCCAACTTTTTCTCTCTCCTCTTTCATTTTCATCAAGATGCTCCTCTTCACTTTCTGCCATAAGGGTGGGATCATCTGCATATCTGAGGTTATTGATATTTCTCCCAGCAATCTTAATTCCAGCTTGTGCTTCTTCCAGCCCAGCATTGCCCTGTAAATAATTTCATTAGTGCCATCTTTCTAGATATCATATATATGTGTTAGTAAATAATATGAAGAAGTGAGAAAGTTGTGAACTTTTTTTAGAATGGTTGCTTTATTTTTTTATCCTTTGATCCTGCAACTCAAGGATTTAAACTTTCATGATTCATGTTAGAAAGGCTTAAGATTTTTTGTGTTCATTTTTTTCTTCTTTTTTTTTTAACCATTTTTTAATCTCTTCTAAAAAGAACATTGTTTCAAGCTCTTCAAACCATTTTTTCACTCTATTGTATGTTATTACAGGTGAAGTGATAAACACATGACATGTTCTGTTTTAGTCTTTATAGTATCACTTTGCCTCTCAAACCATGAGAAATGTCTAGATATTCATATTACACTATGATCAAAATGCATTAATGAAAGAGAGAACTACATGATCATTATTCCGTCTAGTTGCAACATGAGTATCTTTCTCCTGTTTTCATTAAATTGTATCAAATTTTCTTATGCAGAATCTGTGAGCATCCTTTAAAAACAAAATTGTCAAAGCAATTTTCTTTTCTTTTTTAAAGTTTTATTTTTTTATTATTATTATTTTTACTTTACAATATTGTATTTGTTTTGCCATACATCAACATGAGTCTGCCATGGGTGTACTCGTGTTCCCAATCCTGAACCCCCCTCCCATCTCCGTCCCCATACCATCCCTCTGGGTCATCCCAGTGCACCAGCCTCAAGTATCCTGTATCCTGAGAAAAGTGAAGAAAATGTAGAAATAATCTATGGATGCTGAAATAAAATTGGTTTTATCTTTTGTTAACCAAGGCTAGTTGCAGGGTAGAAAAATGCAGTCTTATATATCTCCCAAGTGATTAAATAACAAAATAAGGTAAAGAAAGTGTGGAGATTCTACATATTACTATGGACATTGTTTATGAGTCAAGCAGTTTGTGAAACACTGAAGAAGATAACATGAATGCAGAAGCCTCTAGTGATATAACTTAATATCTCTGAGAACAAAAACATGTGTAAAAGGAGAAAAAAGTAGAGATACATTTGGTAAAATATCTTTTTTAAACAATGCAGTAGTTTCTAAAATAATGACAGCTTTGGAATAATTTTTTCTTCAAATTTTGACCTCTAGGTTAATGGTACCCCACTCTAGTACTCTTGCCTGGAAAATCCCATGGACGGAGGAGCCTGGTGGGCTGCAGTCCATTGGGTCGCTGAGAGTTGGACACGACTGAGCAACTTCACTTTCACTTTTCACTTTCATGCATTGGAGAAGGAAATGGCAACCCACTCCAGTGTTCTTGCCTAGAGCATCCCAGGGACCGGGGAGCCTGGTGGGCTGCCGTCTATGGGGTTCGACAGAGTCGAATATGACTGAAGCGACTTAGCAGCAGCAGCAGCAGCAGGGTTTATCTTACTTAACATTATAAATAGTGATCCTTTTCTTTTTAAATTATTCATTGCATTAGTTATGAATTTTGACATATGCTAATCCACCAGGTTCACTAACCCATGTGCAAAATTTATCCTGGCTCTCCTGAGTGCAAGTGCATTTTTAATTGCACATGTTCACTACTTCATTGCTCACACTTTTCCTTAAACTGGTTTGTTTTCTTCTTTATTCAGTTATTTATGATTAAATATTCCTCAAATCCTAAGATCTAGTTGCAATAAAAGTCATTTTACAGACTCCGTTCATTTTATTTTCTATCAAATTATTTTTAGAGTTTGAAAGTTTCTTAATCCATAGTTTTGTCTTGTCAAATTCTTAATCATTATTTTCTACACTTGTCATCCTTAAGACATATGTTGCTGAGGAATATGAAATTTTGAATTTAAGGATGTTCTGTAAAATTCCATAACAGTAAGATCTCTAAGATAATTCATATTTACTGAAGTAGGATTTATTTTTACTACCTTGTTCATTGTCTCACATTGGATTTGCCTCATAGCAATTTCTATATAATATAAAAGAAAATGACCTAATGTACAGGAAATGAATAACAATCAAATGGATAAATATACTTCGAGATGTATACTTTAGTGATCAATGGGAAGAGATTATTTTATATTGATATTGAGAAAGAGCACATGAAAATATTAAACACATGAGAGACAGAGCAAGAATAGAGCTAATAATGCTATTAATCTATAATTTGACAATCATTTCTTTATTTCTCACAGATGCTTCATAACCCCCTTCTAATCCATGAGCAAGACCTATACATTTTACACCAGAAATGACCTTTAAATTCATCTATTTTTCTCATCTTAATTGTCACCACTGCAGAACCATCTCCAGATACCTTACCTAGAATTCTGCAATTAAGAACTTTAAATTTGTCTCCCACCTTCCACTTAAACTGAATTATATCCCAGCCATGCTCAAAGGCTTTCAGCGGCTTCCCATAACACTTCAGGAAAAACATCTCTTTATACCAGTCTGAGAGCGGTGGGGCCTGCTTTTCAGCCTACTGCCAAGGTTCTTCATTGTACAACCTTTTCCTACCATTCCTGTGTGTTCGCCACCCTGACATTTACTCTGTTTCTGTCACACTCTAAGTTTCCTTCTCTGTCAAGTCTGTATTGCTCAGACTTTTGAATGGCTGATCCTTTCTCATTTTTTGCCTCAGTGTGGATGTGACCTCTCCAGAGTCTGTACGTCTTAAGTTTTCATCTCTCTCTTTTCATCACACCTTCAGTTATTCTGAATCAAATCTTACAACATTTTCTACAGTGATTATTATATTCTGGAATAACTCTGCTCCTTACCTTATTTATTTCTGTCTCTTACAACTAGAATATAGGATTCACTAAAGTCTTAGCTATATGGTTTTAGTACTTATAAATAGTTCCTTATATATTCAGTTCAGTTCAGTTCAGTCACTCAGTCGTGTCCGACTCTTTGCGATCCCATGAATTGCAGCACACCAGGCCTCCCTGTCCATCACCATGTTAACCAAGTTAATATATTAGCCTGTTTGTGAAGGAATTACCAAGACTTGGCTATGTCTTTGAAACAGGAATTTTATAAGGAAGATTATTATTCTCTTCCTCTCTCTCTCTCCATCCTGCAAAATAATGAAGAAATCATTTGTGATCTTACGTTTTACACTTTTTGGAGCTAACATATTTTAAAACTGCTTATGTGATGCAGCATAATTTGCAAGTGAGTGAGTCAACTGAATGGATGCCAGTCTCGATAGGAACAAACAGTGTATGAAAAAACAGAGCAGCCTGTGGAAGCAGTATGCAGACTGTATAACAAAAGGAGCATGAAGATAATTGGAAAAAAAAATCTCCAGGAGTGTTATTCCCAATATATACTTAGTAGACTGGTATTAAAAGAATAGCTCCATTAATTGCTACAAAAAGTCAAAGTTTCTTTCCAACAGAGTCAAACATTTGCAAATTTTCATACTTAAAATACACAAGAAAGAAATTTAGGCTATGCACTGTTTGAATAATTCATCATAATGGAACAACTGTTATTTTTCCTGGTTTATTGATTTATGATATGGTGGAACATCCTTCAAGTAAACCCCAAGTTCTAAGCACACATAGAGAATGCAGAATTTATGCAGGGTCAAAGAGCACAAAGGAAGGTTAGTTTTATAGTTGTTATTAGTTTATTTTCTGAAACTTTTTGAAACTATTGTAATAAATGGAGTGAATGCTTAGATACATCTGTCTGCCTATCTAGATGATTGTATTTGTGCTTATACCTAAATGTTATCTTTTGTCTTTGACAAAAATTGTGTATCTGACAATATGAATCTGGTTTGTTTAAGAGGCAGGACAAAAACTGTAATGATACAAATTGTCATAAGCTTTTTCCTTTCTAGATTGAAGTGAGATTTTCCTTTAGCACTAATTTTCTTCTAGAGATGGATCTGAAACAGAAAACACTTTAGTGAGCCTTCAATTATAGTCATATAAAGACAATGTCTGTCCACTGTGGGGAACTGCATGAAGTAATCCAAGAACTGATATTTAAGACAAGGATGAATGTTCTGTTTGGGATTCCCTCATGGCCCAGAGGTAAAGAATCTGCCTGCCAGTGCAGGAGATGCAGGGTCAACCCTTGGATTGGGAAGATCTCCTGGAGAGGAAATGGCAATCCACTCCAGTATTCTTGCCTGGAAAATCCCACGAACAGAAGAGCATGGTGGGCTACAGCCCATGGAGCCGCAAAAGAGTCAAGTACTTGAGATTAAACAACAAACAACAGCAACAATCATTCTGTTTAATGACACAAACTATGCCTTTGAAAATTATGATACTCATCAGAAAATGTTTATAGATCTGAGTTTGGACTAAAGTCATGTACCTTCCTATTAAGTTGTGTTTTCCATGATGATTTGCAGAAGAACTGTGAAAGATAGAGGAGCAGTTCTCAGCTAAAATATATATATGTGTGTTTTATTTTAATTATTCTCATATAAGAGTGTTATCAGTGAAGGCCTATTTAGAAAAATGGAGACTACTCAAGATATTTCAAGCCTAGGGAATTTAATTCAAGGAATTAGTTTAACTTAGACAATTAGGTAGATAGAGAAGCTGAGGATTAGAATAATAGAATTTTACAATTGAGAAATTAACTATCATTCATCTGGGAAAAGATATTTGTGAAGAAATGAAAAACCACAGACTTCTTAATTGAGCTTAAACCAAAGCAGGGCTACCCTGCAGGAGGCAGTACCAAGAAAGCAGACCAGGCCAGTGGCACCAACATCGGAGGAAGCCACCCATTGCCAGAGGCAGATAGATAGGAGATATACATATCCATTGACCAAATCTATCAGGAATCCAGTGAGCAAGGAAGACTTTGAAATGTAGCATGTAAGAGAAAAAAAGACATGGATCTTCAAATAAATAGGCCAATGACAAGCACAAAGGGCTTCTTCTGTGCTTTCACAAAAGCATTTTTAAAAGTTCAAACTGGTTTTAGAAATTTCTAGATGATCAAGGAGAACCTCCTTACCTCAGAGCTTAGTGACAAAGATAGCCCTTCTTGAGATTAGTTTGGAGGGTTAGTGGTGATTTCCATTGGAGAATGACTCCACACTAACAGGTGGGATTGAGAATTGCCTTAAAAAGGAGTACAAAATGCAAGAATATTGGGCAACTGACTTTTAGAGCTTGTGAAAATTATAAAAGTTACCTATATCTTTATTTATTGGTGTATTACTATGCTAACTGAAGTATGTTGTTGTTGTTTAGTTGCTAAATCTGATTATTTTGTGATCCCATGGACTGTAGCCCAGCAGGCTCTTCTGTCCATGGGATTACCCAGGTAAGAATACTAGAGTGTGTTGCCATTTCGTTCTCCAGGGGAATTTCCTGACCTAGAGATCAAACCCATGTCTCCTGCATTGCAGGAGAATTCTTTACCTCTGAGCCACCAGGGTAGTCCTAACTGAAATATACAAAGTTTTAAAGCATTGGATACAAATATTTAAGATCCGTTAGACAGAAAATTTCTTATAAATTAATATCTAGTACTTGAAATTAAATTATAATCTCTCCAGTGAGGACTGGAAAAAAGAATGAAAAAATTTAACATCTTTTATGAGTATATGAACAAAACCAAAAGCCCAGAGGATACACAGTTTTAAAAATCATGTTGCCACTTAGGAGATATATTAAAACAAATCTCCCAGGCTTAATTAACATTGGAAAATGGAACTACTCATGTCTTTTGATTGAGAAGACATATTTATTCATGAGTACAAAAATGTTTAAATCAAACTGTCTTTGAAAGATGTTGAAAATCCATTGAACTGTGACTTATGTTGGGTCAACATTCCAAGGTTTGCCATTGAAAATCATTCACAATTTGCTTTTTAAACTATATTTCAAACATCATTTCCTTTATTCTCTATATTAACTTTATCCATGGCTGAATTTACATGTTCACTGATTCTTAAAAACACTGTATTTTATCATTTTCACTCTTTATTCATCTCAATTTTTCACTTAAAATCATATCTCCTTTTCACTGGCTACTCAAGTTCTAGTCACTTTTTTAATGTATGTATATTTTTGTATAAGGCATATACATTCAGGGTCTTCTGTGTTTTATTCATTAGACTATGTGAGAAAGATGTGCTAATAGACAAGATTTTGCCTTTGAAGATGCCTGAGGTATAAGTAGTAGGCCTTAAGCATATAGTTACAATGATGTCTGATATGGTTTGTGGAATATTTGTGCTCTATCAACTTGGTTAAATTGGAATTAGTTTTGCCAGAAATCACATTCCTATATGAATCTGAATGACAGTTGACAACAAAAGAAATCGTGCAGATTTGGAAGGTGGAAGTGAAGCAGTAGCCATTGTACTGTCAAGACTGGTGAAAGGGGTCTCTCACAACTGTGTCTCAGGTACATTGTCACTTACCTACTGGGTCACTTTGCTGCTGTGGGGGCTGCACCCAAGCCCATAAGTCCTCAGCACTGCTCAGATTTCCTCTTTCATAGATTCTAGTTCTGGCCCAGGCATGGTGCGTAAAGAACAATAACAAGATGATAACTTCTTTCATCAAAGCTGACACTTCAACTCGGGGATGTAGCTTGTCCTCATGAGTCATCATGCCTCCTTGCTCTTTTCCACTTCATGTCCAGCATTTTACTGACTTCTTAGACTCACTCTTAGGTAGAGGGGAAAGAGCCTGCCACACAAATGTGTCACATGCTCCTACAATTATGGAAAGGCTAGTTACAACCATATAGCTTAACCTTTTATCATTCATATTATATTTGTTTCCTTGATCAATCACTACTCGTGTGAGTAGTTCCAAGAAAAACAACCTTCAAGAATTATGCTCTGAAATATTTCTCTGATATGATTAGTTCCAATGGCATTAATAACCTTGTTGGTATGGGGAAGTGGGCTACTAGCCCTTGGAAAATTATGGCAAAACATTCACTTACATTATCATACTTAAGCTCTTCTCATAAAATGTCTGTACGGAGTAAGAATTAAGGTGACAAAATAGTTACCACTGGAAATGTTTTAGTGGAAATAAGCAGTGTAATGTAATTCATTGACTGTTTCTAGTTGTGCATCAGTACTTATAGCAAAAAGAAGCATAATTAGTTCAGAGCTTTAAATTCACAACTAGAGGTCTGGGAAAGTAATCAGAAAAATATGTGATGACTTTACAATAAATTCTTATCCTTTGTAGACTCAGAGACTATGAAAGCCAAAGCCACAGTCTAATCTTATGGGTAGTTAAATTGCACTACAAATTGAATTTACAACCTCAGAAATACTGCTATGTTAAAGTTAAGGCATTGATTAGATAGGAGTGGTGCACTAAAAAATGGGATGTAGGTGCATGTGTGAATTCTTATTAAGTAAGCATTTTGACTTCCTAATTCTGCTAAACCTCATCTACATGTAGAAACAGGTTTTCCTCCTTCCTCTTTTCCTAAAAAAATAACTGCCATCAAGGGAATTGCTGATTTTCCTAAGGACTACGACCACCACCTCTCATTGCTCCTAGAAATAGATTCATAACTGAAGGCCCCAGTTTGTAAGTTATAAATTTAATCCTAGAAGGAGAATCTAAAGAGTATAAAAATTTTCCCACTTATATCAATGTTTCTAGGGGTGAATGAGGCAAAATAAAATATTGTTGGATCAAGTCATATTTGTTGGCAGATATTCTGGATTCAT
The DNA here is from genome assembly GCF_014754425.2 of Oryx dammah. NCBI lineage: Eukaryota > Metazoa > Chordata > Mammalia > Artiodactyla > Bovidae > Oryx > Oryx dammah. Next base: position 37,985,064 of record NW_024070196.1, on the reverse strand, counting down.
TGTATTAGCTTTAGAAACTGGGAGAAACAGAGGTTTTAGGTTGTGTGATTGAAATATGGACTCGGGGGGTGGGATGGATTAAAAAATGAGGATAAACATATATATATACTACTATATGTAGCTCAACTGGTAAAGAATCAGCCTGCAATGTGCAAGACTCCAGTTCAATTCCTGGGTTGGGAAGATCCCCAGGAGAATGGATAGGCTACATACTCCAGTATTTTGGGGCTTCTCCAGTGACTCAGACAGTATAGAATTTTCCTGCAATGTGGGGTACCTGAGTTTGATCCCTGGGTTGGGAAGATCCTCTGGAGGATAGCATGGAAACCCACTCCAATATTCTTTCTTTTTTTTAATTTATTTATTTTTTAATTGAAGGATAATTGCTTTACAGAATTTTGTTGTTTTTCTGTCAAACCTCAACATGAGTCAGCCATAGGGATACATCTGTCCCCTTTCTTTTGAACCTCCCTCTCATCTCCTTCCCCATCGCACTTCTCTAGTTGATACAAAACCCCTGTTTGAGTTTTGAAACTGGGACATACAGCAAATTCCCATTGCCTGTCTATTTTATATATGGTAATGTAAGATTCCATGTTACTCTCTCCATACATCTCACTCTCCCCTCCCCTCTCCCCATGTTCATAAGTCTATTCTCTATGTCTGTTTCTCCATTGCTGCCCTGTAAATAAATTCTTCAGTGCCATCTTTCTAGGTTCTCTATATATGTGTTAGAATATACACATATTTCTCTTTCTCTTTCTGACTTACTTCAGTCTGTATAATAGGCTCTAGGTTCACCCACCTTATTAGAACTGACTCAAATATGTTCCCCTTTATGGCTGGGTAATATTCCATAGAGTATATGGAACAAATACATAGTGTATATACCACTATGTGTATATGTATACACACTATGGAACATGTATATGTATACACACTATGGAACATGTATATGTATACGTGAACCGTGAACTCCCTGATGTTCAAGCTGGTTTTAGAAAAGGCAGAGGAACCAGAGATCAAATTGCCAACATTCGCTGGATCATAGAAAAAGCAAGAGAGTTCCAGAAAAACATCTATTTCTGCTTTATTGACTATGCCAAAGCCTTTGACTGTGTGGATCACAATAAACTGTGGAAAATTCTGAAAGAGATGGGAATACCAGACCACCTGAACTGCCTCTTGAGAAATCTGTATGCAGGCCAGGAAGCAACAGTTAGAACTGGACATGGAACAACAGACTGGTTCCAAATAGGAAAAGGAGTACGTCAAGGCTGTATATTGTCACCCTGCTTATTTAACTTCTATGCAGAGTACATCATGAGAAAAGCTGGACTGGAAGAAACACAAGCTGGAATCAAGATTTCCGGGAGAAATATCAATAACCTCAGATATACAGATGACACCACCCTTATGGCAGAAAGTGAAGAGGAACTAAAAAGCCTCTTGATGAAAGTAAAAGAGGAGAGTGAAAAAGTTGGCTTAAAGCTTAACATTCAGAAAACGAAGATCATGGCATCCAGTCCCATCACTCCATGGGAAATAGATGGGGAAACAGTGGAAACAGTGTCAGACTTTATTTTAGGGGGCTCCAAAATCACTGCAGATGGTGATTGTAGCCATGAAATTAAAAGACGCTTACTCCTTGGAAGAAAAGTTATGACCAACCTAGATAGCATATTGAAAAGCAGAGACATTACTTTGCCAACTAAGGTCCGTCTAGTCAAGGCTATGGTTTTCCCTGTGGTCATGTATGGATGTGAGAGTTGGACTGTGAAGAAGGCTGAGCGCCAAAGAATTGATGCTTTTGAACTGTGGTGTTGGAGAAGACTTGAGAGTCCCTTGGATTGCAAGGAGATCCAACCAGTCCATTCTGAAGGAGATCAACCCTGGGATTTCTTTGGAAGGACTGATGCTAAAGCTGAAACTCCAGTACTTTGGCCACCTCATGCGAGGAGTTGACTCATTGGAGAACACTTTGATGCTGGGAGGGATTGGGGGCAGGAGGAGAAGGGGACGACCGAGGATGAGGTGGCTGGATGGCATCACTGACTCGATGGATGCGACTCTGAGTGAACTCTGGGAGTTGGTGATGGACAGGGAGGCCTGGCGTGCTGCAATTCATGGGGTCGCAAAGAGTTGGACAGGACTGAGTGACTGAACTGAACTGAACTGAAAGATCTGATAGACAGAGTGCCTGAAGAACTGTGGATGGAGGTTCATGATATTACAGGCGGCAATGATCAAGATCATCCGAAAGAAAAAGAAATGCAAAAAGGCAAAATGGTTGTCTGAGAGACCTTACAAATAGCTGTGAAAAGAACAGTAGCAAAAGGCAAATAAGAAAAAGAAAGATAAACCTCCATTTGAATGCAGAGTTCCAAAGAATAGCATGGAGAGATAAAATCCTCAGTGATCAATGCAAAGAAATGGGAAATAGAATAGAATGGGAAAGACTAGAGATCTCTTCAAGAAAATTAGATATGCCAAGGGAATATTTCATGCAAAGATGGGCACAATAAAGGACAGACATGATATGGACCTACCAGAAGCAGAAGATATTAAGAAGAGGTGGCAAGAATACACAGAAGAACTATACAAAAAAAGAGTTCTTCATGATCCCAATAACTATGACTGTGTGATCATTCACCTAGAGCTAGACGTGGCAAAATGCAAAGTCAAGTGGTCCTTAGGAAGACTCACTGTGAACAAAGCTAGAGGTGGTGATGGAATTTAAGTTGAGCTATTTCAAATCCTAAAAGATGATGCTGTGAAAGTGCTGTACTCACTGTGTCAGCAAATTTGGAAAACTCAGCAGTGGCCACAGGACTGGAAAAGGTCAGTTTTCATTCCAATACCAAAGAAAAGTAATGTGAAAGAACGTTCAAACTACCAAACAGTTGCACTCATCTCACAAACTAGCAAAATAATGCTCAAAATCTCCAAGCCAGGCTTCAACAGTACATGAACTGTGAATGTTCATATGTTCAAGCTGGATTTAGAAAAGCCAGAGGAATCAGAAATCAAATTGCCAACATCTGTTGGGTCATTAAAAAAGTGAAAGAGTTCCAGAAAGATATCTACTTCTGCTTTATTGACTATGCCAAAACCTTTGACTGTGTGCATCACAACAAACTGTGGAAAATTCTTAGAGATGGGAATACCAGACCACCGTACCTACCTCTTGATAAATCTGTATGCAGGTCAGGAAGCAACAGTTAGAACTAGGCATGGAACAACAAACTGGTTCCAAATTGGGAAAGAAGTATGTCAATGCTGTATTTTGTCACTCTACATATTTAACTTACATGAGAAATGCTGAACTGAGTGAAGTACAAGCGGGAATCAAGATTGCTAGGAGAAATATCAACAACCTCAGATATGCACCATAAGGGGTAGAGGGAAGAACTAAAGAACCTCTTGATGAAAGTGAAAGAGGAGAGTGAAAATGTTGGTTTAAAACTGGACATTCAGAAATCTAAGACCATGGAATCCAGTTAAATCACCTCATGGCAAGTTGATGGGGAAACAATGGAAACAGTGAGAGACTCTGTTTTTTGGGGCTCCAAAATCACTGTAGATGGTGACTGTAGCCATGAAATTCAAAGATTCTTTCTCCTTAGAAGAAAACCTATGACCAACCTGAATAGCATATTAAAAAAGAGAGACATTACTTTGCCAACAAAGGTCTGTCTAATCAAGGCGTTGGTTTTTCCAGTAGTCATGTATGGATGTGAGAGTTGGACTATAAAGAAAGCTGGGCACTGAAGAACTGATGCTTTTGAACTGTGGTGTTGGAGAAGACTCTTGCGAGTTCCTTGGACTGCAAGGAGATTCAACAAGTTAATCCTAAAGGAAATCAGTACTGAATATTCATTGGAAGGACTGATGCTGAAGGTGAAGCTCCAATACTTTGGCCACCTGGTGCAAAGAACTGAATCCTCGGAAAAGATCCTGATGCTGGAAAGATTGAATGTGGGAGGAGATGGGGATGACAAAGGATGAGATCGTTGGATGACATTACCAACTCAATGGTCACAAGTTTGAGTAAGGCCTGGGAGCTGGTGATGGACAGAGAAGCCTGGTGTGCTACAGTCCATGGGTTTGCAGAGTCAGAGATGACTGAATCACTGAACTGAACTGAAAGCTGGGTTTCAGCAAATTTTCCAAGAGATGATGAACCACCACAAAACATTGTAAAAGCAGTAAATCCTCATCACTTCTGAGACTTATGTAACATTTTTATTAATAAAATATATGTTTCAACTCAAAGTTCTCCAGGGTCTCCATTTTATATTTTTGTTAATGTTAAATGTTAAAAAAAAAACTTGATATTAGTGTATTTTATTTTTTTACCTGAATTTATTCAACAAATACTTAATGTGCAAAATTCAGTCTTATTCAAGATATGAGATAGGTAAGTAGTAAAACAGATTTTTCTACCTTAGATCTTGTATTTTAATAGAGTAATAGATGAGTAAGTTGCATAGTTTTAGAACATGCTACATGCTGTTCAGTTCAGTTCAGTTTAGTTGTTCAGTCATGTCCGACTCTTTGCAACACCATGAACCACAGCACTCCAGGCCTCCCTCAGTTCAGTTCAGTTCAGTTCAGTCGCTCAGTTGTGTCCAACTCTTTGCGACCTCATGAATCGCAGCATGCCAGGCCTCACTGTTCATCACCATCTCCCGAGGTTCACTCAGACTCACGTCCATTGAGTCCGTGATGCCATCTAGCCATCTCATCCTCAGTCGTCCCCTTCTCCTCCTGCCCCCAATCCCTCCATGTCCATTGTGTTGGTGATGCCATCCAACCATCTCATCCTCTGTTATCTCCTTCTCCTCCTGCCCTCAATCTTTCCAAGCATCAGGGTCTTTTGATATGAGTCAGCTCTCTGCATCAGGTGGCCAGAGTATTGGAGTTTCAGCTTCAACATCAGTCCCTCCAATGAACAGCCAGGACTGATTTTCTTTAGGATGGACTGGTTGGATCTCCTTGCACTCCAAGGGACTCTCAAGAGTCTTCTCCAACACCACAGTTCAAAAGCATCAATTCTTTGGTGCTCAGCTTTCTTTATAGTCCAACTCTCACATCCATACATGACCACTGGAAAAACCATAGCCTTGACTAGATGGACCTTTGTTGTCAAAGTAATGTCTCTGCTTTTGAATATGCTGTCTAGGTTGGTCATAACTTCCTTCCAAGGAGCAAGTGTCTTTTAATTTCATGGCTGCAACCACCATCCACAGTGATTTTGGACCCCAGAAAAATAAAGTCTGACACTGTTTCCACTGTTTCCACTCTTTCCCCATCTAATTGCCATGAAGTAATGGGACTGATGCCATGATCTTAGATTTCTGAATGTTGAGCTTTAAGCCAACTTTTTTATTCTCCTCTTCCACTTTCATCAAGAGGCTCTTTAGTTCTTTTTCACTTTCTGCCATAAGGGTGGTGTCATCTGCATATCTGAGGTTATTGATATTTCTCTCGGCAATCTTGATTTCAGCTTGTGCTTCCTCCAGCCCAGCATTTCTAATGATGTAATCTGAATATAAATTAAATAAGCAGGGTGACAGTATACAGCCTTGACATACTCCTTTTCCTATGTGTAACCAGTCTGTTGTTTCATGTGCAGTTCTAACTGTTGCTTCCTGACCTGTATACGGGTTTCTCAAGAGGCAGGTCAGGTGGTCTGGTATTCCCATCTTTTTAAGAATTTTCCAGTGTATTTTGATCCACACAGTCAAAGGCTTTGGCATAGTTAATAAAGCAGAAATAGATGTTTTTCTGGAGCTCTCTTGCTTTTTCGATGATCCAGTAGATGTTGGAAATAGATTTAGGGGAAATAGATTTAAGTAGAGAAAAATATTTAAGGGACTAGATCTGATAGACAGAGTTTCTCAAGAACTATGGATGTAGGTTTGTGACATTGTATAGGAGACAGGGAGCAAGATCATCCCCAAGAAAAATAAATGCAGAAAAGCAAAATGGCTGTCTGAGGAGGCCTTACAAATAGCTGTGAAAAGAAGAGAAGCAAAAAGTAAAGGAGAAAAGGAAAGATACACCCCTATTTGAATCCAGAGTTCCAAAGAATAGCAAGGAGAGATAAGAAAGCCTTCCTCAGTGATCAATGCAAGAAATAGAGGAAAACAGTAGAATGGGAAAGACTAGAGATCTCTTCAAGAAAATTAGTGATGCCAAGAGAACATTTCATGAAAAGATGGGCTCAATAAAGGACAGAAATGGTATGGACCTAACAGAAGCAGAAGATATAAAGAGGTGGCAAGAATACACAGAAGAACTGTACAAAGAAGATTTTCACAACCCAGATAATCATGGTGGTGTGATCACTCCCACTCACCTAGAGCTGGACATCCTGGAATGTGAAGTCAGATAGGCCTTAGGAAGTATCACTATGAACAAAGCTAGTGGAGGTAATGGAATTCCAGTTGAGCTCTTTCAAATCCTAAAAGATGATGCTGTGAAAGTGCTGCACTCAATACGTCAGCAAATTTGGAAAACTTAGCAGTGGCCACAGGACTGAAAAATGTCAGTTTTCATTTCAATCCCAAAGAAAGGTAATTCCAAAGAATGCTCAAACTACCGCACAATTGCACTCATCTCACATGCTAGTAAAGTAATGCTCAAAATTCTCCAAGCCAGGCTTCAGCAATACATGCATCGTGAACCTCCAGATGTTCAAGCTGGTTTTAGAAAAAGCAGAGGAACCAGAGATCAAATTGCCAACATCCACTGGATCATCAACAAAGCAAGAGTACTAGAAAAACATCTATTTCTGCTACGTGCTGTAGAATCAAGGAAAATTTGTAAAAATAAGAGATGCAGGAATACTAGGTCTCAGAATGATGGTACACTATTAAGTAGGTTTATTCTAGTTGGTTTCACAGATAAAGTGAGCCTTGAAGAGATGAGAGAGTCTACCAAACAACTGTTTGGGGAAAGAAAATTCCAGGCAAAGAAGACTGCTCTGAGAAAAAATTCTTAGGAGGAGGGCATCACAACCCACTCCAGTATTCTTTTTATTTTATTTTATTTTTTTTAGCAGAAAAGAGTTTAGTTTAAGTGCTTTTTATTTTTAGATCAACCATCATTTTATTGGAGAAGGAAATGGCAACCCACTTCAGTATTTTTGCCAGGAAAATCCCATGGACTGTAGCCTACCAGGCTCCTCAGTCAAAGAGTCGGACATGACTGAGCGACTCACTTTCACTTTCAAACATTTAATATAAAAACCTTTTAATATACAAAGTGCAATCACAACAACATCCACATAGCAGTGAGGGGATGGGCTTGAGGGTGGGGAGCATGGCAGGGGAGGAAAGTCCCTATTACTTCCCTGGTCTGCACTGTGACCTGAGAACAAGAGGTTTTGGCAGAGCTCAGATCAAGGCAGCCAGAAGCAGAAAGGTCCTGAAACCTATATTGAGACAGACTAATAACAGCAGGCCCCTTCAAAATGCCATTGTCTCTAAGGAGCAGCCTCCAGGGAAAGCCAGATCCAGTTGGGAGGTAAGAGGAAGATGGTTGTGACTCAAAGGAGAGTCAACCATCTTTACTCAGTATCCTGCTGACCACCTTTATGGGAATAGAGTTTTCCAGAGTGCTACTGAATTGAAAAGACCTAAAAATCACCCTAGCAAAAGGACAAGAAAGTATGTCTGAGTCCATCTTCTACCAAGACCCCTGGCCTGGGACTCCAGAAAGCTGGGTGGATCTGCTCAGATGGTTGGGAAAGGAAGTGAATGTCAGAACATTTGGCCCAACAGGGTCGGAGCCTTGCCAGGTATTAACCAAGAAAGCTTCAAGTCAGGCCTGAGTGGTCTATTAGAAGAGTTTTGGGTTAATGGCACTCCCTGGATGATGGTGACACAATGGCCCACAGATGGGGTTTATAGTGTGTGTGGAAGACAGAAAGGACACAAGAGAGAAAGAATTAAGAGCTGAGTACTTGCTTCTTTCAGGCCTGGGCAGTAGAGGGGAAATTATCCTCTGGGCCAAGGCTAGAAGAAACCAGAAGCCCCTTTCTTCCTGGGGTCCAGGTTTTGACTGGTCTGGATAGCTCATGCCCCCAAAGTCCTCCACATGGCCTCCCCGAGACTCTCCAGGAGGCCTGGCTGTCCCTCCAGATGTGCCAGGAGACTGGCTGTGGTCCCAGCTGGGCCCAGGTAGGGCCTGGAGTCCAACAGTTAGATGAAGTCCATAGAGTTCTGATGGAGGAGGCCCATTTTGCAGCCAGGGAGACCCAAGCCCTCGATACCAGTGCAGCTGAGGGGGAGACAGCAGCCCAGGGTGGGGTCCTGGTTCTCTATGACTTCCAACCTGTTGGTGTTGTTGTCCCAGTTGATGTGGAAGCAATTCACCTGGGGATTTGAGGCCAAGATGTTCCACTGGAGCTGAGAGAAGTGTGACTTTGGGGGCAGGTTCTCACACAGCGAGCTGCTGAGGTACCCATTGTCGACGTTGTCGCTGACTCAGATGAACTCCTGTCTGTGGTCGCTGCAGGTGATGAGGACCATGGTCACTCCCAGGGCATCCGTCTGGAGGATGAGGAATGGATTAGCGGCATACGCCTGAAAGATGAACATGTGTCTCCCTGCCGGGACAGGGCCGACCAGCAGAGTCTAGGATTTGATCAAACTCGCTTTCAGCTGAGCCAGTATAAACGATCTTCCACTCCAGGTAGTCTGCCAGGGCCTCATTGCACTTGAAGCTGATCTCGAACCAGAAAGGGCTATGGAAAAGGCTCGGATTTTCCAGTACCATCATGCTCAATACTGACACCTTAGCCATCGCCTCATAGGGTCGCTGCTGAGGCCAGAGCTGGGGCCGAGCCGGCAACTGAGTCTTGTCAGATCAGCAGAGTAGCTTTGTCCAAGTCGGCTCCCACCTTTTCTGACTGCGATCTGAAGTTCCACTCCAGTATTCTTCCCTGGAGAATCCCATGGACAGAGACTGGCAGCTATGGTCCATAGAGTTGCAAAGAGTCAGGCATGAGTGAAGTGGCTTAGCACACAGGGCGCATGCCTGGCGTACTTGAGGAACCACGAAAGAGATAATGAGACTGGAGCAGAAAACAAAGAGAGAAAAGATGACAATAAAGATTTGAGGACGTAGTAACAAATCTTGTGGGTCGAGAGGATTTTTTTAATGGAAAAAAAAAGGTGTTTATGTGCTTATAAAAATGCTCTGTAAAGAGGAAAATAAAACGAAGCAAGAAAAGGTTGCTTCTTCATTTTTTTTTTTAATACTTCTGCCCTTGATGAGATAAGAGAAGATGTGACTCCTTCCTTAATAGAGGCACACCTAGAACTTTCACTGGGACAGTAGAGACAGCAGAGTAAATGAGCAGGATAGGATGCAAGTTGTTAAAAATGATGGTCTCTCAAGTGCAAATACTATTCTGATATTTTCTGTTTTCCCGATAAATAGGAAGCATGGTTATCCAATTTGAATGAGATTGAGAGAAGAGATCTGAAGTGGAATGAGGAGAAGGCATGGGATAGTCTAAGGGAATAGAAGAGTGAATTGTCTGGGTTATGACATAAGATTTTGAAGCAGCACTAAAAACCCACTTGACCTTAATGTGGCTGTGGGTATAAAGTGAGATCAATCTTCATGTCTGTAGGTAATTTATTAGGCATATTCAGCTGTTAATGAGTTGGATACAAGCATGATGACTGATGTCAGAAAGGCACAAAGAAGTGATAGAGGAAAATGGAGATTTAAAGTTTTTGCAAGGACAGGATTTTCATGAGGAATCAGGAATTTTACTTCATATAAGGAATATTAGGATCCACAGATGGTGATCTTAAGAAAATGCTTCTTTAGCTTTATCATGCACCACAAACCCATGAACACATGTTAAAACACAGATTATAGATTCACAAACTTGGAGTTCTAGATTCAGCAGGTTTGGTGAGGATCCTCAAAATTTGCATTCCTAGCAGTTTTCCAATTGGTACTTATACTATTGTTCCAGTAATCACACTTAGAGATCTTTTTTTTTTTAAAGATAGTCTTAAGGATATTTAATCTCTTGTTTTTCACTTATCTTCTATTCTCATTCTTTGAGATCATCTATCTGTATTTCATGTATTTATTAATTGGTTCATTTAACATGGTTGACTCTTGTTCAAGAGTCATGTAGAGGTTAGAGGAACTGACTCTCCTCACAGTTGAAAGTCTGTGTGTATAACTTATAGTCAACCCTTCATATATGCAATTCCTCTGCATCTGTGATACCACATACATGTATACAAACCACTACAGATTGTGTAGTACTGTAGCATTTATGATTTTGAAAAATCATATACCAGTGGACCCATGCAGTTCAAACCTATGTTATTTTAGAGTCAACTGTATATTCATTTATATATTAATATATATTATATATATATAAATATATTAATATATATATATAAATGTTTATCTGCTTTAAATTCACCATAAATTTTCTAAAGATTTGAGATGAAAAGATAACCTATACTGTTATGGTTATGAAAAAGTAGTATAAATATAATCCCTTCTTTATCATTTTTACCAGTATGTCCTGGCTAGAGCTTTCATTAGTAGATAAGATCTCATTATTTTTAAATTAATTTTTCATTGATATGTAATAATTATACTTTAAAAATGATGTATTAGGCTTATATTACTCTTTCAGTTTAAATCTGTAAATGGGTTTTTGCATATTTTCCAAACAAAAACTCTTCAATGTAAACCAACAAAAAGTGAACAAATTTTTTATCCATGGACTTTTATTCTCCTTTAGCACTTAGAGAAAAAAGGAAAATCTATATTGGATCATAAATAGCATTGTAAGCAAACCTATATTGCTCTGGAAAATGTGTGGTCACTTTTAAATTACTATCAGTACAAGCAAATGCACCAGAAGGCTGTCTCTGAAGCAACATGCCAAATCTAGCAATAGGATGATTTTCCCTTTGAAGGGAGTAGACAGGTCTCCAGAAGGAACATTTGGTGAAGAATCTGTCAACTGCCTTTATTACCTTCTGAACTACCTCTAACTTACAGGTATTCCCAGTTTTGTAATGCAGATAATTTGAGCTCCATCTGTGGTTGATGAATATTTTTCAGTATGCTGTTACAAATTATGGCTTTAGGCACTGTTGCACCTTCTCCCTGCAAATTCAACTACATAAATTGCTTTGTTTCTTCAGTCTGAATACATTTACATAGTGAGAATGCAGTGAGGGAAATAGGAGTCATTATTTTTCTGTTGTAATTTGTTGGATAGATTGCTTCCAAAAGAAGGCTGGTTTAAATTTTATGCTGAAATTATTAACTGTGATTATTAATTCTTAAATATTAAATTCAATTAATAGTTGGCAAGATAGAATAGTAGAAAGACCCTGAGCTCACTCTCTCTTATAAGCATATCAAATTCACAATAATGTGGAAAACAGCCATCAATGAAGAAAGACCAGAACTACTAGAAAAGATCCTTCACAACTAAAGCTATTAAAAAATAAATCACAATAAGATGGGTAGGAGGGACAGAGTTGCAATATAGTCAAGTCCAATACCTTCAAGTGGACTGACCACAAAGAGGAGAAAAATTATACTACAGAGGTTCACCCAAAGGAGTGAGAGGTCCAAGACCCATATGGGTTCTGTAGCATGGGAATACTGCAACAGGAAGATGAATCCCTGGAGTTTTTGCTTGCAAAGGCCACTGGGGCTTCCTTGGGGAGTTCCAGAGTGTGAGAGGAAATAGTGATGTCACTCTTGAGTGACACCCACAAAATCTCATATGCTCTGGCTTCAGAGCTCAGGGAAGAAGCCATAATTTGCTAGATGCTTAGATCAGACCAACCTGCGGATGCTGAAGATTCTCCTGGAGAGGCAGGAAGTGACTGCAGCTCACCCTGGGGACACAGACACTAGTGGAAGCCATTTAGGGGAGCTCCTTCTACCTTGTGGACACTGGTAATGCAAGTGTTATTTTGGAATACTTCCTCTAATGTATTAACCCAGGACTCTTTCTGGCCCTGATCCAATGGTTTGTAGTCACCATTGCTGGGATGCCTCAGGCCAAGCAACTAATTTTCTCACCTTCTAGCCATCAAGCTGCCTTAAGACTCCTTTCAAGAAACCCCAGGCCAACATTATCAGGAAGAAACACCATTTACCAGTCATCCAACATCAGTTCTAGGACCCCTGTGCCCTTTAACCAGACCCCAAGAGCCCTGGGGTCTCCTGGACTAGTCTCTACCCACCAGTAACCCATCACTAGCCCTTGGGTCCTTGGCATTCTGCAATCTGCTAGTTTGTGACCTCGTGTTGACAACCAGCCACTGGCAATCTTCACACAAGGCAGGACCTAGCAACTAACTGGACCAGTGGTCAACTAATTCTACCAGGCTGCCCACATAGTTATCCCACCACCAGGAAAACCACACAACTCTTACAGAAGTACCTCTAGAGCATACAGCTCTGGGGACAAGAAGAAAGTGTGCTGCCAGGATGTATAGAACACATCTAAGAAAATGCATTTCTCCAAGGCTTGGAACTATAACCAATTATCAAGTAGATAAAAATAAATATAGCAAATCAGGAAAAATAAGGTGTCAGAGGAATATGTTCCCCAAAAAGGAACAAAATAAAACAACACAGGAAGGGCTAAGTGAAGTGGATATAGGCAGCCAACCCAAGAAAGAGTTCAGGATAGTGACTGTAAAAATAATCGAAGAACTAGGAAGAAGAATAGATGCACAGAGTGAAAAGCTGGAAGTTTTTAACAAAGAGACAGTATAAAGAACAACAAAAAATAGATGAAGAGTACAAAAGTTGAAATGAAAAACATCTAGAAAGAATAAAAGCAGGCTAAATAATACAAAGGAACAGATGAATGAGCTGAAAAACAGAGCAGTGGAAATCACTGAGGCTGAACAGAAGAGAAGAAAGAGAAAAGAAAAAAAGGAGGACTGCTTAAAAGACTTCTGAAATAGCATCCGAAGAGAATGTAGACCAACAGAATATATAGAATATAGACCATAGATAGACAGAAGGAGGATATAGAGAGAAAGAGGCTGAGAGCATAGTTGAAGACATAATAGCTGAAAACCTCCTTAACCTGGGAAAGGAAATAGATATCCAAGAAGTGCAGAGAATCTAGTTTAAAATCAACCCAAAGAGAACTGGAGCAAGAGACATTATAATTAAAATGGAAAAACTTAGAGAATATTAAAAGTAGCAAAGGAAAAGCAACAAGTAGCATACAAAGGATGCTATTCAATGTGAGCCATATCAAAATACCAATGGTGTTTCTTGCAGAACTAGAACAAATGATTTTAAATTTTACATGGAAAGTGCAAGAGACCCTGAAGAGCCAAAACTATCATGAGAAAAAACTAAGCTGGAGAAATACTCCTTGACTTCAAACTATACTACAAAACTACAGTAATCAAGTTGGTAAGGTACTGGCACAAAAACAGACACACGGGTCAATGGGTTAAAGTAAAAGGCCTAGAAATAAACCCAGGCAATACTGGTCAATTAATCTATAATAAAAAACATTATCTTTAATAAGTGGTGCTTGGAAAACTGGATTGCTACCTGTAAAGAAATCAGATAAGGGCATTCTCAAACACCACATATAAAAATAAGCTCAGAATGGATTAAAGACCTAAATGCAGGATGGAAAACCATAAGACTCCAAGAAGAAAACATAGGCACAACACTCCAACATAAATATTAGCATACTTCTGAATCTGTCTCACAAATAAAAGGGAATAAAAGCAAAAATAAACGTGTGGTCAAATTAAACTTAAAAGTTGTTGCACATCTAAAAAACCCGAATGAAACAAAAACCCTACTTAATGTTTCATGTTAGAAAATGTTTGTAAATGATATGACAGATAAGGATTTGGTTAATATACTAAGTACATAAACAATCCATACAACTCAACATCAAAAAAACAACTCAATTTAAAAATAGGCAAAACACCTGGATAGGCTTTTTTTTTTTCCAAAGAAGACAAGTACAACAAGCACCTGTAAAGACTTTTTAACATCATCAGTCTCCAGAGAGATACAAATAGAAACTATAATTATATATCACCTCAGACCTGCTAGAATGGCCATCATCAAAAATAACACAAATAACAAATGTAAGCAAGGATGTAGAGAAAAGCAAACCCTTACACACTGTTGGTGGGGCTGTAAATTGTTGCAGCCACTGTGAGAAACAGTATGAATTTCTCAGAAGACTAAAAATAGAACTACCATAAGACTGAGCAATTCCACTCCTAGGTATATATCTTTAAAAAAAAAAAAAAACCCTGCAAAACCCTAATTCTTTTGAATTAGATGAATGTACCTCAATGTTTATAGCAGCATCATTTATAATGATATTATGTCTTTCCCTCTCTGACTTATTTCAGTTGGTATGTGCTCAATCGTGTTTCATTCTTTGCAGCCTCATGGACTGTAGACAAGGAAGCAAAGTAAACGTCTATCAACATGTGAATGAAAAAGATGTGGTATATATATATATATATATATATATACACACATATATAAAGGAATATTATGCCACTACAAAAAAGAATGAAATTTTGCCATTTGCAGCAATGTGGATGGACTTGGAGGGCATTATGCTAAGTGAGGGCTTCCCAGGTGGGGCTAGTGGTAAAGAACCCACCTGCCAATTCAAGAGATGCAAGAGATGCAGGTTTGATCCCTTGTTTAGGAAGATACCTAGAGAAGGAAATGGCAACCCATTCCAGTTTGTAGCCTGGAGAATCCGATGGACAGAGGAGCCTGGCAGGATATAAACCATGGGGTCCCCAAGAGTCGGACATGACTGAAGCAACTCAGCATAGCATCAATTCAGTTCAGTTGCTCAGTCATGTCCAACTCTTTGTGAGCCCATGAATCGCAGCACGCCAAGCCTCCTTGTCCATCATCAACTCCCAGAGTTTACCCAAACTCATGTCCATTGAGTCAGTGATGCCATCTAAACATCTCGTCGTCTGTCATCCCCTTCTCCTCCTGCGTTCAATCTTTCCTAACATCAGGGCCTTTTTAATGAGTCAGCTCTTCACATCAGGTGGCCAAAATATTGGAGTTTCAGCTTCAACATCAGTCCTTCCAACGAACACCCAAGACTGATTTCCTTTAGGATGAATTGGTTGGATTTCCTTGCAGTCCAAGGGACTCTCAAGAGTCTAATTCAACATCACAGTTCAAAAGCATCAATTCTTCTACACTCAGCTTTCTTTATAGTCCAACTCTCACATCCATACATGACTACTGGAAAAACCATAGCCTTAACTAGATGGACCTTTGTTGGCAAAGTAATGTCTCTGGTTTTTAACACGCTGTCAAGGTCATAACTTTCCTTCCAAGGAGTAAGCATCTTTTAATTTCATTGCTGCAATAACCATCTGTAGTGATTCTGGAGCCCTCCCAAAAATAAAGTCTGACACTGTTTCCCCATCTATTTGTCATGAAGTGATGGGACCAGATGCCATGATCTTAGTTTTGTGAATGTTGAGCTTTAAGCCAATTTTTTCACTCTCCTCTTTCACTTTCATCAAGAGGCTCTTTAATTATTCTTCACTCTCTGCCATAAGGGTGCTGTCATCTGCATATCTGAGGTTATTGATATTTCTCCCAGCAATCTTGATTCCAGCTTATGCTTCATCCAGCCTAGCATTTCTCATGATGTACTCTGCATATAAGTTAAAATAAGCAGGGTGACAATATACAGCCTTGACATATTGCTTTTCCTATTTGGAACCAGTCTGTTGTTCCATGTCCAGTTCTAACTGTTGCCTGCTAACCTGCATACAGATTTATCAAGAGGCAGGTCAGGTGGTCTGGTATCCCCATGACTTTCAGAATTTTCCACAGTTTATTGTGATCCACACAATCAAAGGCGTTTGCATAGTCAATAAAGCAGAAATAGATGTTTTTCTGGAACTCTCTTGCTTTTTTGATGATCCAGCGGATGTTGGCAATTTGACCTGTTTCCTCTGCCTTTTCTAAAACCAACTTGAACATCTGGAAGTTCATGGTTCACCTATTGCTGAAGCCTGGATTGGAAAAATTTGAGCATTACTTTACTAGCCTGTGAGATGAGTGCAACTGTGTGGTAGTTTGAGCATTCTTTGGCATTGCCTTTCTTTGGGATTGGAATGAAAACTGATCTTTTCCAGTCCTGTGGCCACTGCTGAGTTTTCCAAATTTGCTGGCATATTGAGTGCAGCACTTTCACAGCATCATCTTTCAGGATTTGAAAGAGCTCAACTGGAATTCCATCACCTCCACTGGTGTATATCATATGCTATGTGAAGGTCTTTCCAGATGGCACTGTGGTAAAGAATCTACCTGCCAATGCAGGAGATCCAAGAGACACAGGTTTGATCCTTGGGTTGGAAACATCCCCAGGAGAAGGAAATGGCAGCCTACTCCAAGTATTCCTGACTGGAAATGTCTGTGGACAGAGGAGCCTGGCAGGCTACAGTCCATGGCGCTGCAAAGAATGAGACACGACTGAGCACATAGTGAAATAAGTCAGAGAGGAAAAGATATAATATCATTTATGTGTGAAATCTAAAGAGTACAACAGACTAGTGTATATAACAAAAAGGAAATAATACTACAATATATACAAACCTGTGTTTTATCAGTGAGGAGAGGGAAGTGGGGAGGGACAGGATGTGGTAGGGAATTAAGAGGTAAAAACTACTATTTGTAAAATAAATAAGCTACAAGTACATATTGTACAACACAGTAAATATAACCAATATTTCAGTTATTATCATAATGTAATTATAAAAGTAATCTAACCTTTCAAAGTTGTGAATCATGTTTTACATCTGAAAATTGCATACATCAACTATATATCAAAATTCCCTCCAGAATACATACTAAATATTCTCTAAACAAACAAACTTAAATTCAGTAAAAAAAAAAAAAAAAAAAAAAACTATAAAATAGCTCTATAGTTATATAAGTTGGTTCAAAATAAAGAATATTTGACTATGTTGTAGATAATTTACATATTATAATGTATACAATTAATTCAATGCTGTTTCTAATTAATTAAAATTCATTTTAGTGGAAGTATTTTCATAAGTAAAGAAAATGTGAATATATTTTGTACTTTGATTTTGTATTACATTCTCTATGCATTCCTGAAATAGTTTTAGAGCCTGGACTCTTGTGTGCACTAAATCAGTTACCCACAGATGGCTCAGGGGCCTGGCAAGTCAATTATGACAGAGGTCAGAATAAGGCAGACATGGCAGAGATGGAAAGGAAGATAAAATTCCATGATTAAAAGAACAAAGTGTAGAGAATTTGGAGATTCACAGATTCACATTAGTGTCTGATGCAAGTGCAATATGATACATGGCATCATAAAAATACAAAAAAATTGAAACTTCTCTATGTAACCCTGTTATATTAAAAACACAGTCAAGTGAGAATGGGTTTAAACTCACATGCCCTAGATGGCCACTCACTACCTCTGTAAATTTAGAAAATACTTTTCCTGCCTCAGGGACAATTCTGCTGATATTCCTCCCTTAATCTGTGAATGTGGTAGATTTCATTATTAGGTATCTTGATAAGCCAGTCTTGAATTCTATGACAAACCCTAAGTAACATACTTTATCTTATACAGTTCTGGATTTCATTAGCTAAATTAGAAGGATGATTTGAATTTATATTAATATTGTGTTACTGATCTATGTGGTTTTCATGAACAATCCTTCACTAATTTTGGTATAATGATCATGTAAACTACATAAATGAATTTGGTAGCTGTTCCTGAATTTATTCTTCAGAAAGGACTGTTCAAAATAAGGATTAAGGATTTTTTTTCTTTTTTGAAGTGTTAATAAAATTTATCTGTGTGTATATAAGCATGTGTAAAATTTTGCTTGTTTATACAAACTCTGCTTATGAGCCTATTTAAACAATTTCATATTCTTGGATTAACTTGGTCATTTATGTTTATCTTAAAATGCATTTTTAAATTTAATTTTCAAATTTAGATTCCTGAATTATTTCATGAAATTTTCCTATGACTTTCAAACATCGTGTGTATTTAGATTAATTTAATGTCTTTATTTTGCACTTATTATTGAGTTTTGTTGTGTCTTCTTGTTTTGTTTTGTTTCTGTTTTGACTAGTTTATCTCATGAGTTATTTTCTCTCTTCTATTCTAATTTTCAAAGAATTGCATTTTGATTTTGGCCTGTTTGAGTGGCAGTTTATTTTATTCTCCAACCAATCAAATTTATCTATTTGTCTTTCTCTAGCTTCTTGATTTAAATGTTTACTTATTTTTAATTATTTCCTGCATATAAGAAGAGCTACAGATTAGTCATAGCTAACAATTTATCTGTTTCTCATAGTTTGAGAAATGATGATTTCATTGTGATTTGGTTCTAAGTTTATTTTAATTGTCTTTATGTCAATATTTTTAGCTTTTAAATATGGTATGATTGTAGTTTAATGATCTGATATTTAATTACTTTTAATTTTATTGCTTTGTTATCAGAGGATATAGCACAGTCTCCAGAGTTTCTTGACTTATTATTCCTAGGTTATAAGATATCAACATTAACAAATGTTCAACGTCTGTATTAAGTGACCTTCTAGAACTAACACCCAAAAAAGGTGTCCTTATCATTATAGGGGACTGGAATGCAAAATTAGGAAGTCAAGAAACACCTGGAGTAACTCGCAGTTTTGGCCTTGGAGTACAGAATGAAGCAGGGCAAAGGCTAATAGTTTTGCCAAGAGAACACACTGGTCATAGTACACACTCTCTTCCAACAACACAAGGGAAAACTCTACACATGGACATACAATATGGTCAATATCAAAATCAGATTGATTATATTCTTTGTAGCCAAAGATGGAGAAGTTCTATACAGTCAGCAAAAACAAGACCAGGAGCAGACTGTGGCTCAGATCATGAACTTCTTATTGCCAAATTCAGACCTAAATTGAAGAAAGCATGGAAAATCACTAGACCATTCAGGTATGAACTGAATCAAATCCCTTACAATTATATAGTGGACAAGGCAAATAGATTCAAGGGATTAGCTCTGATAAAACTATGTGTCTGAGAACTATGAACAGAAGTTCGTGACGTTGTACAGGAGGCAGTGATCAAGACCATCCCCAGGGGGGGGAAAAATGGAGAAAGGCAAAATGGTTATCTGAGGAGGTCTTACAAATAGCTGAGAAAAGAAAAGAAGCTAAAGAAGAAGGAGAAAAGGAAAGATATACCCCCATTTGAATGCAGAATTCCAAAGAAAAGAAAGGAGAGATAAGAAAGCTCTCCTCAGTGATCAGTGAAAAGAAATAGAAGAAAACAACAGAATGGGAAACTCTAGAGATCTCTTCAAGAAAAATAGAGATACCAAGAGAACATTTCATGCAAAGATGGGCACAGTAAAGGAGAGACATGATATGGACCTAACAGAAACAGAAGATATTAAGAAGAGGAGTCAGCAATACACAGAAGAACTATACAAAAATGATCTTCACAACCCAGATAATCATGATGGTGTGATCACTCACCTAGAACAAGACACCCTGGAATGTAAAGTCAAGTGGGCCTTAGGAAGCATCACTGTGAACAAAGCTAGAGGAGGTGATGGAATTTCAGTTGAACTATTTCAAATCCTAGAAGATGATGCTGAAAGTGCTACACTCAATAAGCCAGCAAAATTGGAAAACTCCACAGTAGCCATAAGACTGGAAAAGGTTAGTTTTCACTCCAGTCCCAAAGAAAGGCAATGCCAAAGAATGCTCAATCTACCACTTATTTTCACTCGTGCATCTCACATGCTAGCAAAGAAATGCTCAAAATTCTCCAAGCCAATCTTCAACAGTACATGAACTGTGAACTTCCTAATGTCCAAGCTGGATTCAGAAAAGGCAGAGAAACCAGAGATCAAATTGCCAACATCCACTGGGTCATGGAAAAAGCAAGAAAGTTCTAGAAAAACATCTATTTCTGCTTTATTGACTATGCTAAATCCTTTGACTGTGTGGATCACAAGAAACTATGGAAAATTCTGCAAGAGATGAGAACACCAGACTTCCTGACCTGCCTCCTGAGAAACCTGTATGCCGGTCAAGAAGTAACAGTTAGAACTGGACTTGGAAAAACAGACTGGTTCCAAATTGGGAAAGGAGTATGTCAGGCTGTATATTGTAACCCTGTTTATTGAACTTATATGTAGAGTACATCATGTGAAATGATGAAATGGATGAAGCACAATCTGGAATCAATATTGCCAGGAGAAATATCAATAACCTCAGATATGCAGATCATACCACACTTACAGCAGAAAGTTAAGAAGAGCAAAAGAGCCTCTTGATGAAAATAAAAGTGGAGAGTGAAATGGTTGGCTTAAAACTTAACATTCAGAGAACTCTGATCATGTCATCTGGTCCCATCACTTCATGGCAAATAGATGGGAACAATGTAAACAGTGAGAGACTTTGTTTTCTTGGCTCCAAAATCACTGCTGATAGTAACTGCAGCCATGAAATTAAAAGATACCTGCTCCTTGACAGAAAAGTTATAACCAACCTAGACAGCATATTAAAAAGCAGATATACTTTGCCAACAGTGGTGAGTTTAGTTAAAGCTTTGGTTTTTCCAGTAGTCGTGTATGGTTGTGAGAGTTGGACTATAAACAAAGCTGAGTGTGGAAGAATGGATGCTTTTGAACTGTGGTGTTGAAGAAGTCTCTTGAGAGTCCCTCGGGCAGCAAGGAGATTCAATCAGTCCATCCTAAAGGAAATCAGTCCTGAATATTGATTGGAGGGACTGATGTTGAAGCTGAAACTCCAATGTTTTGGCCACCTGATGCGAAGAACTGACTCATTTGAAAAGACCCTGATGTGGTGAAAGATTGAAGACTGAAAGAGAAGGGAACAACAGAGGATGAGATGGTTGGATGGCATCGTCAACTCAATGGACATGAGTTTGTGTAAACTCTGGGATTTGTTGATGGACAGGGAAGCCTGGCGTGCTGCAGTCCATGAAGTCACAAGAGTCACACACGACTGAGCGACTGAACTGAACTAAAGGTCTGTATTAAAAGTGCTCATATTCTCTACTGGATTAAAGTTTTTCTGTTGTTGTTGTTGTTTTTCCTGTGCTTATTAAAACATATTAGTTAATCATATATTTCTGACCTTCTATATATTTCTTTATCTCTTTCTTGTTTATCATTTCCTTTGAAACTCATATTAAACACATTTACTACTTTTTTCTTGTTTTAATTCTCTGTGTAACTGTATTTTTTATGGTCAATGTGAAAAATCTCAGCCTTTTAATATTAGGAAGGATAACTCTTGTCATTATTGGTGTATTTCAGTTCTATTTTTGTCATTACATTTTCATCTTACTCTTTTTTGTATTCTTTTTCTTCTCTCTTTTTTGAAACAATCAATTTTTATTTATTCTCACTCCCCTATATTAATTATTCTTCAGTGCATTGAAAATTGTGAAGTCCAGTTGTTGTATTTTAGTAGTTGTCTACAAATTTTAGATTTCATAATGGGGTCATGTTTATCTTAAAAAGGTTAAAATTTATTGTGTCTAATTTCTTTATGCATAAAACAGAAATTTTTTGCTTGTTTTTCTTTCCCTCTATGTTAAGTCTTCTTATTTTACAGTTTTCTAGAATTGAACTCTATGCCATTCAATGAAGAACGTTATGGATGGTTTACAGGTGTGAAGAAGAAAGCAACCACTTCTTCCAGCAGGGGAGTCCATTCAGGGACTAACTGCGGCAACTGGAGCATCCAGCTTTCTGTTGGCAAAAAGTTTTGTCCTGTTACTCAGTTTTAATTTAAATATTATGATTTTCTGTTTATGCATTGATGTGAAAAAGATGAGTAACACAAGCCTAAAATCATATTTATATCTTTAATTTTTATTCCCACATGATTACATTGAATAATTATTAGATTTGCCATCAGGATATTCAAAATCCTTGATTAACATTGTTCTTTGCCTAACCCCTTTGATCTGACTTAATTTTTATTTTTCAAGAAATAGAATATTAGGAATTTTTACATAAAAATGAATGAAACCCAGCCTAAGTTTGCTTAAATAACATAGGTTATTTTACAAACCATTTAGGATAGATGGGTTTTAGATGCAGCTTGATAACCATGTTGGATTTCTCAGCTTTGTTTCACAGCTTTGAAATTCTTCTCATGTCCACAAGGTGGTTGTTGTCATTTTGTGGGGTAGTATTTTCTTATTTTTAAAATAAGTAATAAATATATTTCTCTTTTGAATTGACTTATGAATATCAGTTTGACCCTCATTTCTGTAACAATGTACTGTGACTAGGTTGAATAAATTGTTAGACATAGGGCTTCTCTTAACAGTTCAAATGATAAAGAATCTGCCTGCTGTGCAGGAGACTCCGATTGATCCCTGGGTCAGGAAGATTCCCTGGAGAAGGGAATGGATACCACTCCAGTATTCTTGCCTGTAAAATTTCACGGACAAAGGAGCCTGACAGGCAGTCCATGGGGTTGCAAAGAATTGGACATGATTGAGTGAATAACTTTCACTTTTTCAGTAATGGTCATTGCTATTTCTACATGCCACTATTATCTTAATTTTGCAGGTGAAAACTCAGGTAAAGTTTACAAAGCTAGAAAGTAGTGTTGCAAGAATTTGAAAAGAGGTGGCTTCATTCCAAGGCCTTGGGTATTAAACATTATATTACCTATTATTTCCTCTCATGTTAGGAAAAAATATGATAAAAATTTCTTTAATTTTCTAGAGTCCATATATGATTACATTATAAATAATTAAAAATGATATTAATACCAAGTATGAGGAAACTTCCATACTTCACAGTCTCAAGGTCCCACCACCGAGTCCTTTTTTGAGTATATACTGACCTAGATCACAATTTTCGCCATGTGACCAGGGCAAGTTTAATCCATCAGAGATTTTCATAATCACTTCCAATTAAGGAGGCGATGACATTTCTTTTCTCATTCCAGCCTAAGGCTACACTCCCAACTCTCACTCTGTTAGAAGACATATTCTTCCAGATAATTGAGAATGGGGATATCATGTCCCTCAGGGATTACATCATGCACTAACCACTTGTTGTTGTTCAGTAGATAAGTCATGTCTGACTCTTTGCAACCCCATGACCTGCAGGATGCCTGGCTTCTCTGTCCTCCAGTATCTCCCTGAGTTTGCTCAAATTCATGTCCATGTCCATTGAGTGAGTGATGCTATCTAAACATTTCATCCTCTGCCAGTCCCTTCCCAGATTCTGTCTAACCATATGCATTGAACAGCAGCAGGAGTAACAACAACAAACATAATATTTGCATAAAAGTACATATCTATCAGTCAGATGTTGTCATCATTAATGCCATATGTGGGATGATGACAGGCTGATAAAGTGCCTATAACTGCTCTCTTTAAGGCTAAAGTCTGTTCATTGAACGTTCTATAGGCAACTGGTTGAACATAAACAAGCACATCCTTTCTTTGAGTAATGATGGTCAGGGCTAAAAAGCAACACTGCTTTTAGTTTAGTGGACATAACTGCTAAAAATATGCACCCAATCTATCCTACCAAAGAGAAAATTAAGTTGAGTTCTATTTGGCTAATCTTTTGTTTGGTCTTCAACAACAGAAACTGTTTACCTTATGTTTGCATAACTGAATCTCTCTCAGGCAGGGTTACAAGATCAAAAACTTACATAATTGTATATTAAGTATATGATTGTCTACTACTAGAAAACACAATTGCAGGGACTGTCATCAGTTCAGGTCCTCAAGGCAGCAAAAGCCAAAAAAACAAGAGATATATTGGAAGGATATCTGTGAAGCATAAAGATGTGAGGGAACTAATATAGCTAGAGAACTTCAGACACAGCCCAGTTTTGACCCCTGTGAAGGGAGATGGGAAAGGATTGGATTGGAAGAGTGTCAGGATGCAGTGCAGCACTGGAAAAGTCTTGTACTTGCACCTTTGTCAGACAAAACTCAATTGACTAGATTTCTGTGTGCCTATTTTTCAATTCTGTTCTGTCCACTGATCGATTCGTGTACCAATACCATGCTGTCTTGAGTACTGCAGCATTATAATAAGTCTTGAAGTCAAGTAGTATCAATCTTACAAGTTAATCCCTTTTTTAAGTATTGTGTTGACTATTCTAGATCTTTTGTCTTTCCACATAATACTTATAATCAGTTTGTTGATAGCAACAGAATGATTCAGTGTTTTGAATGGGGTTGTGTTAATGTATAAATCAAGTTGCAAGAAATTGACACCTTAATTATATTGAATCATTCTATCATTAATGATAGATGAACATCAATGATATGTCTACTCTTTTAAACCTTTGATATCTTTTATCAGAGCTTTATAGTTTTCCTCATATGGGACTGCTGCATATTTACAGCTAAGTATTTTCTTCATTTTTTTGTGTGCTAATGTAACTAGACCAGACCACCTGACCTGCCTCTTGAGAAATCTGTATGCAGGTCAGGAAGCAACAGTTAGAACTGGACATGGAAAAACAGACTAGTTCCAAATAGGAAAAGGAGTACATCAAGGCTGTATATTGTCACCCTGCTTATTTAACTTATATGCAGAGTACATCATGAGAAATGCTGAACTGGAAGAAACACAAGCTGGAATCAAGATTGCCGGGAGAAATATCAATAACCTCAGATATGCAGATGACCCCACCCTTATGGCAGAAAGTGAAGAGGAGTTAAAAAGCCTCTGGATGAAAGTAAAAGAGGAGAGTGAAAAAGTTGGCTTAAAGCTCAACATTCAGAAAACGAAGATCATGGCATCTGGTCCCATCACTTCATGGGAAATAGATGGGGAAACAGTGGAAACAGTGTCAGACTTTATTTTGGGGGGCTCCAGAATCACTGCAGATGGTGACTGCAGCCATCAAATTAAAAGACGCTTACTCCTTGGAAGAAAAGTTATGACCAACCTAGATAGTATATTCAAAAGCAGAGACATTACTTTACCAACTAAGGTCTATCTAGTCAAGGCTATGGTTTTTCCAGTGGTCATGTATGGATGTGAGAGTTGGACTGTGAAGAAAGCTGAGCACCGAAGAATTGATGCTTTTGAACTGTGGTGTTGGAGAAGACTCTTGAGAGTCCCTTGGACTGCAAGGAGATCCAACCAGTCCATTCTGAAGGAGATCAACCCTGGGATTTCTCTGGAAGGAATGATGCTAAAGCTGAAACTCCAATACTTTGGCCACCTCATGAGAAGAGTTGACTCACTGGAAAAACTCTGATGCTGGGAGGGATTGGGGGCAGGAGGAGAAGGGGACGACCGAGCATGAGATGGCTGGATGGCATCATGGACTCGATGGACATGAGTCTGAGTGAACTCCGGGAGTTGGTGATGGACAGGGAGGCCTGGCGTGCTGCGATTCATGGGGTCGCAAAGAGTCGGACATGACTGAGCGACTGAACTGAACTGAACTGAATGTAACTAGTACTGTGTTTTTAATTTCAATATTCAATTGTTCATTCCTAGAATGTGGAAAACAAATTCAGTTTAAATAATAACTTGTGTATTGTAACCTTGCTATTTTAATTGCTTTTTAGTTCTTGTATAGCTTTTATTTCTTTTTTCTGTCCTATTGCATTACTAAGACTTTCAGGAAAATGTTGAGTATGAGTGATGAGACAAGGCACTCTTGCTTTGTCAAGTTTGATGATAGGGAGAAGGCATCTAATTTCTAACCATTAAGCATGATATAAATGGTGAATATTTGTAGATGTTCTGTATCAAGTTGAAGAAATTTCCTTTGCTCCTAGCTAGCTTAGAGTTTTTATCATAAATGAATATTGGATTTCGTCGAATACTTTTTCTACATCTATTAATATGATCAAATTACTTTTATTCTTTTGTCAGTCAATGTAATGAATTACATTAATTGATTGTAGAAGGCTGAAAGCTTGCATTTTTGAAGTAAATCCCTCTTGGTTATAGAGAATAGTTCTGTTTGTACATTGTTGGATTTGATTTGCCAATAATTAGTTGATGATTTTTACATCTATGTGCATGAGAGATATTGATCTTCAGTCTTCCTTTCTTATAAAGTCTTTACTTGATAAAGTAGTCTTTATAGAATATATTAGAAAGCATTCCCTCTGTTATTTTCTGCATGTGATTGTAGAGATTTCTTCATTATAAGGTATAATTTCTTCATTATAAGGTATAATTTCTTCATTAAAAGCTTTGTAGAATACATAAGTAAAACTATTTGGGTCTGGTGTTTTCTTTCTTGGAAGTTCATAAACTCATTGTTAGAAATAGACCTATCCAATAATTTATTTCTCCTTGAATGAGTTTTGGTTATTTATATCTTTCAAGTCATTGGTTAATTTTACCTTAGTTATCAAATGTGTAGACATAAAGTTGTCCATAATACTAATCTATTGTACACTTAATAGATAATATATGCTATGTCCACTCTTTTAAATATAGAGGCACAAGACAACAGAATAGAAGGATGTGCAATCATGTTCTCCAGTTAGAACTCCAAAATTACAACTAACTACTGAACAACCATCAACAGGACAATGTTGGATCCCACCAAAAAAGGAACCCTGTGTCCAAGTGCAAAGGAGAAGCCCCAACAAGATGGTAGGAGGGGCAAAATCATGTTTAGAATCAAACGCCATACCCACCAGAGATGCTCAGAGGGCTTAAACGAAACCTTGTGCACACCAGGACCCAGAGACCCCACAGAGACTGAGCCAGACCTGCTTTAAGTGTTTGAATGTCTCCTTCAGAGGCACAGGCCAACAGTGGGCTGACATAATGACAGGGGCTTTGGCTGAAGCATACCTGGGAGACATGATGTGTGAGCCCCACCATACAGCCACCAAACAGACAATGCAAAAATTGAAGAAAAATTATACCAAAGAAGTTCTTAACACTGTTGCAGAATTTCTAGGGCCCACAATAGATTTTCCAACCTGGGGATCTGGCAAAAGGACTGAGAACCCCCAGGGAATTTGACTTTGAAGGCCAGTGGGATATGATTTCAGAATTTCCACAGGACTGGGGAAATAGACTCTTGGAGGGAACAAACAAAACCTTGTCCATTTTCATTCCATTCCCAAAGAAGGTCAATGAGAACGAATGTTCAAACTACCACACAATTGCACTCATTTCACATGCTAGCAAGGTAATGCTCAAAATCCTTCAAGTTAGGCTTCAGCACTATGTGAACTGAGAACTTACAGATCTACAAGCTGGATTTAGAGAAAGCAGAGGAACAGAGGTCAAATTGCCAACATCCATTGCACGGTAGAAAAAACAAGAGGAGTCCAGAAAAAAAATCTACTTCTGATTTATTAACAATGCTAAAGGCTTTGACTGTGTAGATCACAACAAAGTGGAAAATTCATAGAGATGGTAATACGAGACCACCTTATCCACCTCCTGAGAAACCTGTACATAAGTCAAGACAGAACAGTTAAAACAGGACATAGAACAACGAAGGTGAAGGTGAAGTCGCTCAGTCGTGTCCTACTCTTTGCGACCCCATGGACGGTAACCTACTAGGCTTCTCCGTCCATGGGATTCTTCAGGCAAGAATACTGGAGTGGGTTGCCATTTCCTTCTCCAGGGGATCTTCCCAACCCAGGGATCGAACCCAGGTCTCCTGCATTGGAGGCAGACGCTTTAACCTCTGAGCCACCAGGGAAGCCCATAGAACAACGAACTGGTTCACAATTGGGAAAGAAGTATGCAAAGTCTGTATATTGTTACCTTGCTTATTTAATTTCTGTGTGGAGTATGTCATGCAAAATGCTGAGCTCTATGAATCACAAAGTGGAATCAAGATTGCAAGGAGAAATATTAACAACCTCAGATATGAAGGTGATACCACTCTAATGGCAGAATGAGAAAAGGAACTGTAGATCCTCATGTTGAAAGTGAAAGAGGAGAGTGAAAAAGCTGGCTTAAAAAATTCAGCGTTTCAAAAACTAAGATCAAGGTATTCAGTCCCATCACTTCATGGCAAATAGATGGAGAATGAATGGAAACAGTGACAGACTTTATTTTCTTGGGCTCCACAATCACTGTAGACAATGGCTGCATATGTGAAATTAAAAACTGCTTACTCCTTGGAATGAAAGCTATGAAAAATCTAGACAGCATGTGAAGAGCAGAGACACCACTTTCTGAACAAAATTCTGTATAGCCAGAGCTATGGTTTTTCCAGTAATCATGTATGATTGCACCATAAAGTTGGACCATAAAGATCTCTGAACAACTAAAAATTGATGCTTTTGATCTGTGGTTCTGGAGAAGACTCTTGAGAGTCCTTTGGACAGCAAGGAGATCAAACCAGGTAATATGAAAGGAAACCTACCCTTAATATTCATTGGAAGGACTGATGCTGAAGCTTCAATACTCTGGTCACCTGATGTGAAGAGCTGACCCATTAGAAAAGACCCTGATTCTGGAACAGATTGAGGGCAATCTGTGAGGATAAGGGAGTGACAGAGAATGAGATGGTTCAGTTCAGTTCATTTCAGTCGCTCAGACATCTCTGACTTGGCGACCTCATGAATCACAGCACGCCAGGCCTCCCTGTCCATCACCAACTCCCAGAGTTCACTCAAACTCATGTCCATCGAGTCGGTGATGCCATCCAGCCATCTCATTCTCTGTCATCCCCTTCTCCTCCTGCCCCCAATCCCTCCCAGCATCAGGGTCTTTTCCAATGAGTCAACGTTTTGCATCAGGTGGCCAAACTACTGGAGTTTCAGCTTCAGCATCAGTCCTTCCAATGAACACCAAGGACTGATTTCCTTTAGAATGGATTGGCTGGATCTCCTTGCAGTCCAAGGGACTCTCAAGAGTCTTCTCCAACACCACAATTCAAAAGCATCAATTCTTCGGCGCTTAGCTTTCTTCACAGTCCAACTCTCACATCCATACATGACCACAGGGAAAACCATAGCCTTGACTAGATGGAACTTTGTTGGCAAAGTAATGTCTCTGCTCTTTAATATGCTATCTAAGTTGGTTATAACTTTTCTTACAAGGAGTAAGTGTCTTTTAATTTTATGGCTGCAATCATCATCTGCAGTGATTTTGGAGCCCAGAAAAATAAAGTCTGACACTGTTTCCACTGTTTTCCCATCTACTTCCCATGAAGTGATGGGACCGGATGCCATGATCTTCGTTTTCTGAATGTTGAGCTTTAGGCCAACTTTTTCACTCTCCACTTTCATTTTCATCAAGAGGCTTTTTAGTTCCTCTTCACTTTCTGCCATAAGGGTGGTGTCATCTGCATATCTGAGGTTATTGATATTTCTCCCGGCAATCTTGATTCCAGCTTGCGCTTCTTCCAGCCCAGTGTTTCTCATGATGTACTCTGCATAGAAGTTAAATAAGCAGGGTGACAATATACAGCCTTGACGTACTCCTTTTCCTATTTGGAACCAGTTTGTTTTTCCATGTCCAGTTCTAACTGTTGCTTCCTGACCTGCATACAGATTTATCAAGGGGCAGGTCAGGTGATATGGTATTCTCATCTCCTTCATGAGATGGTTGGATGGCATCAAAGACTCAATGGACATTAGTTTGAGCAAACTCAGATAGATGGTGAAGGACAGGGAAGCCTTGCATGCTGTAGTCCATGTGGTCTCATTGAATAAGAGATAACTCAGTGAGTGAAAAAGAACAAAAATATTTATAATGGATACACACACACACACATACACACACACACATACATTTATATACATCTATATATACATCTATATATGACAGAATAGGACTTACATTGTCATATATATATATATGTATGACACAATAGCACTTAATTGAACACAATAGAGTTCTTACTGTATGACCATCATCATGTTTTCTGTTTAAGCATCATACAAATGGCAGCGATGCCACCATTTGGGTAAAAACTGGATCCTTCTCTAAGTTTTTCCTTAAATCTTAACTGTTTGGAGATACAGCTAGCGATTTGGGCTCTGTGCTTGCTGTCCACTGGAAGCAGTCTGCTCTATAATGGGCATCTGCATCACTGTGTAAGTCCTTCTTACTCCATGGTTATATACATATCCATCCCTTTTATCATCTTCTAGCAGGTATTAGCCAGTCCCTCAGTTGACTGGTCTGCTTCCTACCAAAGACAATGAATATAAAGAGAACTCTAAAATCTGCCTGGGGATCACCCTGTATTTTCTCAGTTCCCTCACTCTCCCATTCTGTCCCAAAACTACTTATTCTTCCTTAACTTCCCCATACAGCATGCCTGTTCCTTACCTTGGCTCATGGTTTAGTGTCCTGTTTTACTCAGAATACTGTGTACCTCAGTAAAGTTCTGCACATGTCCTCAACCCCTTATCCCTGATACATTTACTTATCTTTCACTTCTGACTCTATGATTTATTGTCCATACTCCTGTCTATTGGTATATCTAAAGTTCAACTTGTATGCTTGGTTCTATTCACTCTCACCAACTTAATAACAGATCTATATTATACTTGTCTTCAGTATTATCAAATTTTCCCTCTCTGTTTTGTCCTTCTTATAAGCAAAAAAGAGAAACTTGTATTTCTTCCATCAACATAAATCCTACTTATTCTCACTAAGTAGACCCCTCTGCTCTTCTTATAGAAAATATCTGCAAAGAATTGCCCACACTTGGTATTCACCCTAATTCCCCTTCCTTTTTCTTGTAAACATTGTGCAATCAGGTCTTTTACTTACAGTGGGACAAACACTACCCAAATGAATGTGATGGTTGGTCTTCCTGTCACACAGAGAATAACAGATGCTACTCTCTTGCTGGGAACACTTTCTGCCCTTGAATTCTTGGTACCACACCATGCTAGTTTTCTTCCCAGTCATTCTCCTTTGGTACTTCCTCTCCTTTTCTCTGAACTTTTCACACTGGAGTAACCCTGGCTCCATCATCAAACACATTTTTTACTACAGTTTCCTCGCACACACATTCCTCATTCCCCATTATTCTTTATTGTTCTCTGAAACATGTTTTGCAATATGACAAACTGTATGCTACTTGCTTAATTCTCATTGCCTATTTCCTTCTATTGTATTTTAAGCTCTGGGAGAAAAGCGATTTTTCACTCTGTTACTTACTATCTGTTTCTATTACCTAGAAAAATACCTGGGACAAGGTTGAAAGTGGAAGTGAAAGTGACTCAGTTGTGTCTGACTCTTTGCGACCCCATGGACTACACAGTTCATGAAATTCTCCAGGCCAGAGTATTAGAGTAGATAGCCTTTCCCTTCTCCAGGGACAATATTAATTATCAATAAATGTCTATTGAATTGAGACAGGCCTAAGACCTCAGACCCTTTGGTGCAAGATAAAACTTGCACCTGGAAAACCTCTCTTCAAGCTACAAAATATAAAGAAATTATATGAGACTAAAATTAGCTGTCTACATGTGCAGTTGGGGCAAATTTTGGACCAAAAACTACAAAGACTCAAAAACAAAAAATTCCAACTGCTTTTTCTACAGGCATGAAGAAAAAACTGGGTGTCAGGAGCAAAAGTAGAATACTGCTTATGCCCTTCTGCACTCAAACACGAAGGTAGTGGGTAAACCACCTAAGCCAACCCTCCATCCCTGGACATCCCTCAGTTCAGTTCAGTTCAGTCGCTCAGTCGTGTCTGACTCTTTGCGACCCCATGAATGGCAGCATGCCAGGCCTCCCTGGACATCATCAGCTCCCGGAGTTCACTCAGACTCACGTCCATTGGGTCAGTGATGCCATCCAGCCATCTCATCCTCAGTCGTCCCCTTCTTCTCCTGCCCCCAATCCCTTCCAGCATCAGAGTCTTTTCCAATGAGTCAACTCTTCGCATGAGGTGGCCAAAGTACTGGAGTTTCAGCTTTAGCATCATTCCTTCCAAAGAAATCCCAGGGCTGATCTCCTTCAGAATGGACTGGTTGGATCTCCTTGCAGTCCAAGGGACTCTCAAGAGTCTTCTCCAACACCATAATTCAAAAGCATCAATTCTTCGGTGCTCAGCCTTCTTTACAGTCCAACTCTCACATCCATACATGACCACAGGAAAAACCATAGCCTTGATTAGACGGACCTTAGTCGGCAAAGTAATAACCTACCCTACATAAGGAAGGAACTCGACCCCCCCCACCCCACCTCAGGGAGAAAACAAGGGAACCTGTTACTTGCTTTTGCTCCCACGTGCAGCTGGTAAGGGAAACCCAATAAAGCCTCGCTTGAATTTCTTGTCTTTCTTTTAGTCAATTGCCATTGGTTGGAGAGGCCAAGAGCCCTATTCAATATCAAACTCAATGACTATGTAAGGTGGCTCTCCTCCTGAAAATAATGTCTCACATTTTGTCAAGGCAGTAGCAAATAATGACAATGAAGGTCAAGGGGTTAAGACAAACACAGAGGTCTATTGTTAAAATACAAGATTCATCTTTTGATTAACAGACATTGTTAATATTACCATAGTCTAGCTTATTAATATTACCATAGTCTAGCTTATTAATATTTTCCTTTATGGTAAGTGCTTTTCCAAACTCAAACTCATAAAGATATCATTCTGAGCAACCATCTAATCATTTTATTATTTATCTTTACATTGTGAGTTGTAATTTAGAATTATAATCTACAATTGTGAGCAGTGTGAATTAGGGCTCTACTTAGTTCTTTTTTTAATTTTTTTTTTGGCCAATATATTTCATACTATAAGATATATTTCTTTTTCCAAATGTTATACTTTTCTATCTTTGTCACTCACTTAATAACCTGCAATTTCAAAATAAGTTTTTAAAAAATGTGTCCTGGTTTTTAAGCCTTTCTCTGCAGAAGGGATGTTCAAAACAGACATGGTAATGCATTGTATGAATATCATAGTTTAACTTTTGCTTCAATATCTATGATTTTTCACTATGTTTTCTTGTTAGCAATATAAAAATATTATAATACAGAAAAGTATTTTAATAGTATGTGTTTTATAAATTGTGAAGCTTTATGATCTGTTGCAGAGAAGCAATGACACCCCACTCCAGTACTCTTGCCTGGAAAATCCCATGGACAGAGGAGCCTGGTGGGGTCGCTGAGGGTTGGACACAACTGAGAGACTTCACTTTCACTTTTCACTTTCACGCATTGGAGAAGGAAATGACAACCCACTCCAGTGTTCTTACCTGGAGAATCCCAGGGACGGGGGAGCCTGGTGGGTTGCCGTCTATGGGGTCACACAGAGTCGGACATGACTGAAGTGACTTAGCAGCAGCAGCATGATATGTTGAAATACTGAGTTCTATTGATCCAGACCCTGATAGCTCAGCTGGTAAGGAATTGTTTTGCAATGCAGGAGACCGGGTTCGATTCCTGGATCAGCTGGAGAAGGGATAGGCTACCCAATCCTGTATTCTTGGGCTTTCCTTGTGGCTCAGCTGGTAAAGAATCTGCCTGCAATGCTGGAGACCTGGTTTTGATCCCTGGGTTGGGCAGATCCCCTGGAGAAGGGAAAGGCTACCCATTCCAGCATTCTGGCCTGGAGAATTCCATGGTTTGTACAGTCTATGGGGGTCCCTAAGAGTCAGACATGACTGAGTGATTTTCACTTTCACATTGATCCAGACATTTTGCTGGGACCTTTGTTATGGTGAAATTTATGTGTAACTTTGACTAGGCTATGGTGCCTACTTGTTTGGTCAAGACTACTCTAGATACTTTTATAAAGGTATTTTGTAGATCTGATTATTAATAGAATCTACAAGAAGAAACTTTACCTGAAGGTTGCAACTAAAATCTTATCTGAGATTACAGACTGCTGACCTACTCAAAAGATTTCAGATCAAAACTGCAACATTAATTCTTACTTGAATTTCCAGCCTGCCCCAGACTGCCCTGTGGATTTGGGACTTGCCAGGTGTCCTAATACTATGAACCAGTGTCTTAAAATAAATCTCTTTACATGCACACACACACACACACACACACACACACTATTGCTCTCTACAAAACCTTACTAAGACACACTGCTTATATTAAATAGCAAGACTGAATCAAAGGGGTGAAAACTTATTCAAGACAGTAAAATATATGAGGTATAGGAAGATAAGAATTTTTAAAATCTTATCAGAGAGTTTTTTGTGCATTTTCTGATATCCCTTAATGTATACAAAAAGATTCAGCTTAAGCTTTGAAGAGCAAGTTATCTAAATATCAGTGAGATCATATCTTATGGGAAATTATTGTTTAAACAATTATAGCAGCAGAAGAAGATCAAGAATACTGAGAGAAAATCTTTATGTAAATATCATTTGAAGATAGTTTTAGAATTTACTATAATCAGATAAAGGGAGGTTGGACTCACCAACAAGAAAGACAATTTTGTTTATTTGTTTCAATTTTATGTTAATATTAAGCTGGAATTTTAAGCTTCAAGGAGCTCCAACCAGTCCATTCTAAAGGAGATCAGTCCTGGGTGTTCTTTGGAAAGAACGATGCTAAAGCTGAAACTCCAGTACTTTGGCCACCTCATGTGAAGAGTTGACTCACTGGAAAAGACTCTGATGCTGGGAGGGATTGGGGGCAGGAAGAAAAGGGGACAGCAGAGGATGAGATGGCTGGATGGCATCACCGACTCAATTGATGGGTTTGGGTGAACTCCGGAAGTTGGTGATGGACAGGGAGGCCTGGTGTGCTGCAATTCATGGTATCACAAAGAGTCGGACACAACTGAGCGACTGAACTGAACTGAACTGAACTGAAGTTGAAAATTTAATAGTTTTATTTTTAACATGTACTTTATCTTGTATAGACAGGAATCAAATTCACATTTTCAATGTATATGATCACTTTCATATTCATCAATTGTATCATTAATAAGCTACATAAAAAAGAAAATTTCATCAACTTAGATCTGTGAAGGTAATTTTTTAAATAGAAAAGTAATATAACATGAGTAATTAGTCACTATGTCAAGGTTAGGTTAAATTAAATAAACAATAGCAAATTATCAGCAGATAATTCAGAATCTTCCTTTTAAAGTCAAGACACTGAATAAACCACCAGAACTTTTTACCCTTGTTTTCTACATGTGTTAAAAAGCTAAACTTCCTAATATGCAATTAAGCCAGAAGTGAAGGTGACTGCTGGAAGGCCATTGCAGGTAATCAATGATGTCTATGTGATGAAATAATTTTAAAAGCATCAGGATTGCAAACACAGAAACAGTATACGCTTTTCTGAGTAAAATATCCAAATAGAGTTTCCAGCCAAGTAAAAGAAAAACCAAGATTAGTAAATGAGGATTAGAAAACGTGTAAAACAAAGTTGTTGATAGTGCAAAACAACAGAAACATGTGTTTCTATGTGTTATATGTGTATATGTGTCTATGGAGAAATAAACTTTAATAATATATAAACATACATTAAATTGTATTGTTATTCCAAGTGGTTGAGTTAGCCACAGAAATGAAACCCTTTATATAACAAATCATGCACATAGCTTAATTATTTGTCTATTAAACATTAGGAAATTTAGAACTGTGTATTGAGTGCTTTAGACAAAGAGGGAAGTGCTATTGATTCTTTTCTTCTACATCAGCTAGTAGGAAAATGAAAGTGAAGTGAAAGTTGCTCAGTCACATCTGACTCTTTGCAACCTCGTGGACTATAGAGGCCGTGGAATTCTCCAGGCCAGAATAGTGGAGTGGGTAGCCTTTCCCTTCCCCAGGGAATCTTCCCAACCCAGGGATAGAAACCAGGTCCCCAGCAGTGCAGGCAGATTCTTTACCAGCTGAGCCACCAGGGAAACAAAAGATATGCTAATAATCAAGAGTGGCCCCTCTTGGTCTTTAACTTTACTGAAATGTATCCATGCCAAGACTCTGCTACATAGAAAACTGAAGTGGCTAGATTAAATTATCCAATTCCTCTGAAGTGTAGTTTACATTTCTGCCTATTTCTGTTCTCTGTTGTATCAGTCTGGTTCTCCCATAATTTTTTTCTGTGTCATGAAAAATGAAAATTTATCTTTGACTTTCTGATTTATTTTGATAATCACTGGGGGGTGGGGTGGGCGGGGGGAGAAACAACGAATTCTAATTATCCTTGGTGGCTCAGATGGTAAAGAATCTGCCTGCACTGCCGGAGACCTGGTTTCAATCCCTGGGTTGGAAAGAACCCCTGAAGAAGGGAATGGCTAGCCACTCCAGTATCCTGGCCTGGAAAATTCCATGGACTGTATAGTCCATGGAGTCACAAAGAGACATGACTGAGTGACTTTTACTGAAACTGAATTATTAATAGGTCAAGATTTCTATCTTACTTGTGACAGAAAATTTGACCAATGTGGAAATTTAAAAGATTCATGTTGCAAGTTAATTTTTGTTGTTGTTCAGTCACTCAGTAGTGTTGGAAACTTTGAGACTCCATGGACTGCAGCACGCCAGGCTTCCCTGTCCTTCACCACCTCCTGAAGCTTGCCCAAACTCATGTCCACTGAATCAGTGATACCTCTGTTGTCCTCTTCTGCCTTCAGTCTTTCCCAGGTCTTTTTCAAAGAGTCAGCACTTTCCATCAGGTGGCCAAAGTATTGGAGTTTCAGCATCAGTCCTTCCAATTAATATTCAGGACTGATTTCCTTTAAGATTGACTGATCTGATCTCTCAAGAGTCTTCAACACCACAATATGAAAGCATCAGTTTTTCATCACACAGCCTTCTTTATGGACCAACTCTCATATTCATACGCGACTACTGGAAAAATTGTAGCTTTGACCATATGGCCCTTTGTTGGCAAAGTTTCTCACTCATGTATTTTATACATGAAATCATGATTAGTACATTCATACATACTTTTTTTCATACAAATATCTCAATGTTCCATAAGATAGTCCATCGTGACTCAGTTATAGATTTTATAGGTAAAAATAGCACCTAAAATTTTAGGAGCAAATTAACAATCATGAAAACTGGGAGGAAGAAAGAAAACAATTTTATGAATATATCTCATATTGCTTGTTAAAAATCAGAAAAACACTTTCTCTTATTTTGATAATTAGAGAAATGATGTACCATTTTTACATTTAATAAATTTTAGGACAAATAACCAGTGAAATTTTAAATATAATTCTTAATTTGTAAATAATATATGCTAAAAGTGGACAGAAAAGAATCACATATAAATGGTTTGGCTTAGATAATTTCCTCTGGTTTTTGCATTAAAAGTTAAATAGTAGGACACAGGTAAAAGTAGGGAGACGCTGAAATTGTGGCAATAATTCACATGGCAGAAAAGCATCGTGGTTTAGACTGAGTGTTATTGATGAAGGCTGTGTAAGGAAGAATGATTGTGAATGTATTTTAGTGTAGAAATACAATTTCATGGTAGTTTGGATATAAAATATAAAAATAAAGACATGATTCTAAAATAAATTCAAGATTTATTTTGCCTGAGTAACTCAATTAATGAAGTTTCCATT
Source organism: Oryx dammah (assembly GCF_014754425.2). Classification (NCBI taxonomy): domain Eukaryota; kingdom Metazoa; phylum Chordata; class Mammalia; order Artiodactyla; family Bovidae; genus Oryx; species Oryx dammah. The sequence continues at coordinate 37,947,516 of NW_024070196.1, read as the reverse complement.
CATTAAGATGGAGAAAACTATGGAAAGAATAAGTTTTAAGGTAGGCATCAAGTAAAGTTTTATGCCTTTGCATAGAGATATCAAGTAACATGCTTAACATAGTAGTCTAGAATTCTAAGTTCATATGCCAAGAAATATTTTCAATCAACAGCAAAGAGATAATGTTTAAACCTATCAAATTATACAAAATGTGAATGAAAATTCCTCACTGAGTCTAGCAAAGTATATATAAGTGAATATATTCTTTTGAGTAAGAAGAGTAAAAATCAGTGAGCTCAAGAAAGACTGAGTGATGAAGATATGGAGAAAGCAGTTTGCTGTAAAGTGCTACAGCAGATAGAGATGGTTACAGTGTAAAAAGATTTTTTTAATTAAAAAATATGTATTTACAAAATAGGTAATGAACAACGGGAAAGGGAAAAAAAAAAAAAAAACAGTGAGAAAAGAAATGATTCCTAGAAATATGGTTTGAGTAAAGAAAAGTAGGGCTTCACTGGTGGTGTTAGTGGTAAAGAACCTGCCTGCCAAAGCAGAGATGTAAGAGGTGTGGGTTTGATCCCAGGTTGGGAAGATCCCTTGGAGAAAGGAATGGCAACCCCCTCCAGTATTCTTGCCTGGAGAATGCTATGGACACAGGAACCTGGAGGGCTACAGTCCATGAGGTCACAAAGAGTTGGACATGACTGAAAAGACTTAGTATGCATGCAAAGAAAAGTAGATGGGATCCAGTGAACAAAAGCAACTGAATTTGAGGTTCTTGCTTTTTTGCAAAAGAATTTGGAGACAAAGTAACAAAAAAAGTGGGTTTATTTAGAGAGAAACAGACGCCACCGATAGCTTGTGGTCCATCTCAGAAAGTAAGAGAGAGCTAGCTCTGAAATATGGCATGTTTAGTTTTAGTGAGCTGGGTAATTTCATAGGCTAAAGAGTGGGAGGATTGTTCCAATTATTTTGAAAAAGGGTCAGAGATTTCCAAGAATCGGGCCAACACCACTTTATGACCTTTTAAGGTTGGCCTCAGAACTGGCATAGCACTGGAAGCTGTGCTGTTTAGCATGCTAATACATTACCATGAGTGTATGAGGCTCAAAGTCCATTGGAAGTTGAATCTTCCGCCATCTTGGACTTAGTTCATTCTAATCAGTTATGTTGTCTCCTCAGGCTATGTCATTCTTTTAAAGGTTGTGCCCTGCCCTCTTCCCTCATGTTTCCCAACCATGGATCCTTATTAATAAAAGTACAGACAGGATACAGTGGTGTGTGACTTGGAAATGAGATGCTGAGTAAAACTAGAATTTTGTTTCTGTGCTTATTTCCATTTTGTCACAGAATTGGAAAAAAGATAGGAATGGATATAAATGGTGGTAGAGTAGAATTTGAGGAAAGAAAAGATGGTATAAAATACTCCTTGGAAGGTTCTGTCCAGTTACAGGATGGGGGAATTTTAAGAGGCTGGCAGAGCCATGTCAAGAGTTGACCAACATTAGTGATCATATTTTAATATGAGAGAGCCATTAAGGTTGACTATTTTTCTTCAAGCACAGAGTTGGTGAAGATTTCCACCTTGAGGACTCTGGACAGTTTTATGGGTGAAATAGATTATGGAGGCTATTGAGGATGTTTCAAGAGAGGATAATAATGATAAAACATGGATTCTACTCTGGAAGTGAAGAAAAGTGAAAATAGGATGGGGATGAGGATGAGAAAATAGGTGTCAGGATCAGTGCATTGTCAGTTCCTGCAGGGTCAAATAATCTTAGGGCCAAGGCACTGCAAGGGAAGATTGAACTCTAAGTAGGCCAGGAAATCCAGTGACAGGAAATTAGGTCACTTCTAAGAAAATTATCAAGGAAAAAAGGAGGGAATATAAAGGATATTTATAGTAAAATAACATAATGCCGACCTGTTTATACCTTAGCATTAAGAATCCACTATTTCAGTTTTATAAAGAGCATAAGAAAGCATATTTTAAACACTGTTTTGTACTGTAGGTAAGACATATACAAAGGACTCAAGGCATATAAATAGCTTCAAACTACTCATTACAGTTTAAGTACATGTCAACTAAAATGTTCTAAGAATTAAGATAAGATGTTTTTGTTCTCATTTCAAAGGAAAAAAAAAAACATGATTTATGGGAAGATAGGGCATTAGTTGTGTAGTTGTGAATGTATAAGAACGATAAAAGTATAAAGAAGGTGGTAATTCCAAAGAAAACTGAACAATTGAAACTTAAACCTTGTAGTATTAGAAACTAGGACACATGGAGCAAATTACTAACTCAAATGAGAACCAGAGTTGAAAAGTGTATTTTTAGAAGAGCATTTTTGTTTTATTTTGTTCTGTCCTTTCCTTTCATTAGCGGATAAGTTAAAGATGAACAACTTAGAGAGCTTAGGTGAGGAACATAATAAACATTTGGAACAGGATAACCAAATTACATAAAATTTGACAAATGTTAAGAGTTTACTCCTAAAGAACCATTTAAAACCCAGATTTAGTCAGGACAATATAGCAATGGGAGTAGCTCATTACATACAGCAAATGACTAGAATTTGACAACTTTCAGCTACCTTTTCCAACAAAAGGCTGTTATCAACATTTTTCACAGTAAATGCTTTTAATGAAGCCCCTGTGGGCAAGTTGTCAAGGTGTACACATGCTGTTTTGCATGTTCCTCTTTAGAAAGAGATGAAAACTGCTATGAGCACCTTGGACAGCAGTCATCCACAGAAGATGAGTCCTCTGCTGCCTCTAATGACCATATCCATCAGACCATAATAATGATACAATTTCCTACTGAAGATCTTGTTGTCATCCCACAGGGGACTCAGTTACCCTGAGGTATCAGAACTGTTTAGTGACAATGCCTGTTATTATGGTCTCCATTCTCTAACTTTGGAGTTTGGGGATACATTTTTATTATATAAGGATTTGGAAAGTGTTACAAAGGAACAGTCTTTTATCTCTCAGCTGGAGCAACAGTAGTACCTTGCCTGAGAACTCAACCAAATCATCAATTCATTTAAATTCTGTGGTAAGTTCTAATACTAGAGAAAATATATTTCTTATAAATAAATGTTTAAAGTAACATGAATACAATGAGTATGTTTGCTTTTCACAAAATTTCATGCAGCATATTTTACATACATATATCAGATCACTTGTGCAAGCACTAATGGCATAGAGTCCCCTCGTTTATTCTAAAAATATGAGGCAAAAATGACAGAAAATCTTTGTTCATTGCTATTGTTCTTTCTCTGTTGGGGTATTATTATATTTTTCCTGTATTGAAATGATAGCTTTATCATTTGAATTTGAATATATGAATATTTAAGTATTGTCCATTTATAGTATAGAAAAGGAGACTAGAAATGTGTTTTTCTGTATGATGTGTGCAGACAGGAAGAGGTTTGGTTCAAGTTTTTTTTCATAGCAAAAGAGTAACTCTAAGTCTTGACTGATATCACTTGGGTCAGAAACAGCACTAGTTAAGTTAGGATGCGGTAACAGACAAGCTCCAAATCCAAAGTGAATCACAACCAGCATGTTTGCTTTTGGCCCATTTCCTGTGCATAGGGACTAGGAAGTTTTTACATTAGAATCCAGGAACCCAGGTTTATAAAGGCTCCAATGCTTTCCACAAATATCTTTGAAGGTTTCCCTGAGGGTAGGAACCATCTCAGTCAACCAGAAATGGAAAGAGCTCACAACAGCCCCATGCAGGTTTCCAAGGGTTAAGGGTAGAGTTACCCTCATTGTCTCCACTCACACGGAGACTGATTCTACACCTATAAAGCAGAGAAAGCTCATTTGGATTAATAACCAGTAATTTCTGTTTGATTATCTTCCATTAATGCCTTATCAATGTTCAGGCCTTATAAATTCAAAAACTACATTCACTAGCAATAGTTCCAACTATATGGGTTAAATAAATTAAATATTTTTAGAATACCTACAGATACTGTATAAGTGTGGGGCTCTATTATTGAATATCCAATCATCCTCAATGGTACAGTCAGGAAATTTAGACAGAAATAGAATGTCCTTCCCAGTGATTTGTCTGCCATTATCCTAGATTGATGTCATATGCTACTTGAGTCTTGGATCCAGTGCGATATTTCCTGGTATAATCACCCCTTCTAATATCAGTTAATTAGGTAATTTACTTTACAGAGTTTACATGCAAATTGTAAAGATTTGTTATTTCTATTATGTACAGTTTACATCTAGTCTTTATTCATCAGAAATTGTATTTTTCTTACAATAAATTATATGCTTATTCTTATATACTATGCATATGGCTATATTTTCAAAATATGTTAACTTTTACAGTTGAAATTTTCTTTTAAATTACAATATTTCTTTTATTCAATAAAAATCCTTTATTAAACTTGTACTGGATCTCCTATGACATATTCTGAGATTACAATTTTTTTTAAAAAAATTACTGTGTAACATGGAGACAGGTCTATAGATGGATTAAAGAGAAATGTGAAGACAACGTAGTTAAAATGTCTTACCATGTTTTTCACTTTGGGTTATTAAGGTGGGAATATTTTAATAATCTCTTTTGATGAAATTGCAAAACTAAAATGCTTTAATCCAAATATTATTTAAAAGACTATTCATTGCCATTATTTAAAAATACATTACTTCTTAGAAATAACAATTTTCTGTACTTCAATATATGTGGTTTTAAAACTACTGAATTAAAGATTTGGGGTAGTATGAGGGAATTAAACTAGACTTCTAATTCCCCCTGCATAGAAGCTGACATGAACATAATAAGCAAGGTAAATAAACAAGTCAGGAAAACACACCGCAGCGATGAGGCAAAGGTGTCAAGCCTCATGTTCTAATCTTTTTGAAAGCAGTGTTCATTGAGAAAGAGACATTTTAACATTTTAAAAAGATTCTCTGATTTGATTCTATGCAGATTTTTGGTTTCTCTCTTTGCATCTACAAATAAAGAGTGCAAAAATTAAGGAATAGGTAGGAGAAATCCTAAAAAGAAAGAAAAAGAAAAATCTTAAAAATAATACACACACACACACACACACACACCTGCAGAGGCAAAGAGGTGCAGTTAACACCTCTGAAAAGAAGAGCATTCTATTTTTTTTAAATCATTTTTGTATCTTATTCAAGGCAGAAAATAAATTTTAGATCACATTCATTTACAAACTGTAAGCTAAAATTAAGTTGAATTGATATGTCTAGAGGTAATTTTCTATAGAAGTACTGAAAACAAAAGAGACAATAAAAATAATCCTTTGAGAAAGCAAGACAGAATAAGATCTCAGGTGAAATTAGGTCTTTCACGTGAATGGCATGCAGTTTTTGAAAGGAAAAACATTTGAAAACTATAGTAGAGACAAACAGATCACTGGTTGCCTTGGGCTAGTGAGTAGGGAGGAGTGAATAGAATATAAAGGAAAACTAAGACATTGAATGTAATGGAGAAGTTCTAAATTTTGATAATTCTGATGTTTAAAAAACTATCAACATTTGTCCAAATTTATAAAATTGAACAAAAAGTAGCTGAATATTATGTTGTCTCTCTTGAGTTCAGTTCAGTTCAGTTGCTCAGCCGTGTCCGACTCCTCACGACCCTATGGAATGCACCTTGCCGAGCTTGCTCAAACTCATGTCCTTTGAGTCTATGATGCCATCCAACCATCTCATCCTCTGTCATTCCCTTCTCTTCCTGCCTTCAATCTTTCTCAGCACCAGAGTCTTTTCCAATGAGTCAGTTCTTCGCATCTGGTGGCCAAAATATTGGAGGTTCAGCATCAGTCCTTCCAATGAATATTCAGGACTGATTTCCTTTATGATTGACTGGTTTGATCTCCTTGTAGTCTTTAATGAACTCTCAAGAGTCTTCTCTAACACCACAGTTCAAAAACCTCAATTCTTCAGTGCTCAGCTTTCTTTATGGTCCAACTCTCACATTACTACATGACTACTGGAAAAACCATAGCTTTGACTTATGAACCTTTGTCACCTCCATAAATCAGGTTAAAAATCAGATTAACCAAGAAAGGAATATTAATCATAAAATAATTAGCAAAAGAAGTATGGTAGTCCAGATGTTTGGAAAGCCCTCCTACAAACCAAAGTTAGGAAAGAAGCTGAGGCTTGAGTTCAAGCTTGTAGAAAATAGGACTTGTTAATAGGGAGGTTATGCATGGGCAATCCCTGGTGTCAGTGCTGCCCAAGTTTCTACCAGCAGCAATGTGCAGAGCTAGAGAGCCTCAAATTAAGCCAGAAACCTATGAAGAGAGCTAAAATAGCTCAAGATAGTTGCTAGATAGAAAATGAAATAAAAACATATGCAGCCAATTTGTTTTTTATATCATTGTGTCTGTTTCTGTTTTATTATTTTTATCTATTGGCTTTGTATTTTAGAATCTAGTGGGAAGGGGGAAGATTAAGGTATGGAATTAAGAGGTACAAACTGCTGTGTACAAAACAGATAAGCAACAAGGAAATAGGGTATGGGCTGTAACTCAATAGTAAGATCCTGTCAAAGGCTCCAGATTGTGATCTTGTCTTCTGTTGCCGCTTCAGTAGTCATTGGATCTGGTGGATCATTAGGGTAAGCAGCAGAGGTGCTTATGAAGCTGCATAGTCCTTTTATACAATCTTTTCTTGATCTGCAAAAAAAGAAAGATTCTATGTCTCATCTGAATTATAAAAACAGAGAGTCAGGGCCCTTTAATTTATTTCCAGAGTTGCTAGTTTATAAGCCTAGAATGAAAAGAAAATTGAGCTCCATTGAGAGAAAATCCTGGTTCATTCCCTAAAATCTATACTATTAATCTTTCTTTGAGCCTTCACCAAAGGGACCTATAGTGTTTGTTGTTGTTACTGTTCTTTTAAGCAGGGCAACAGTACATTGGAGAAAAGAAAATAAGCAGATCTTTCAGAGACCACTAGATGCTGTCTCTAAACTGACATTAATTCAGGAGAATTAACAGTGGACGTAGTCAGAAGAGGAGTTTATGGAGATCAGGTAATCAATTGAATTGAAAAACAATTGATTGCTGTTGTTCAGTCACTAAGTCATGTCCAACTCTTGGTACCTTGAATATGGATGTGGGAAATACTTTATTTTTTTTTAATACTTCTGAATAAACACCACCAGAAGTAGTTGATTTTCAGGGGGAAAGGTCAGCAAAGTTATACTTTCAATGTACTACCTCTTGTTGCTGTTTTCAATCACTAAGACATATCTAACTCTTTGCAACCTCATGGACCATAGCATGTCAAGCTCCTCTGTCCTCTACTATCTCCCAGAGTTTGCTCAAATTCATGTCCATTGAGTTGGTGATGCTATCTAACCATCTTATCCTCTACCACCACCTTCTAATTTCCTGCTTCAATCTGTCCCAGCATCACGATCATTTCCAATAAGCCAGCTCTTCACATCAAGTGACTGAAGTATTGGAGCTTCAGCTTCAGCAACAGTCCTTCAAATGAATATTCAGGGTTGCTTTCCTTTAGGATTGACTCATGTGATCTCTTTGTAGTCCAAAGGACTCTAAAGAGTCTTTTCCAGCACCATAATTTAAAAGCATCAATTCCTTGGTGCCCAGCCTTCTTTATGATCCAGCTCTCACATCTATACATGATTTCTGGAAAAACCATAGCTTTGACTATATGTACCTTTGTTGGCCAAGTGCTGTCTCTGCTTTTTAATATGCTGTCTAGGTTTGTCATAGCTTTCCTTCCAAGGAGCAAGTGTCTTTTAATTTCAAGTCTACAGTTATTATCTGCAGTGATTTTGGAGCCCAAGAAAATAAAATCTATCATTGCTATGAAAAGATAGGACTGGATGTCATGATTTTAGTTTTTTTAACATTAAGTTTCAAGCCAGCTTTGTCACTCTACACTTATCAAGAGGCTCTTAATTTATCTTCATATTCTGCTTAATTATAGTGTTATTATCTGCGTGTCTGAAGCTTGTAATGTATCCAGCCAGGCATTTCACATGATGTACTCTGCATAGACGTTAAACAAGCAGGCTGACAATATCCTGCCTTGTTGCACTCCTCTCCTAATTTTGAATCAATCAGTCATTCCATGTACTACTTCTGCCGCTACCGCTATGGCAGCTAAGTCGCTTCAGTCGTGTCCGACTCTGTGCAACCCCATACACGGCAGCCCACTAGGCTTCCCAGTCCCTGGGATTCTCCAGGCAAGAACACTGGAGTGGGTTGCCATTTCCTTCTCCAATGTATGAAAGTGAAAAGTGAAAGTGAAGTAGCTCAGTCGTTTCTGACTCTTAGCGACCCCATGGTCTGCAGCCTACCAGGCTCCTCCCTCCATGGGATTTTCCAGGCAAGAGTACTGGAGTGGGGTGCCATTGCCTTCTCCAGTACTACTTCTAGGTTATATCAACTCCCTAGCTCTGTCATAATTTAGTTCTCAGGGATCATGATTATCTTTTCTCTGCATGAGATATTACTGATCCAACATATGGATAACATTATACTGACTGGACCTTCTGAGGAAGAAGTAGCAACTTTTCTGTACTTATTGGTAAGGTATTCTGAGCTGGAGAGTAGGAAATAAATCTGTTGAAAATCTAAAGGCCAAACATGTCAGAGAAATTTCTAGTGGTAGAGTGATGCAAGCATGTTGTAATACCCCTTCTAAGATTCTTGCTTTTGGCCCATCCTACCCTCACTTCATGGGAAATAGATGGGGAAACAGTGTCAGACTTTATTTTGGGGGGCTCCAAAATCACTGCAGATGGTGATTGCAGCCATGAAATTAAAAGATGCTTACTCCTTGGAAGGAAAGTTATGACCAACCTAGATAGCATATTGAAAAGCAGAGACATTAGTTTGCCAACAAAGGTCCATCTAGTCAAGGCTATGGTTTTTCCAGTGGTCATGTATGGTTGTGAGAGTTGGACTATAAAGAAGGCTGAGTGCCAAAGAAGTGATGCTTTTGAACTGTGGTGTTTGAGAAGACTCTTGAGAGTCCCTTGGACTGCAAGGAGATCCAACCAGTCCATTCTAAAGGAAATCCTGGGTATTCTTTGGAAGGAATGATACTAAAGCTGAATCTCCAGTACTTTGGCCACCTCATGTGAAGAGTTGACTCATTGGAAAATACTTTGATGCTGGGAGGGATTGGGGGCAGGAGGAGAAGGGGACAACAGAGGATGAGATGGCTGGATGGCATCACTGACTCCATGGACGTGAGTCTGAGTGCACTCTGTGAGTTGGTGATGGACAGGGAAGGCTGGCATGCTGCAATTCATGGGGTTGCAAAGAGTCGGACACGACTGAGAGACTGAACTGAACTGGTAACCAAAAAGAAGAAAATTAGAGGTATCAAAGGAACGTTTCATTAAAGGATGGTCACAATAAAGGACAGAAACAGTAAGGACCTAACAGAATGAGAAGAGATTAAGAAGAGGTGGCAAGAATACACAGGAAAAGTATGCAAGAAAGATCTTAATACCCCAGATCACCAGAATGATGTGGTCATTCACCTAGAGCCAGACATCCTGGAGTATATAGTCAAGTGGGCCTTAGGAAGCATTACTATAAACAAAGCTAGCAGAGATGACAGAATTCCAACCGAATTATTTGAAATTCTAAAAGATGATGCTGATAAAGTGCTGCACTCAATATGTCAGCAAATTTGGAAAACTCAGCAGTGGCCACAGGACTGGAAAGTTCAATTGTCATTGCAATCCCAAAGAAGAACAATGTCAAAGAATGTTCAAACTACCATAGAATTGAGTTCATTTGACATATTAGCAAAGTTATGCTCAAAATCCTTCAATCTAGTCTTCAACAGTACATGAACCAAGAACTTCCAGATATACAGTTGGATTTTGAAGAGATAGATGAACCAGAGATCAAATTTCCAACATTCATTGTATCATGGGGAAAGAAAATAAATTCCATAAAACATTTGCTTATGCTTCATTGACTTATGCTAAATTCTTTGTCTATGTGGATCACAGTTAGATTGTGGAAAACTTTTTAAAGGGATGGAAACACCAGACCACTCTACCTGTATGAGAAACCTGTATGTGTGTCAAGAAGCAACAGAACCAGACATGGAACAACTGACTGATTTAAAATTAGGAAAGAAGTACCAGAAGGTTGTATATTGTCACCTTGCTTATTTAGCTTCTATACAGTGTACATCATGCAAAATGCCAGGCTGGACAAATCACAACCTGATATCAAGCTTGCCAGGAGAAATATCAACAACCTCAGATATACAGATGATACCACTCTAACGGGAGAAATTGAAGAGAAACTTACACCTGTGGTGGATTCATGTCAATCTATGCCAAAGCCAATACAGAATTGTAAAGTAAAAATTAAAAATAAATAAATAAATTAAAAAAAAAAAGAAACTAAAGAGACTCTTGATGAGGGTTAAAAAAGAGAGTGAAAAATCTGGCTTGAAATTCAGCATTAAAAACTGGAGATCATGTCATCCAGTCTCATCACTTTATGGCAAATAAATGGAGAATAAATGGATGCAGTAACAGATTTTATTTTCTTGGGCTCCAAAATCACTATGGACCGTGTCTGTTGCCATGAAATTAAAAGATGCTTTCTCCTTGGTAGGAAAGCTATGATAAACCTAGACAGCATACTAAGAAACAGAGACATCACTTTGCCAGCAAAGATCCATAGAGTCAAAGCTATGATTTTGACAGTAGTCATTTATTGATATGAGATGGAACCATAAAGACTGAGTGCCAAAACACTGATGCTTTCAAATTGTAGTGCTGGAGAAGTCTCTTGAGAGTCTTGGACTGCAAAGAGATCAAATAAATCAATCTGAAAGGAAACCAACCCTGAATATTCATTGGAAAGACTGTTGCTGAAGCTGAAGCTCCAATTCTTTGGCTACCTGCTGCGAACAGCCAACTCATGGGAAAAGAGCCTAATGCTTGGAAACTGCAAAGAGCCAACTCATTGGAAAATACTCTGATGCTGGGAAAGATTGAAAGCCAAAGGAGAGGGTAGCAGCAGAGTATATGATGATTAGATAACATCACCAACTCAATGGACATAAATCTGAGCAAAGTCCAGGAGATGATGGAGGAGAGAGAGGTCTGGCATTCTACAATGCATGGAATTGCAGAGTCAAGCATGACTTAGCAACTGAACAACAACAAAAGACTCAATGACTAGAGGGTCTTCTTGACTTTTTGAACTTTTACTGTGTTCTTCCAACACATTTAATGAGTAATTTGAAAATCTGCTAGTTTTGAGTTTGGACCAGGACAAGAGAAATTTTCTATTTATATAGACCAAGTAATAATGTAGTAGGCTTCTTAACTATTTTACTTGTAAGAATATTGCCAGTGAATTTAAGTTTCTTGCTTTGTTGCTAAAGAATTTCAAGATGAAATGGTAGGTTAAGAGTTCGATTTATTTAGAAAGAAACACACTCCACAGACAGAGCATGGTCTGTCACAGAAGGTGAGAGAGTATCGAAATACAGCACAGTTAGTTTTTGTAGGCTGGGTAATTTCACTGGAGTGAATTAGGAAAATCAAGTAGTTGTCTTTAACTGGAGCACATCTCTCATGGGTCATACTTTAAGATGTCTGGTAAGGCTTCAGCCTAGTTATAAGTCTAAAAGCAAAGAATGGTGCTCTGGTGGGTCCTGAGGACATCAACAGTGTATTGTAAAGTATTTGCCCTAAAGGAAGTTTATAGTTTCCTCAGGCATCCCTTACTGGAGTTAGGGAGGCATCTAGCAAAGAAGACTCATCAGAACTTAGGGTCTCAGTGTCTCATTTTCATCAGTCTTTTCTGATATGGCCTCATCCTAACAGAGATTCTCATTCTTTCTCAAATCTTTGCTTCTAACAATAGACACTCTACAAAGTTTGGTGTTCAACTTACTTTATAATCCAGTTAGTCACAGGATGAGGTTTTTCATTTCACTGTCAGTTGTTTCGGCCCTCTAGCTACAGGTGTTAAAGGTCCCCTTCAGGGAACACATAGAAACTTCCAGGTATCTTATGTGGCACTTGAGTTGGGAATTTAAATTGCTGACCTCATTATTTTCAATCATCACTTCATCTAAGGATATTAGGAAAAAAACAGGCAACCTCATTCAAATTTTGTTTTCCAAAAACAGTCAAAATACACCCAGATTCTTGTTTCTTACAAGTGATTGACTTAGGGGTGTGCAATGGAGTTGTTTTGCATATATCAGTTGCCATGGTCTATCAGTGCTTTTTCTTTTTTTTTAACTATTGGACATAGAATCATTAATTTCTTTACACCTAGTTAGTTTGGAGAGCTAATTACAGAAAGCTTAGAACTGATTATGAATTATTTTCTTAAAATTCTCTTCCTTTTAGAATACTTTTATACTAAAACTTAGTCAAAGCTATTTTAAAATAAATAAGATACAGAAAGATGATGGATAGATAGGTAAATGGATAGAGTTTACTATAAGAAAACTGGCTTAGACAATTATACTCAATGTACACAGAATTCCATGATATGCAGTTTGAAGGCCAGTAAGCCGGGAGAGATGATGGTTTATGTTCCATTCTGAGTTAGATGGCAAGACAAGACAGATATCTCAGTTTGAAGATCATGAGGCAGAGAGCAAATTCTCTCTTGTCAGGCCTTTGGTTCTACCCAGGCATTCAATAAATTGGATGAGACACATCTCTATTGGAAAATGTGGCTTTATTTAATCTATAAATGTAAATACTAATCTCATCAGGAAACACACTTACAGATACACCCAGAATAAACATTTAATCAAATATCTGGGAAAATCAAGGCCAGTCAGGTTGAAGCATTAACTATTATATGCATAATTTTAAAATGCTTAGAAATGAATATAAAAATAGTAGTTAAAGGTAAAATTATTTTTAAATGCTTGCTTCAGAAAAAATAATAAAAATTAATGAGTATATTTTCTGATTGAAAAATGATAAAATATATTTTAAATTTAAAATAGCTACAAAGATTAGAATAAGCAAGATAAACATAGATGCAATGAGTAGGATTTTCAAAACTAAAAATTGATTGGGTGAAATGGCTAATAACACAGACAAATGTTTTCTAATAATGATTAAGAACAAAACATTGGAGGCAAGTTAAAATATATTAGCAGAAAAATAAGCAACTAATGGCCTTTTTGTGAAACTTAATTTCATGTATGCCAAAACCAGACTTACTCTGTCTGCTTTCAGTCCATACTGAGTAAGGTGGTTTGTTGGTCTTTACCCTTTTTAGTTCAATGAGAGACCTTCTGATGAACAATTTATGCTAAAGAATGCCTCATTGGCCTGGTCCAAAAAACAAACAAAAAAAAATTAGAATTCTGTTGTGATTTAAGGCTCTTTCAACTCAGTGATTCTTTCTTGGAGGTGATGAAATTCCAGTTGAGCTATTTCAAATTCTAAAAGATGATGCTATGAAAGTGCTGCACTCAATATGCCAGCAAAACTTGGAAATCTCAGCATTGGTCACAGGACTGGAAAAGGTCAGTTTTAGTTCCAATACCAAAGGAAGGCAATACCAAAGAATGTTCAAACTACCACATTTGCACTCATCTCACATGCTAGCAAAGTAATGCTCAAAATTCTCCCAGTCAGGCTTCAACAGTACATAACTGTGAACTTCCAGATGTTCAAGCTAGATTTAGAAGAGGCAGAGGAGACAGAGATCAAATTGCCAACATCCATTGTGTCCTGAAAAAAAGCAAGAGAGTTCCAGAAAAACATCTACGTTTGCTTTCTTGAATACACCAAAACCTTTGACTGTGTGGATCACAACAAATTATGGAAAATTCTTTTAAGAGATGGGCATACCAGACCACCTGACCTGCCTCCTGAGAAATCTGTATGCAGGTCAAGAAACACCATTTAGAACTGGACATGGAATAACAGACTAGTTCCAAATCATGAAAGGAGTACATCAAGGCTGTATATTGTCACCCTGCATATTTAACTTATATGCAGAGTACATCACGCAAAATGCCAGGTTGGATGAAACACAGGCTGGAATCAAGATTGCCTGGAGAGATATCAATAACCTCAGATATGCAGATGGCACCACCATTATGGCAGAAAGCAAATAACTAAAGAGCCTCTTTGATGAAAAAGAAAGAGGAGAGTGAAAAATTTGGCTTAAAACTCAACATTCAGAAAACTAACATCATGGCATCTGGACCCATCACTTCATGGCAAATAGATGAAACAATGGAAACAGGGACAGACTTTATTTGGGGGGCTCCAAAATCATTGCAGATGGTGACTGCAGCCATGAAATTAAAAGATGCTCCTTGGAAGCAAAGCTATGGCAAACCTAGACAGCATATTAAAACACAGAGACATGACTTTGCCAATAAAAGTCTTTCTAGTCAAAGTGATGGTTTTTTCGGTAGTCATGTATAGATACAAGATTTGGACTATAAACAAAGCTGAGCATCAAAGAATTGATGCTTTTGAACAGTGGTATTGGAGAAGATGCTTGAGAGTCCCTTGGACTGCAAGGAGATCCAACCAGTCAATCCTAAAGGACATCAGTCCTGAATATTCATTGGAAGGACTAATGCTGAAGCTTAAACTCTAATACTTTGGCTACTTGATGCAAAGAACTGACTCACTGGAAAGGACCCTGATGCCTGGCAAGATTGAAGGCAGGAAAAGGGCACGCTAGAGCATGAGATGGTTGGATGGCATCACCGATTCAATGGACATGAGTTTAAACAAGCTCCAGGATTTGGTGATGGCCAGGGAAGCCTGGCGTGCTGCAGTCCATGGGGTCACCAAGAGTCAGACATGACTGACTGACTGAACTGAGCTGATCTCCAAGCATGACAAGTTTCTTGTCATTTTCTTAAGGGTCTCTCTACCTACTCCTACTTCTTTTTATTTTGGTTTAGAAGTATTTCCCAGAATAAATTTCTTGGAGATCTAATTCAATCCAATCTGCTTCTCAGAGGGACTTGCTTGACATCTATGGTAATCATGATTGGGACAGTATGCATTAAGAGGCACTTGAGAGCTTGCCCATCTACTGTCCACCTGGCAAATAGTTCCCCATTCTGAGTTGAAGGTAGGACTTAGACAATCCTGGGCATAATTTGGTGGCCTAATTGCTGAAAATTTTACTGGAAGTGGCCTGAGAATATTTCCAAGTGACCAAAATCCCCTTGACTGTGTAATGATGCAGGCATTTAAATAATATGGGGGGTGGGGATTCCTTAAAAGATTGCAGAAGCAATCTTTATTGGTTATTACTGAGTTACACTGACATTCTGTAGAGAAATTATGAAAAGCTGAAAAGGTTGATAATTCAGGTATGTATGGGAGCCATAGGATTTTTTTTTCCTTTTTTCTTTTTTTTTAGTTTATAAAATTCACACCCACATCTCTTGCAGTAGAAATGAATAACTTAGGATTTGATGGTTTGAGTCAGAAAGTTCCAGTTTTAAGTGCTCATTCAAAAATTAGATGAAGATTCTAGCTGGGAAAACCCAGGACACTTAGACATGGGAATGTGACATCTGGATGAATCTCTGCAAGAATTTTGACTCTTCAGACCCTCTTGGATCTTAGGAACTTTCTAGAATAATGCATTCATTTCCCAGTAATATTGCTTCCCTTCTTAGTACAGGAAAGATCTGGAGAAATCACAAAATGGAAATATCACCATCAGACATTTTCCTCACCTCTTCTCCTGACTGCCAGGCTGAAAAAGGAAAAAAAAAAATTCCAGAATAATCCAGCTCTGGATGTGTCAAGGAAGTTATAAGAAGCAGCTATCTACATTGGTAGAAACAAGAGCAATACCCACACATGGGGTTGATTGTTTTTGAGTGGTCAATAAAGGGAAGCAAAATTTAACACTGGATAAGCAAGAATTAATTGACTTGTGCTCACTTTCTTGACTTAAATCTCATATAGATTTAACGCCCTTATAAGCACTCCAGGGGTGGGGACAGACTTACAGCTGGAGTGATACAGAGAAGTCTGGAGTAAGCAAAGACTCCTACTGTGCCAAGTGGGCAAGGCCTGAGTTGTCTTAGTGGGTGATAGAAGGAAAGATAAAAACGCTAAAGGAAGTGAAAGTACTGAGTTGGGCATATTATGTAAGGCCAGAATATCAACAGAAGATTATCTTCCATTGGAGAGGCAGGGCTCAGTATTCCCCCAAGACTATCAGGAAAGTTCCCATGAGATGGAAACCAGCATAACTACAATGTTCAGCATTGGATCTCCTCTGAAAGCCAGGGCTGGTGTTAGCTCTGGTCACAGATCTGGCCTATTTAATATCATTAAGGCCAATGGGGTTGAACTAATAGGAATCAAGTGATCATAAGTCCACTGAGTCAGCAGTCCCAAACTAGGGTCAGTTCTTTTCCTGAGTGTCTTTGTCTGCTAGAGATGCTTTAACAAATATAACAGACTGAGTAGCTTATAAAAAATTATTTATTTTTGCATAGTTTAGGAGATTGGAAAGTCCAAGATCAAGGTCCTGGTCAATCTGGTTTCTTGTGAGACCTCTTTTCCTGACTAGTAGACAGTTGCTTGCTTACTAAATTCTCACATGGCCCTTTTTTGGTGTGCTTTTGCAGAGAGAAAGAGCGGGAAATCTCTTTTTCTTCTTATTCATATAATGATATCAATATTGTCATATTAAGGCCCCACTCTCATGACTTAATCTAACTTTCATTACCTCCTAAAGGCTCTATCTTCAAACAGAGTCACACTGTTGGTTAATATTTCAACATATGAAATCTAGACAACACAGTACTATTCTACAACACTGAGTTTGTTAATTGGCACGGCCATATTAGGCAGTTGAAATAACTCAATATATGGTCTTTAACACATGTCCTCTCATGCTCAGTGACCCCGTCTAGTCTGACTCTTTGCAACCCCTTGGATTGTAGCCCACCAGGCTCCTCTGTTCATGGAATTTTACACATAAGAATACTGGGGTGGGTTGCCATTTCCTCCTTCAGGGAATCTTCCCAACCTGGGGAATGAACCCATTCTCCTGCATCTCTTTCATTAGCAGGCAGATTATTTACCACTGAACAACCTGGGAAGCCCCTAACATGTATGGTAAGAGCTATTAATAGTGGGGAAGATAGAGTGGGGCCTCTGAGCTACCGGCTCCCTACCTCCTCCCCTTGAAGCCAAGAGAGTGAATCAAAAGCCAAATCACACTCTTGGAAGGATGATGGAGATTAGTGACGTCATTAAAGACACAAAAGATGCGGGAGAAGGAGTCCCTGTCACATCTCCATTTAATTCACCAATCTGCCTTTGACAGAAATTGAATCCTTGAGAAAGACAGTAGATTCAACCAAGGAGGAGCCACTGGAATGGCTGTTATGTTTGGTGCTATCATTGCCAGGATAGATTCTAAAAACCTTGGCTTGCTACAAGTTGGCCATTGATTTGGTGAGTTTTGTGGGTTTTTTTTTTTTTTTGTCTTATGCTTATCAGTTAAGAGGATCAGATGAGTTCACATTCATATGAAATGGACAATAATATTCATTTATAGATTTTTCAAAAGGCTATGCTAACATTCTTGCTTTCTGTAATAATATGATCCCCCCAAATCTGAACCTTGTGGGCATCTCTGATGCATGGTATTGATGACATCATGCTGTCTAGACAAGACAAGCAGTTAGTGGCCCCTATGCCAAACATTTGGTAGTACATGTGTTCCATATCTTGGAAGATTAGCTCTATGAAGTATCAGGGATATGGTACTCAGTAAAATTTTAGGATCCAGTGGTCAGGGATATGCAAGGGTAACCCTTGAAAAAAAAAGACATATTTTTTGTATTTGCAGACCCCTGAATTGTTGCAAAGAAGGAAGCAACTAGCAGGCTTATTTTGCTTCTGGAGATGACTCCTTTCCACCATAGGTATAGTATGCATCCCTACCCCCCATACTGTGAGACATGAAGACTGTCAAACTTGGGTGCAACCCGGAACAATGCAATGCTCTGTGGTGAGTCCAGGCTATAGAGCCAACCACCCTGAAGCATGGGCTTTATGAGCTGCCAGCACTGTGTTATTGTGGATCTCTGTTGATGGGAAAAGATGCACTTTGGAGTTTATGGCAAATTCCTGCGGAAGAATCACAAAGCTGGTCCCTAGGGTACTGGGACAGTGTCATGCTTTAAGCAGCAAAGAATTAAAGTGAAAGTGAAGTCGCTCAGTCGTGTCCAACTATTTGTGACCCCATGGACTGTAACCTACAAGGCTCGTCCATCCATGGAATTGTCCAGGAAAGAATACTGGAGTGGATTGTCATTTCCTTCTCCAGGGAAGCAAAGAATTGGATGCCTTAAAAAAAAAAAAAAAGGAATATTTTTGGTTTATAATTTTCTGTCAGTTTCTACTGTTCAGCAACGTGAATTGGCTGTACATATACATATATCCCCCAGGACCAGATTAGATACTTTAGAAATATCATTTGCAAAGGTAACTCAAGCCATATAATTATATGAAATAATTTACAGAGAATGGATAGATAGAAAGTCAAGCTGGGTCAAATTTTGAGCTCTGTGTCATTCTTACATTTACTACATAAAATACAAAGCAAGATCACATATTTTCATGTTCAGAAACTCAAAGTGTGGTTATAGCTTTATTTTTAATCTTTTGCAAAAGGAAAAAAAAAAGTATTTCAGTCAACTCAAAACATGTGGGAGAGTTGTTTTAGCTGTTTTTTAGAATGAAGAAAATAAAAACAAAAATGAAGAGTGATTTCATTTACAAATTGAGTGAACACTGATTGTGGTGGTTTAGTCGCCAAGTCGTGTCTGACTCTTGTGACATCATGGACTGCAGCCAGCCATACTCCTCTGTTCATGGGATTCTCCAGTCAAGTATACCGGAGTGGGTTGCCATTTCCTTTTCCAGGGGATCTCTTCGACTCAGGAATTGAACCTGGGTCTCCTGCATTGCAGGCAGATGATTTACTGACTGAGCTATGAAGGAAGTAGGAACAGGAGGAAGTTCCATATTTTGTTAACAGCTTTGTTACCATTTCCACCACCCAAAAATATAACTCCTGAAAAGTTTCCCAAAAGAAAAACAGTGGAAGCCTTTGGAGTTAATGCAGACCTCAACGTTATTCAGTTCAGCCCAGTTCAATTGCTCAGTCGTGTCCGACTCCTTGTGACCCCATAGAATGCAGCACACCAGGCCTCCCTGTCCATCACCAACTCCCAGAGTTTACTCAAACTCATGTCCATTGAGTCGGTGATGCCATCCAACCATCTCATCCTCTGCCACCACCTTCTCCTCCTGCATTCAATCTTTCCCAGCATTAGGGTCTTTTCAAATGAGTCAGCTCTTTGCATCAGGTGACCAAAGTATTGGAGCTTCAGCATCAGCATCGGTCTTTCCAAGGATTCAGGACTGCTCTCCTTTAGGATGGACTGGCTGGATCTCCTTGCAGCCCAAGGGACTCTCAAGAGTCGCCTCCAACACCACAGTTCAGAAACATCATTTCTTCAGCACTCAACTTTATTTATAGTCCAACTCTCACATCCACACATGACTACTGAAAAAAACACATAGCCTTGACTAGATCCAACCAGTCCATTCTGAAGGAGATCAGCCTTGGGATTTCTTTGGAAGGAATGATGCTAAAGCTGAAACTCCAATACTTTGGCCACCTCATGAGAAGAGTTGACTCATTGGAAAAGACTCTGATGCTGGGAGGGATTGGGGGCAGGAGGAGAAGGGGACGACAGAGGATGAGATAGCTGGATGGCATCACTGACTCAATGGACGTGAGTCTGAGTGAACTCTGGGAGTTGGTGATAGACAAGGAGGCCTGGCGTGCTGTGATTCATGGGGTTGTAAAGAGTCGGACATGACTGAGCGACTGAAGTGAACTGAACTGACTAGATGGACCTTTGTTGGCAAACTAATGTCTATGCTTTTTAATATGCTGTCTAGTTTGGTCATAACTTTCCTTCCAAGGAGTAAGCATCTTTTAATTTCATGGCTGCAATCACCATCTGCAGTGATTTTGGAGTCCTCCAAAATAAAGTCAGTCACTGTTTCCATTGTTTCCCCATCTATTTGCCATGAAATGATGGGACCAGATGCCATGATGTTAGTTTTCTGAGTGTTGAGCTTTAAGCCAACATTTTGACTCTCCTCTTTCAATTCCATCAAGAGGCTCTTTAGTTCTTCTTCACTTTCTGCCATAAAGGTGATGTCATCTGCATATCTGAGATTATTGATATTTCTCCCAGAAATCTTAATTCCAGCTTGTGCTTCATCCAGCCCAGCGTTTCTCATGATGTACTTTGCATGTAAGTTAAAATAAGCAGGGTGACAATATATAGCCTTGACATACTCCTTTTCCTATTTGGAACCAGTCTGTTGTTCCCTATCCAGTTCTAACTGTTGCTTCCTGACCTGCATACAGATTTCTCAAGAGACAGGTCAACATTATTAGGTTGGTGCAAACATAATTGCAGTTTCAGAGCATGAATTCTAAATCATTATAACTAGGGTCAAACACATCTTTATTAATCAAAATAGGAGCCATTACAATCAACATATTTTTCCTAGTGAGAAATAAGTTTCTTTATTCCTGTAGCATAAAAATCCATGCTTTGGGATTTGACGAATTCTTGGATGGCATTTTCTGCCTCCTACTGGTTGTGGAAGCTTTTTCCCTGCAAAATGTTGTTGAGATGCCTGTAGAAATGGTAGTTGGTTGGCAGGTGGTCAGGTGAATATGGCAGTTGAAGCAAAACGTCATAGCCCAATTCATTCAATTTTTGAAGCATTGGTTCTGTGTGATGTGTGGTCAAGCATTGTCATGGAAAAGAATTGGTTCTTTCTGTTGATCAATGCCAGTTGCAGGTAGTTTTCAGTGCATCTCATCAATTTACCAAGCATACTTCTCAGGTGTAATGGTTTTACCAGAATTCAGAAAGCTGTAGTGGCTGAGAATAGTAGCACAACACCAAATAGTGACAATGATCTTTTATGGTACAAGTTTGGCTTTGGCAAGTGCTTTGGAGCTTCTTCTCAGTCCAGCCACTGAACTGGTCATCACTGGTTGTTGTATAATATCCACTTTTCATCACACATCACAATCCAATTGAGGCATGGTTCTTTGTTGCATGGAATAAGACACAATGATATTTCAAAGCCATGAATTTTTTGAGCTCATAAGGCATCCACCTACTGAGCTTTTTTATCTTTCCAATTTGCTACAAATGCTGAATTGACCATATTATGGTCAACTTTGAGTTTTTCAGCAACTTCTCATGCAGTTGTAAGAGGGTCAACTTTGATGATGGCTCTCAATTGGTCATTGTCAGCATCCAATGGCCATCCACTATGCTCCTTATCTTCAGGGCTCTAGCCTCCTTGCAAAACTTCTTGAGCCACAACTGCACTATATATTTGTTAGCAGTTCTCGGGCCTAGTGCATTGTTGGTGTTGCAAGTTGTCTCTGCTGCTTTATGACCCATTTTGAACTCGAATAAGAAAATCACTTTAATTTGCTTTTTATCTAACATCATTTCTGTAGTCTAAAGCAAATAAAATAGCAAGCAATAAGTCATTATCAAAAACAAATAAACTGAGAAATATGCATTAAAATTATGCACAACATAACTACATTTGTTTAAGAGTGTTAGTCCAATATCAAATGGCAAATTTCAGCAGTGCAAAACCACAATTACTTCTGCATCAATCTAAATAAAGTTTAGATTTCAGATGACTAAAGACAGTCTCAGTAATAAAATAATTTGGAAGACATATCATTCTTATTGCTTATATTGAATGAGATGAAAATGCAATACAAGCACTCTACCACTAATAATTGGTAACTGTCAGTTTTAGAATTGTCTCAACCTCACCAGACAGTAGGTAGACTGCCTAATTTTTTGCTCCATGATTTGTACATACATTGATCTAAAGTATTCCTATATAGATAAAGAAAGTGATTTATAAAAAAGAGTGTGAGTAATGTATGTTTATATTTAAGTGAAATATATCACTACTTTACAATTAATGTTAATTTTACTCAAATTTAAAAATGCTTCTGATTTCATAACATTTTAATTAGAAAAATATTTCTATAAAATCTGAAAGCATCTGACCCATTCTTAGATTCCATTCTGATGAAAATGGATGGATCCTTTCTTAATGTGAAAACTGGTGTAATGAGATAGACAGATAGAATGAGAGAAGTAAGAGGAAAGTCAGGAGGGAGAAAGATGTATAGAAGAGGGAGTGAGTAAAGGGCAAATGTTATCTTTGGTCATAAAACCCTCTCATTACACGCAAACAAAATAGGAATGGCTTATACCTCCATACTCATGTAGCATTATTCTGGATACACTAGCAGATGCAGTTAATCAAAATTAATGAGTGTGTATGTGCTTTGGAACAATGTATAGCATACATATATACAGTGTTTTATACTGTTAAATGAAATAAAATGAGACTTTTTAAAGAAGATAGATTAGATAATGTATAGCTTCAAAGATCAAGAAAATCAACCGAAAATCTATTAGGAACAATGTGAGAATACAGTACTGCAAATATTTCCTCTACAGATGATTCAATAATTTTTTGAAAATTATAAATATTTTGTTCTCAAATTATGCCTGAAACAAGCAAATAATAGGTCAAAATGCTTTAAATAAAGATGAAAATTTATATATTTTATTTTTAACAAAAAGAATGCTGTGTCTTCTATTTCTCTTTCTGACTCATACAAAACTTGGAAATGAATATCAACAATTCTTTTTAGACCCACTGGAGAACTAGATCACAGTGCAAACTTCTACCCTTAAAACTGGAGATACAGGTGAATACAGGAGAATCACAGCTTACCAGGAGAAGAAATAAACTCAAAATGGAATAAAGATCTAAACTATAAAACTCCTAGAGGAGAAGATAGGCAAAACACTCTCTGACATAAATCACAGCAGGATCCTCTATGATCCATCTCCCAGAATACTGGAAATAAAAGCAAAAATAAACAAATGGGATCTAATTAAAATTAAAAGCTTCTGCACAACAAAGAAAACTACAAGCAAAGTGAAAAGACAGCCTTCGGAATGGGAGAAAATAATAGCAAATGAAGCAACTGGCAAACAACTAATCTCAAAAGAATACAAGCAACTCCTGCAGCTCAATTCCAGAAAAATTATTGACCCAATCAAAAAATGGGCCAAAGAACTAAACAGACATTTCTCCAAAGAAGACATATGGATGGCTAACAAACACATGAAAAGATGCTCAACATCACTCATTATCAGAGAAATGCAAATCAAAACCACAATGAGGTACCATTTTATGCCAGTCAGAATGGCTGTAATCCAAAAGTCTACAAGCAATAAATGCTGGAGAGGGTGTGTAGAAAAGGGAACACTCTTACATTGTTGGTGGGAATGCAAACTAGTACAGCCACTATGGAGAACAGTGTGGAGATTCCTTAAAAAATTGCAAATAAAACTGCCTTATGACCCAGCAATCCCACTGCTGGGCAAACACACCGAGGAAACCAGAATTGAAAGAGACACATGTGTACCCTGATGTTCATTGCAGCACTGTTTATAATAGCCAGGACATGGAAGCAACCTAGATGTCCATCAGCAGATGAATGGATAAGAAAGCTGTGGTACATATACACAATGGAGTATTACTCAGCCATTAAAAAGAATGCATTTGAATCAGTTCTGATGAGGTGGATGAAACTGGAGCTGATTATACAGAGTGAAGTAAGCCAGAAAGAAAAACACCAATACAGTATACTAACACATATATATGGAATTTAGAAAGATGGTAATGATAACCCTGTATGCGAGACAGCAAAAGAGACACAGATGTATAGAACAGACTTTTGGACTCTGGGAAAGGGAGAGGGTGGGATGATTCGGGAGAATGGCATTGAAAGATGTATAATATCATGTAAGAAATGAATCGCCAGTCTAGGTTCGATGCAGGATACAGGATGCTTGGGGCTGGTGCACTGGGATGACCCGGAGAGATGGTATGGGGAGATAGGTGGGAGTGGGATCCAGGATTAGGAACTCATGTACACCCGTGGCGGATTCATGTTGATATATGGCAAAACCAATAAAGTATTGTAAAGTAAAATAAAGTTAAAAAAAAAAAAAGGAAAGAAAGAAAGAAACTGCAGAAACATTTAAACTGATTGATGAACTGCTGGAGGCTCAGTGTGAATGAGCTTGAGAGTGAAAATTCAGGGTGCAGTTCTTACTAAAGCCTCACATTTTCCTGAATTTTAATTCCAAGAGACAGATCAAGTTTTCACTAAGGATTTAAGAAAATTTCACCATGCATTAGGCAAAGGGAAGGTAAAAGAAACAATTTTAAAATACACTCCCAACATTCTGTTCTTCACCATATTCTCTGTAACAAAGGCCACCCTTCAAAGGAAACTACTTTATCAGTCTTATTTGACCTTGATGAAGGGCAACTAGGCAACTCCAGCTCGCTTTAGCTTTCCTGCCTCACAAAGTGAAGAAAAATAAATAAATAAAGAAGCTAAGAAAATATTCTGAAAGTCACAGACCAGGGACTCTTGCCTGGTGGGGATAGGGGGAGAAAAAAGAGGAAAAAGAAGAGACCACAGAGATTTCATCCAAAGATTATAGACTCCTTCAGCACTGCAGGGCTTTGGGATAATAACAGTGGATTACATAAGGGAGAACTGGAAAACACAAAATTTATTTTAAAAGGAGTTTATAGGGAAATTTAGTACCTACAGCAGAGAAAATATCAAGAATACTTGAAGAAAGTTAAGCTTCTGACACCTACAACTACAACAAAAATTAAACTCAGCATGGCTCCTAGCCAGATAAACAGGAAACCTCGCACTTTCAGGACTATTTACTTCAGTTCCTTTGACTGAGTGCATCATCCTTGACTTCCAAAAAAATTACAGGGCATGATAAAAGGGGAAAAAAAGAAAGTCTGAAGAAATGGAATAAGCATTAGTCCAGACACAGATAAGAGAAATCTTGAATTTGTCATAGCATAAATTTAAAATATGCTGTGATTAATATGCCAAGGGCTCTAATGGAAAAAGTGGATAATGAGAGAACAGATTGCTAATGTAAGGAGATGAAAAATTTATGAAAGACTCAAAAGAAAAGCCGGAAATAAAAGTACTAAAAACTGCTCATCAGTAGACTGGAAAGCAGAAGAAAGATTCAGTGAGCCTAATGATATGTCAGCGGAGAAGGCAATGGCACTCCACTCCAGTACTCCTGCCTGGGAAATCCCATGGGCGGAGGAGCCTGGTGGGCTGCAGTCCATGGGGTCGTGAAGAGTCGGACACGACTGAGCGACTTCACTTTCACTTTTCACTTTCATGCATTGAAGAAGGAAATGGCAACCCACTCCAGTGTTCTTGCCTGGAGAATCCCAGGGACGGGGGAGCCTGGTGGGCTACCATCTATGGGGTTGCACAGAGTCGGACACGACTGAGGTGACTTAGCAGCAATGATATGTCAGTGACTTCCCTGGTAGCTCAGTGGGTGCAGGAGACCTGGGCTCGATTCCTGGGTTGGGAAGATTCCTTGGACGAGGGCATGGCAACCTATTCCAGTATTCCCGTGTGGAGAATCTCCATGGACAGAGGAGCCTGGCGGGCTGCAGTCCGTGGAGTCGCAAAAAGTCAGACATGACTGAGCACCTAAATACAACACAATGATATGTCAACAGATGTTTCCAAAACTGAAACAACAAAAAAAGATTTAACAGGGTGTCCAAGAAATGTGAGACAACCATAAAAGATGTAGCATGTGAGTAATAGAAGTACTATTAAAAGAACAAAAGAAAGAAGCAGAAAATAATTGAAGCAATAATGACTAAGAATTTTCCAAAATTAATGGATGTCACCAAACCACATATCCAGGAAACTCAGAGAACATTAAGCAAGGTAAAAACCCCAGCCAATTTACCCAGGTATATCATATTTAAGCAATGTGTGTGTGTGCTCAGTCACTAAATCATGTCTAACTCTAGCCTGCCAGGCTCCTCTGTCTATGGGATTTCCCAGGCATGACTACTGAAACTCCTCCAGAGGATCTCTCCAGTTCAGGGATGGAACTTGTGTCTCCCATGTCTGTTGCATTGGCAGGCAGGTTCTTTACCACTGAGCTCCTAGGTAAGAAGCTAAAAACCACAGCTCATTTACCCAAGTATATCTTATTTAAAGCACTTCCCTGGTGGTATGTGTATATATATCCCCATGAAAGATGAAAGTGATCATATTTAAACTGAAGAAAAAAAAAAAGAGAGAGACTAGAAAAATCTTGAAATAAGTTAGAGAGATGGTGTTAGTATTATCTATAGGGGAAGAAAAAAGGAATAAGACTTCTTTTTACAAATTATGAGGAAAGAGGGAATGGAATAAAACATTTTAAATAATAGAAGAATCAAACAAAAATAAACCCAACTAGAATTCTTAATCTATCAAAATTATCCTTTAAAAGTGAAGGAGAAATAAAGATTTTCTGATATAAATAAACATTGAAGGACTTTATCACCAGTAAAATGCTAAAATATGTCAGAAATTCAGATCTATGTGAAAAAGAAAGAGCATCAGAGAAGTAACAAATAAAGCTATGTAAAATCTTATACTTTTCTAATTGCTAAATGATGCAGTTGATAATTGTTATTTCATAGTAATGCCAGCAACAATGCTTCGTGATGGTAGTATATGGATTGTAGTATATGGATCAGTGAAATCTTATAAGGGATGAAAGAAATGAATGGAGAATATTCAGTTATAAAATGCCTGAAACACTTATGATGTAGTATCCTGTTATCTGAAAGAGGATTTATACTAGTTGTAAATTTGCATTTTCAACACAAAACCATCAATGTGAAATTTCAAAAAAAGGGACTTCCCTACCGGTCCAGTGGCTTAGACCCAGCACTCCCATTGTGGGGGACCTGCGTTCAATCCCTGATCAGGGAACTGGATCCCACATGCTGCAACTAAGACTAAGCACAGCCAAATAAATCAACAAATATTTTAGAAAAAAGTTAAAAAAGAGAATGCAAGCAATGCAGTAAGAAAAGAGAGTAAACTGAGTAAATAATATTGTTCAGTTTAAATCATTGAAGGCAGGAAAAGAATGGCAGTTTAAACCTGTGGTGGATTCATGTCAATCTATGCCAAAACCAATACAGAATTGTAAAGTAAAAATTAAAAAAAATAAAAAAATAAAATAAAACAAAACTGAAAAAGAAATAAATAAATAAATAAAAAAGAACTCAAAGAAAAAAAAAAAAGAAACAAAGAACAAAAGCAATAATAGAATACAGTGACAAATATAGTGGCTATTACTTCTAATATAACAATAATGACTTTAAATGTCAATGATCTATAAACACCAATTAGAAGTGGAAAGAATAGGTAAAAATTAAGATACAGCTACATTCCATTTATAGAGAACCAATTTAGACATAAGGACACAGATAGATTTAAAGTATCAGATTGGAGAAAGATCTTTTATGTTAACAAGCGAAACACTGGAGGAGTTGCATTAATTTCAGATAAAGCAGACTTCAGAAAAAGAAAAAAAATCAAATATAAAGAGGAGTATTGCATGATGACAAATGAGTCAGTTCTGTAAGAAGATATAAAAGTTCTTAAAGTCTATGTGCCTAACAATAGAGAATCAAAGTACATGAAGCAAAAATTATAGAATATTAAAGGGAAGTAGGCAGTCACCGATTATAACTGGAGCTTTAAACATCTATCTTTTGGTAACTGACAGATCCAGCAGGCAGACAATGAAAAGAAGATAGTTGAACTGAACAGAACCATCATTGAATTGGATGAAATGGGCACTTTTAGAGTAACCAACAATAGCAGAATTTGCATTGTTCTCAAGATCACTTGGAACATCCACTATGATAGATCACATTCTGGGGCATAAAGTGCACTTTTGCAAATGAAGACAATAAAAATCATACAGAGTACGCCCTCGGATCACAGTGGAATTAAACTAGAAATCAATAAGTGAATGATGGTGGGTAAACTGCCAAATAATTAGAAATTAAATAACAAAATTCTAAATAAGATATAATCAAAGAAACCTCAAGAGAAAATTTAAATATATATTACATCAAATGAAAATCAGAATACAATTACCAAAATTTGCAGAATGAAGTGACAGTAGTGCTTATGAATAAATGTGGAAAATCCCATGGATGGAGGAGCCTGGTAGGCTGTAGTCCATGGGGTCTCAAAGAGGCAGACACAACTGAACGACTTCACTTTCACTTTTCACTTTCATGCATTGGAGAAGGAAATGGCAAACCACGCCAGTGTTCTTGCCTGGAGAATCCTAGGGATGGCGAAGCCTGGTGGGCTGCCATCTATGGGGTTGCACAGAGTTGGACACCACTGAAGTGACTTAGCAGCTGCAACAGCAGCATACCATAAAATGTGTATTTTAAAAAACAAGAAAATCTAAAATAAGTAATTTAAGAATCAGCATAGGAAACCAAAGAAGAGCAATATAAATTTAGGAAATCATAAGAAAATACATTTTAAAGACTACCCGTTCAGTTCAGTTGCTCGGTTCAGTTCAGTTCAGTCGTGTCCGACTCTTTGAGACCCCATGAATCGCAGCACACCAGGCCTCCCTGTACATCACCAACTCCAGGAGTTTACCCCGACTCATGTCCATCAAGTAGGTGATGACATCCAGTCATCTCATCCTCTGTCATCCCCTTCTCCTCCTACCCCTAATCCCTTCCAGCAGCAGGGTCTTTTCCGATGAATCAACTCTTTGCGTGCGGTGGCCAGAGTATTGGAGTTTCAGCTTCAGCATCAGTCCTTCCAATGAACACCCAGGACTGATCTCCCTTAGGATGGACTGGTTGGATCTCCTTGCAGTCTAAGGGACTCTCAAGAGTCTTCTCCAAATACCACAGTTCAAAAGCATAAATTCTCGGGCTCTCAGCTTTCTTCACAGTCCAACTCTCACATCCATACATGACCACTGGAAAAACCATAGCCTTGACTAGATGGACTTTCAGTTGCTCAGTCATGTCCAGATCTCTGTGACCCCAGGGAATGATGCATGCCAGCACTTCCATATCCATCATCAACTCCTGGAGCTTGCTCAAACTCATGTCCATCCAGTTGGTGATGCCATCCAAACATCTCATCCTCTGTCATCCCCTTCTCCTGCCTTCTATAGTAGAAACTAATAAAATTGAAACATGTAGACATTAGAGATGAATGAAACAAAAAAAATATTTTTAAAGCTCAATTGAATTGATAAAATTCTAAACTAACCAAGCTAAATAAATAAAGAGAGAGAGAGAAAGATGACTCAAATAATTTCTAATAACAGAAGTAAAACAGAAACAAACACCTTTTTTCTCATGGACATCAAAAAGCTAAGGAAGGAATGTTATGAAGAACTCTGTGACAACAAATTTGATAATTTAGATGAAACAAATCAATTTCTTGAAAGACATATCTTTGGAAAGTCACATAAGGAGAAAAGATATCAAAATAGGCTTATATCTGCTAAAAATGAATCAATAATTAATAGCCTTAATTCTGAAAGAGATGGGAGTACCAGACCATCTAACCTGCCTCTTGAGAAATCTGCATGCGGGTCAAGAAGCAACAGTTAGAACTGGACATGGAACAACAGGTTGGTTCCAAATAGGAAAAGGAGTACGTCAAGGCTGTTTATTGTCACCCTGCTTATTTAACTTCTAGGCAGAGTACATCATGAGAAATGCTGGACTGGAAGAAACACTAGCTGGAATGAAGATTGCTGGGAGAAATATCAATAACTTCAGATATGCAGATGACACCACCTTTATGGCAGAAAGTGAAGAGGAACTAAAAAGCTTCTTGATGAAAGTGAAAGAGGAGAGTGAAAAAGTTGGCTTAAAGCTCAACATTCAGAAAACTAAGATCATGGCATCTGGTCCCGTCACTTCATGGGAAATAGATAGGGAAACAGTGTCAGACTTTATTTTTTGGGGCACCAAAAACACTGCAGATGGTGATTGCTGCTATGAAATTAAAAGACCCTTACTCCTTGGAAGAAAAGTTATGACCAACCTAGATAGCATATTCAAAAGCAGAGACATTACTTTGCTGACTAAGGTCCGTCTGGTCAAGGCTATGGTTTTTCCAGTGATCATGTATGGATGTGAGAATTGGACTGTGAAGAAGGCTGAGCAGCAAAGAATTGATACTTTTGAACTGTGGTGTTGGAGAAGACTCTTGAGAGTCCCTTGGACTGCAAGGAGATTCAACCAGTCCATTCTGAAGGAGATCAGCCCTGGGATTTCTTTGGAAGGAATGATGCTAAAGCTGAAACTCCAGTACTTTGGCCACCTCATGAGAAGAATTGACTCATTGGGAAAGACTCTGATGCTGGGAAAGATTGGGAGCAGGATGAGAAGGGGACAACAGAGAATGAGATGGCTGGATGGCATCACTGACTCAATGGACGTGAGTTTGAGTGAACTCCGGGAGTTGGTGATGGACAGGGAGGCCTGGCGTTCTGCGATTCATAGGGTCACAAAGAGTCGTACATGACTGAATGACTGAACTGAATTGAACTGAAAATAAAATCACCAGACTCAGAAGGATTTACTGTTGAACTGCACCAAAAGTTTAATGATTATTAGACCAATTCTTTGCAATTTTGTTTAGAATTAGAAAACAGATGGAACTTTCTGTAACTCATCCTATGAAGCCAAAATTATCCTAATTCCAAACTAGAAAAAAGACATGACAAGGAAAAAATAATACTACAGACAAATACGTCTCATTCATGTAGATACAGAGGGTGTCAACAATATATTAACACATATAATCTAACAATGTAAAAAAATAACTATATATCATGGTCAAATAGAATTCAAGTATTTTAATATAAAAGACTGTCTTGATGTTCAAAATCAATTAACACAATCCATTACAACAAAAGCCTAATTTAGAAAAAAAATTCTATATCAATAGAAGAAGAGAAAGCATTTGACAAGATCCAACATGCATTCATGATAAATACTCTTTGCAACCTAGAAACTTCTTCATCTTGATGAAAAACATCTACTGAAATGTCTAGCTTATAATCTTGCTTGAGAGTTAGAAACTAGATGCTTTTACCCTAAGATTGAAGAAGAAAAAGGCACCATCATACTGGAAGTTCTAGCTAGTGAAATATGATAAATGGAAATTAAATGGATTTGGTTGGGAGAAATAAGTAAAACTGCTTTTTGTTAGCAGATGACATAGTTATTTATAAAGAAAATCTCAAAGAACTGACAAACAAAACACTAGAAGTATTAAACAATTATAGCAAGGTTACAAAATACAAGGTTAACATACCAAAGTCAATTGGTTTCCTTTTTAGTAGCAATAATCAATTTGAACTTGAAATGTAAATCATAATGCCACTTCATTGGCATCAACAAATAGAAAATTCTTAAGTGTATATCTAACAAAGTGCTTCCTGGTCGCTCAGCTGGTAAAGGATCCACCCTGGAGAAGGGAATGGCTACCCACTCCAGTATTCAGACCTGGAGAATTGCATGGACTGTATAGTCCATGAGGTCACAAAGAGTTGAACACAACTGAGCGACTTTCAAGTCATATCTAACAAAATATATATAAAAATCTATGTGAGGAAAAGTATGAAACTTTGATAAAACATTAAAGAAAGTAGAAACATTTTTTTTCTTTTTGTAGATAGAAAGACAATATTATTAAAGATGTTAGTTTTTCTTATGTAAATTCAGTTCAATCTCAATCAAAATCTCAGCAAATTATTTTGCAAATATTCAAAAAATTAGTCTAAAGGTTATAAGTTAAAGGTGAAAGACCTGGAATAGATTACACAAGGCTGAAAAAGAAATAAACATTTGAAGAACTAGCACTACACTTATTCATGATTCACTATAAAAATATAATAATCAAGAGCCTGAAATATTGATGAAATAATAGACAAGTAGAACAATGGGAACAAAATAGAGAGCCAAGAAATGGAATACACAGACACAGGCAATTGATGTTTGATAAAGGAGCAAAGACAATTCAATGGAGAAACTAGAGTATTATAAAAAATTGTTCTGGAAAAAGAAAAAAAACAGAAAATATAGACTTTATACCTTAAAAAAAAACCTCTAAATTGTAGATGTAGAAGGAATATGCAAAATTACAAAAATTCTAGAATATATTATAGGAGAAAAACCTAGGTTACTGTAGATTTGGCAGCAAATATTTAGACACAACACTAAAGCATCACCCATGGAAAGAACAAAATAAATAGACTTCTGTTCTGAGCAAGATGCTTTTAATAAAATGAAAATATGTGCCATGATCTGGGAGCAAATTTTGTAAATGTAAAGTAAAATAAAAAATAAATAAACACATTAAAAAAAAAAAGAAAAAAAGAAAAAAAAGTGTACTCAAAATATACAGAGAACAATTTAAACTCAAAAGTACGAAAACAAAAAAGTAAATTAAAAAAAATGGAAAGCAGATCTGTATAAATAGCTCACTAAAAATATATATACAGATAGCCAATAAGCATATGAAAGCAATGCTCAACAAGATATTAATGAATTGCAAATTAAAACAACATTGAGAAGCTACTATACATCCATTAGAATGGCCTTAACCCAGAATACTGACAATATCACATATAGAAAAGAATGTAGAGTACCAAGGACTAATTCATTCCTGTTGGAAAAAGCAAGGTTATGCAGCCCCTTTGCAAGACAGTTTGGCAGTTTTGACAAAGCTGAACATAGTCTTAGCATACAATCCAGTAACACAAATAAAATTGAAGACTTGGGTGCAAACAAAATGTTGCAAAGAATGTTTACAGCAGTTCTGTTTATAATTGCCAAAAACTGGAATAAACAAGATGCTCCTCAATAGGTGAATGCATAAATAAGCTTCTGTACACTTATGCATTGCAATTTTATTCAACAGTAAAAAGAGATGAGCTATCAAGTCATGAAATGACATGGAGGAAACTTAAATGTACATTACTAAATGAAATAAATCCATTAGGAAAGGTTGCACTACATATTGTATATTTCCAGCTTATATACACTGAAAAAGGTGAAACTATAGAGACAGGTAAAGAAAATCTGCCAGAGGATATGGGAAAGGAGAAGTGATTAATGAAGAAGAAGGAATTTGAAGGTGGTAAAGCTATATTATAATATACAGTACCTAGAAAGATACATAATATAGGCATGTGAAAAACAAACTTATAAAACACAAAGAGGAAACCCTAGTATAAATTGTAGAGTTTTGTTAATAACAATCTATCAGTATTGGTTGATAAATTTAAACAAATGCACCACACTAATGCAAGATACCAAAAGTAAAAAAAAAAATAATGAAGGAGTTGTATCTGATCTCTGTACCATCTACTCAATTTTTCTGTAAATGAAAACAACTTGGAAAATAAATTACATTAATTTTTCAAAAAGGATGAAGTAATTTTCAAGAATTTGAAAAAAATAATTTTATGCAAGTTTTTAGTTTAATATTTTCCAAATATTACAAAATTTGCAGTAAAAATATTTTTTCATTACTACATCATGTCTGTGACAAATGGAATTTTTAAATTATGTTAAAAACAAACTACAATATAGAAAAATATTCGATAAAACATGGAAATAAATATCTTCCTGAACAATTAAGCAAGTGAAATAAAACACTAAAGTTCTGTATTAAATAAGTGAAAGTGAACATGTGCTATTTTATAATGTATAAGATAAAGTAAAAATTGTTATTTGTAGTTCATGTCTGTATATATATGTAAATATATATATATATATAGATCCTATGTACATATAGGGTTGGCCAAAAATGTCATTCAGGTTTTCCATAAGATCTTATAGAAAAACAAAATGACTCTGTGGCCAACCCAATGTACCAAGCATAAAGCAGAATTATTATCTAAGAATCAAACTTTGATAAGCTTTTGAACAAAATGAAATCGCCCATGAGTTTTTTACTGTTTTGTCTACATTAATATAGACACAAATTCTATGTATGGTCTCCTATTAGTGTCCTATTTTATAAATGTGTTCTTAGTGTCAACTATTTTGATATTAAGTAACTCTAATTCAATTTTTGAAAATAACTTCTCCGAAGATATGTCTTCAGATAGAAGCACAAACCATGAAGCTGAGGCTTCTTTTTCTCTCACTTTCCTTTCTAAATTCTGGGTCTTTTAGTCTTATTTATCACAGTATTTGCCTCTGCGTAAAATATACCTAAGGTGGATAGCTAAAAAAAATAGTGTGAAACTTAAATGGAAGTTTGTTTTATGAAAAAATTCCCATCATAAAAATATTTCTTAGAGTTATCCATGTGAGAAGCAAGCTGCAAAATGACTTGCAATGTTTTCCTTTATGCCTTTAATCTAGGGCTGTATTCAAGGCTAGTATTAATTTTCTTTGTCCCACGATCCTGCTACTTTGAAGGAGTTTATTTTAATCATGATTATACAGGCTCTCATTCTGTCTCAGCTTTAGGTATCTAGATTTGTCCTTCTTTGGAGATGCACTGAGACATCCCAAGGTGAATTTTTCATATGCCACACTAAAAGTTTCAGAGTATTCATTCCAAAAATCAACCTCTTAAATATGTTAAAAACTCCTCAGCTTTTTACATTAGATGTGTAACAAGGACAAAAAAAAAGAAAAAAGGATCACTAGAAAAGAAAACCCGATCTACTGAAACAGATAATAAGCATTGGATTTATATACTAGCCTCTAAAATCATAATTATATTTATTTTAAAAATTCACATACTTTAGTAGAGGCCCCACAGCACCAAGAAAAAGAACGATGTGGGGGAAAAATTATTTTTAATAATACCTGTAAGAGGTCTTCTTGCCGGTTCTTTTCCCTCCATTCTATCCATAGATGTCACATGTGCGTGATTTCTGGTTGTTAGGGAGAAGCACAGCTGGTAGTTACCATCAAAACTCAAATCCACATCTGTTGTGATATTGCTGAAAATAATACTTCACTAACTTATATGATAAAACATTTTCACCCACCAACTCTTCTCACAGAAGTGCAAGATATTTCCAAAAAACATCTGGGCTCTCTGCTAAAAGGAGGCATTTCTTAAAAGATATTATCATCATTAGATTTTAGTATAATTTGCTAACATTATATAATGAATCACTGAAAAATAATAGTTTCAGACACATTAATTCACAAATATATTAAAAATTTTTTTAAATAACCCTTCTTAATTACTCCATTGTCTCAGACTTAATATAATAGCCAAAATAAGCAAATTACTTTGTCTTCCAAAGTACAGAAAATTTCCTTTTTTTTTTCTCATTTCTTTATTTCAAATTCAGCAAATTCATTTTCTCCTTAACTCCTTTTCTCAAGGTTCAGAAGTCCATAAGTCTTCATGTCTCCAAAAGTTGAGCTAAAATAATCTCAGTACTAAAACATAGAATCAACTTTTAAAATTCCATACTTTTTTAAAATAAGCTTTTATACATATTTTTCTTATTTGCTGTACTGCACAATAGTTGTGAATCAGTGCAGTTGCTCAGTCGTGTTCGACTCTGCGATCCCATGGACTATAGCCTACCAGGCTCTTCCATCCACGGAATTTTCCAGGCAAGTGTACTGTAGTACATTGCCATTTCCTTCTCCAGGGGATCTTCATGACTTGGGGGTCGATCCAGTCTCCCACATTGTAGGCAGGCGCTTTATCATCTGAGCTACCAGGGAAGCCCCAATAGTTGTAGTGTTTCTTCATCTCAAAAAATACTAGTTCATCACACAGAAAATAATTAGCATTGATCTCAGGTCTCTAAATATCTGTGAAGAGAAGAGAAGCGAAAGGCAAAGGAGAAAAGAAAAGATATACACATTTGAATGTGGAGTTCCAAAGAATAGCAAGGAGTGATAAGAAAGCCTTCCTCAGTGATCAGTGCAAACAAATAGAGGAAAACAATAGAATAGGAAAGACTAGAGAACTCTTCAAGAAAATTAGAGATACCAAGGGAATATTTCATGCAAAGATGGACTCAATAAAGGACAGAAATGGTATGGACCTAACAGAAGCAGAAGATAGTAAGAAGACGTGGCAAAAAATTCACAGAACTATACAAAAAAGATCTTCATGACCCAGATAATCATGATGGTGTGATCACTCATCTAGAGCCAGACATCCTGTAATGTGAAGTCAAGTGGGCCTTAGGAAGTATCACTACAAACAAAGCTAGTGGAGGTGATGGAATTCCAGTTGAGCTATTTCAAATCCTGAAAGATGATGCTGTGAAAGTGATGGACTCAATATGCCAGCAAATTTGGAAAACTTAGCAGTGGCCACAGGACTGGAAAAGGGCAGTTTTCATTCCAATCCCAAAGAAAGGCAATGCCAAAGAATGTTCAAACTACCACTCAGTTGTACTCATCTCACACGCTAGTAAATTAATGCTCAAAATTCTCCAAGCCAGGCTTCAGCAATACGTGAACTGTGAACTTTCAGATGTTCAAGCTGGTTTTAGAAAAGGCAGAGGAACCAGAGGTCAAATTGCCAACATCTGCTGGATCATGGAAAAAGCAAGAGAGTTCCAGAAAAACATCTATTTCTGCTTTATGGACTATGCCAACACCTTTAACGGTGTGGATCACAATAAACTGTGGAAAGTTCTGAAAGAGATGGGAATACCAGACCACCTGACCTGCCTCTTGAGAAACCTATATGCAGGTCAGGAAGCAACAGTTAGAACCGGACATGGAACAGTAGACTGGTTCCAAATAGGAAGAGGAGTAAGTCAAGGCTGTAATATTGTCACCCTTCTTATTTAACTTATATGCAGAGTACATCATGAGAAACGCTGGGCTGGATAAAGCACGAGCTGGAATCAAGATTGCCGGGAGAAATATCAGTCACCTCAGATATGCAGATGACACCACCCTTATGGCAGAAAGTGAAGAGGACCTAAAAAGCCTTTTAAAGAACATGAAAGAGGAGAGTGAAAAAGTTGGCTTAAAGCTCAGCATTCAGAAAACTAAGATCATGGCATCTGGTCCCATCACTTCATGGGAAATAGATGGGGAAACAGTAGAAACAGTGACTGACTTTATTTTTTGGGGGGCTCCATAATCACTGCAGATGGTGATTGCAGCCATGAAAGTAAAAGACACTTCCTCCTTGGAAGGAAAGTTGTGACCAACCTAGACAGCACAAAGTTCCGTCTAGTCAAGGCTATGGTTTTTCCTGTGGTCATGTATGGATGTGAGAGTTGGACTGTGAAGAAAGCTGAGCACCAAAGAATTGATGCTTTTGAACTGTGGTGTTGGAGAAGACTCTTGAGAGTCCCTTGGACTGCAAGGAGATCCAACCAGTCCACTCTAAACGAGATCAGTCCTGGGTATTCAGTGGAAGGACTGATGCTAAAGCTGAAACTCCAGTACTTTGGCCACCTCATGGGAAGTTTGACTCATTGGAAAAGACTCTGATGCTGTGAGGGACTGGGGGCAGGAGGAGAAGGGGGCAACAGAGGATGAGATGGCTGGATGGCATCACTGATTCGAGGGACAATGAGTTTGGGTGAACTCTGGAAGTTGGTGATGGACAAGGGAGGCCTGGTGTGCTGCAATTGACAGGGTCGCAAAGAGTCTGGCACAGCTGAGTGACTGAACTGAACTGATACTAAATTATGAAAAGTACTTCAGGAATCAAAGTAAGTCCTTAATTTGTAGTTGAAAGCTCTGAGATTTTCAAGTATTAAAAAACAGTTATGCTCAGATATGTCCAAAATGAACATATGGATAAAATACTGTAGCATATCTGTGCACAAAGAAATTCTCATTTCTGGATGTTTTCTAAAGTTATTATATTATATTTTCAAAATTATTCTAGTACAATTAGCCATGGATCAGCTTGGAAAATTTACATTTTTTAGTGAAATTGTTGCTGAACTTTAAACTGTTAATCCAATCAACAAATAAATACATGGCAGTTATTGAGAGCAAGGAAAGTAGAAATGGTCCAGATTCAGGAATCAGATGAGGTAGCATATTGTAGGCCTCATAAAGAGATTGGTCTTCAATATTATGGAAATAATTTGGAGAGGTTCAGACAGGACTGTGTATTACTGTCATTTATCTAGTTTTAAGACATTATTCTTTCTACTGTTTTGAGAGAAAGTTATTGGGAGAAAAGAGTAGAAGCTGGAGGCTAGAAATGAGACTATATTAGTATCAGTGACATGTTAAGTCAAAAATATATCCTCTGAAATTTGGATTGTCAGTAGGTTCAGATGGTACAAGTACGTTACATGATCAAATGTCAGATTTCACATCATTCTTGTTTTAGTCACCCTCTCCCTTAGCCACACCTAAGGCATCATTAGTTTTACTTCATGAAAGGGAAAATTAGGCCAAGTTCAAAATGGATTATCCACATATATTATACATATATTATGAGGGAGAAATGAGATTTGGCAATGACATCCTCATGCTGCTTTCAGTATGGTTAGGGAAAAAGAGTACACGGATCTTGGACCAGAACACCTAGTCATCATCACCGGAGAAAGATGTGGTTACAGAGAAGATTTCACCTACACTCATGGGCAGATGTGAATGCTTTGATTGCTTCATCCGACCTTTTATTAAATGAGGTTTTAATATTATTAACAAGAAAGTCTTGGGGAAAAGTCTTGTGAATGGGTCTTTTGGAATCAGCACAAGTGCATGGAACTTTTGTATCTCATATCCTGAGAGCAGCATTTACTGCAGAAGAGATACTGGACCACCATATATATTTTGTGGTACTTGCATACCAGTACAATGAACAGTTTTTATGGTGTCAGATATGCAGGGTATGACATCTGAGTTATCATGCAGCACTGAGCTGAGCTCCCGATGCCATACTGCAGGTTCCCACTAACTATCTGTTTTACGCATGGCAGTGCTCATATGCCAATGCTACTCTCCCAATTCATCCAGCCCACCTTCTCCCTCCTTCCTCCTCATCCACACATCTTTTCTCTATGTCTGTCTTTTTATTCCTGTCCTGCAAATGTAGCCTTTTGATTTTTAACATGACTGTTGGAATTATTAATTTTACTCTAGAAGTTCTGAATAGCCATCATGGTGGAAAATTAGTATCTTAGTGGATCTGAATTGTGAAAGGAATAGATCAGAGTACAGATGATCTTGTTGGTGTCTCCATCTATATTTCTGCATCACATAGTAATTTATACTGGCCAATCCAATCATTCCCATATAAACACTTGTTCATTATCACTGAAAAGATCCCTATGGATACTAGAGCAGCATCAGACTGTGTCTGTGGGAGACTAGAAGTGCCAAGGAATTAACAATCCCGGGAGCCCCCTCTCAACCAATAGCTGATAGGAACTAATGGGTGAATATCCACAGTTGAAAACTAGGACCTCATGACACATATGTGAAATCTAAAAAAAAAAAAAATGATACAAACGAACATATTTACAAAACAGAAAACAGACTCCCAGACATAGAGAACATCCTTATGGCTACCAAAGGGGAAATGTGGTGGGGAAGGGATAAATTAGAGGTTTGGGATTAACCCATATACATTACTATAAGTAAAGTAAATAAACAAGGACCTACTGTATAGCACAAGGAATTCTACTCAAAATTCTATAATAAATTATATGGGAAAAATCTGAAAAAAACTGGCTATATGAACATGTATAGCTGAATAACTTTGATGTCCTCCGGGAACTGACACCATACTGCAAATCAACTAAACTTCAACAAAATATTTTATCCAAAGATAAGCCATATTTTAAATTTGAACAAAAATGAAAAACACCCTGCAAGCTAAAAGACATATTATCTTTCCAACAAATACTTCCTTTTATCACCTCAAAAAATGTTGCTATTATTCAGTCACTAAATCCTGTCCCACTCTTTGTGACCTCAGGAACTGCAGCAGGCCAGGCTGCTCTCCTTCACTATTTCTTGGACTTAGCTCAAATTCATGTCCATTGAGTCAGTGATGCTAACTATCTCATCCTCTGCTGTCCCTTTCTCCTTTTGTCTTCAGTCTTTTCCAACATCAGAATCTTTTCCAATAAGTCAGCTCTTTGCATCAGGTGGCCAAAGTACTGGAGCTTCAGCATCAATCCTTCCAATGAATATTCAGGGTTGATTTCTTTTGGGTTTGACTGTTTTGATCTCCTTGCAGTCAAAGAGATTCTCAAGGGACTTCTCTAGCACCACAACTTGAGAGCATCAATTCTTCAGCACTGCTAAGTCACTTCAGTCGTGTCCGACTCTGTGTGACCCCACAGACAGCAGCTCACCAGGCTAACATAACCTAGCACTCAGCCTTCTTTATGTTCCAGCTCTCATATCTGAATATGACTACTGGAAAACCATAGCTTTGGCTACATAGACCTTTGATGGCCAAGTGCTGTCTCTGCTTTTTAATATGCTGTCTAGGTCTGTCATAGCTTTCCTTCCAAGGAGCAAGTATCTTTTTAATTTTATGGCTGCAGTTATCATCCACAGTGATCTTGGCCCTCCAGAATATAAAATCTGTCACTGTTTCCACTTTTTCCACTTCTATTTGCCATGAAGTGATGGGACCAGATTCCATGATGTTAGTTTTTAAATGTTGAGTTTTAAACCAGCTTTTTCACTTTCCTTTTTCACCCAAAAAATATTGGCCTCTTTTACCTCAAAAAATATTTTTACTCAAATCTTGAGGGAAGCTCCTTAAAGAAATTCAAATGGATACCCCATGCCTTCTGCTTTTATAAATAAGTACTTCAATACAAGTGATAGGTCATTGTTTATGGGAAGCCTGATTATATGCAGCTTAGCACATTTCTCTGAAGAATAAAAGTTCAGAGGATTGTGTGCATTTTGATATTTCTCTCCCTTTAAGCATTCCCATCATTACCTGTGTACCATATTAGAACTTTACAAGGCTATTTTCACATGTGTCCTTGTCCATTTTCCCATGGTAGTCATGATATCCACACTTGTTTATGATGTTCTTTCCTCTTCTAATTCAATCAGATGCTGATATCCTAAACTAAAAGACTGAAATATACACTTTATATAAAATAACAGTGAAATAGAAGGGGATCTGGATTTTCTAGGTCACAAGGCTAAAACAGCAGAGCTTTGATTGCAGCCTGGATAAACTGAAAAGTCTTCTCTTGTCCTGAAACTTTTTCAAAAGCTGTAGCTTTAAAGCATTCTTTAAAATGTATTCACTTGTATTCTCCAAGATTCATGAGTTTTCTAAAACTTCAACATTTTAAGTCCTTGAGACTTGCATTAATCTCTGAAACCCATGATGGATTGGTATTGTATGTTTATCATTATTTTAATAAACAGGAAATTGGTCTTTTGCAAAGCTCTCTTACCACAAGGAGTCAATGTAGATATTCCACCAGGATCCAAATGTGGTCAATCTCTATTTGCATATGTAAAACAGGTAAATAAGCACAGGATGAACTCACAAGTACACTAGAATCTTTTGAGACATACTTAATTATCCTCTGCCTCCTTCAGCTTTCCAT
Source organism: Oryx dammah (assembly GCF_014754425.2). Taxonomy (NCBI): domain Eukaryota; kingdom Metazoa; phylum Chordata; class Mammalia; order Artiodactyla; family Bovidae; genus Oryx; species Oryx dammah. Next base: position 37,905,912 of record NW_024070196.1, on the reverse strand, counting down.
CTGAGTGACAAATCACACTAACTCTGCTATCAGATATTCATATCAATTCAAAGTCCATGAACCCAAACTCTCTAAATTGAGCACTTTTATTCTCTATCATACATGTTGACTTTAGTAAGTGGCCACAAGTCACACTAGCCTGATTGACAATGTCAGAATATTCTTCCTCTGAGAATATTTGTTCTCTGTTCATGCAAAGAGTTCTGTGTCCATGAACTCACTTGTGTCTAGAAATGGAATGAAGAATACTGGCTCTCCACTGTAATAACTTAGGTCATTTTTTTCAGACTTCCAGGGATTTATCTGGGTATCTATCTCAACCAATCAATCTGTCTATCCATCATCAATCTACCATATCTATCTCTCTATATGTCTATCTATCATTGATCTGTCCAACTATCTATCATCAATTTACCTGCTATTAATATATATATCTTCTATATTTATTTATATATCTGTGGTTTTTTTAGCGAAAAAGTTGGCTTAAAGCTCAACATTCAGAAAAGTAAGATCATGGCATCCAGTCCCATCACTTCATGGGAAATAGATGGGGAAACAGTGGAAACAGTGTCAGACTTTATTTTGGGGGGCTCCAAAATCACTGCAGATGGTGATTGCAGCCAGGAAATTAAAAGATGCTTACTCCTTGGAAGAAAAATTATGACCAACTGAGATAGTATATTCAAAAGCAGAGACATTGCTGACTAAGGTCTGTCTAGTCAAGGCTATGGTTTTTCCTGTGGTCATGTATGGATGTGAGAGTTGGACTGTGAAGAAGGCTGAGCACTGAAGAATTGATGCTTTTGAACTGTGGTGTTGGAGAAGACTCTTGAGAGTCCCTTGGACTGCAAGGAGATCCAACCAGTCCATTCTGAAGGAGATCAACCCTGGGATTTCTTTGGAAGGAATGATGCTAAAGGTGAAGCTCCAGTACTTTGGCCACCTCATGCGAAGTGTTGACTCATTGGAAAAGACTCTGATGCTGGGAGGGATTGGGGGCAGGAGGAGAAGGGGACGACCGAGGATGAGATGGCTGGATGGCATCACGGACTCGATGGATGTGAGTCTGAGTGAACTCCGGGAGATGGTGATAAACAGGGAGGCCTGGCGTGCTGTTATTCATGGGGTCACAAAGAGTCGGACATGACTGAGTGACTGAACTGAACTGAACTGATACTGCTCATGATTTTAGTGCTGGGACAGCATAGTCAAATAGCTTTTGACAAAGAACATACAGTTTAAATCATTTTCATTACAGGGCTGACCCTGATTTCACTACAGTGGCCGTGGCCATTCTGTTTCTGGTGGTTACATGCTCACCTACTGATAAACTCAAGCACAGTATCATTCACAATTGATACTGAAATCAGAAACTACTTTAGGTATTTCTAGCAGAAAGATTTAGTACAAGCAAGTAGATACTGAGAAAGTCATACAAAACTGTGTCTGGAGTAATGGCCTCAAGTTTAGACCTGGGGTTCCATAATTAAATGTCAGTAAGTACTGCAGCACTGCACTATTTCTGGGCTCTCATAGTTAATTTACCTCTGACATCTACAAAGCTGGATATCAGGAAATAGAACACAGAGTCTAACTGTACCACATGCTCAAGTGCAGTGATCTCTGCCTCCATTCTGCTTTTCAGGACTTTTGCTTCTGCATCTAATTGATATAATCCACTTCTCATCTAGAAGGATAGTAGCAAAAATTCATGAAACTGTAGTTTTTTTCTAAGAAACTTTTCAATAAAAGTAGATAGAATACCTTCCCTAACCATACTATGCCTCTAATTATTATTACTTTTCTGCATATGCTTTCATCATAATATCATTAGCATAAGAAAGTTGTTGTCAAGAAAACTGGTACAAAGTGAAGAAAAATAAGATCTCATTCTTTGGAGAACTCGTGGTATGCTGAGCTCAGTTTCTAGCATATTAGCTGTATTGACTAATTTATTTTTCACAGTAACCCTAAGGGATGCTATTTCATTTTACAAATGGGAAAAATGAGACATGATGTATTACATGAACACCAAATATCACAGCAGTAAGTGAAAGGACTTGGTGTTAAACTCAGGTGGTGTGTGGTTCCAGAGCATGTACTCTGAATTACTGTGATGTACTGTCTACAGTTTAATATTTTCTGAACATAAGTTTCCACTTTGCTGGACTCATTCTTTTCTCTCCAGTTATATGAAGAATATAAAATCTTCCAAAGATCTGGAATCTCTTCACAGAGTTTTCAGTTCCTTCTTAAGGTTTCCTTGACCTGGTCATTCTTTCCTCTATTCATGAAAGTAACTACTTATATTTTCTAAGTAAACTTGATGTCTCACTTTCCTTCATAAAAAATCATAAAAATAAGCATTTCTATCAAAATAAGGATGTCAATCATAATCAACATTTCAGATACCAATCTAACTATCTAGCTGTTTATCTGTCTGCCTCTCTATCATCCTTTATTTGTAAGTGCTGGTAATGGGAAAACATCATGTTCAGTTATTACAGGAAGAAGATGTATAGAATTTACAGACGTTCAGAAACTTTACAGGTTATTTATACTTGTTTTGGATGCTGAAATACATCTCCAAATACACTGTTTTCCTTTCTACTACTAAAACTGAAATTTTTCATCATCAGAATTGTTTTAGGATCATACATAAATAGAACTGATTTATTTCAGAATAAATAGTTATACAGAGAAAGAAAAGATAATGGATAACATTATAAGAGGGCAAATGCTATGTAATGTAACTTAAAAAGATTATTTCCAAGTTAGAAATTAGTTAATTAGCTTCCCTATGAAAAATATATAGGATCATTGTTATAACTCATGCAATATGTGTAATTCTCTCAGTAGGAATGTCAACTTGTTGGCACTCCAATACAGACATTACTTGGTAATCTTTTCTTGCAAATTTAGGTTTACTTGGCAGTGAATGACAAATAGAAAGGCAATATATATAGTAATTAATATAAGCCCAGATTTGCAAGCTTTCATAATATAGCCTAAGCAGATTTCCAAGGACACAAATTTGACTTCTTTAAGCTTCAGATGCTTCATTTGTGAAATTAGATCACTAGATGTTAAGATCCCTGAAAAACATTGTTCTGAATTTCTACTAGCTAATATTATTCTACATAGTAGAGAGGATTCTTCATTCTCATCCATAGGAGATTCAGTTAATGTATTATGGCATAACAAATATTAATTAAATGTAATAAAATGTTTGAGGAATCCTATTTAACTCACAATCAGAGGTGGCATGTATGAATATAAACATTGTTATCAAACCTTTCTATCTGAGTGGCTTGGAAATTAATACATTTTTCTGTATAAAATGGGTATTCAGCACTTTACTGTCTTTAAAACTGACCCTTTGCACTGATCTCTGAGGAAGATTTTCTTGTCTATCCTTGCTATTCTTCAGAACTCTGTATTCAGACGGTTATACCTTTCATTCTCTCCTTTGACTTAAGCTTCTCTTCTGTTCTCAGCTATTTGTAAAGCTACCTCACAACTATTTTCCCTTTTTCTTTTAATTGGATGATCTTGATCATGGCCTCCTGTACAATGTCATGAATCTCCATCCATAGTTTCATTTCATGCAAAGATGGGCACAATAAAGGACATAAATGGTATGAACCTAATAGAAGCAGAAGATACTAAGAACAGGTGGCAAGAATACACAAAAGAGCTATACAAAAGCAATCTAAATGACCCAGATAACCACGATGGTGTGATCACTCACTGAGAGCCAGACACATTGGAATGCGATACAGTGGGCCTTACGAAGTATCACTGCTAGCGGAGGTGATGAAATTCACTTGAGCTATTTCAAATACTTAAGATGATGCTGTGAAAGTGCTGCACTCAATATTTGCAAATTTGGAAAATTCAGCGTTAGTTCAGTTCAGTCGCTCAGTCATGTCCGACTCTTTGCAACCCCATGAATCGCAGCATGCCAGGCCTCCCTGTCCATCACCAACTCCCGAAGTTCACTTAAACTCACGTCCATCGAGTCGGTGATGCCATCCAGCCGTCTCATCCTCTGTTGTTCCCTTTTTCTCCTGCCCCCAATCCCTTCTAGCATCAGAGTCTTTTCCAATGAGTCAACTCTTCGCATGAGGTGGCCAAAGTACTGGAGTTTCACCTTCAGCATCATTCCTTCCAAAGAACACCCAGGGCTGATCTCCTTTAGAATGGACTGGTTGGATCTCCTTGCAGTCCAAGGGACTCTCAAGAGTCTTGTCCAACACCACAGTTCAAAAGCATCAATTCTTCAGCACTCAGCTTTCTTACCAGTCCAACTCTCATATCCATACATGACCACTGGAAAAACCATAACCTTGACTAAACGGACCTTAGTCGTCAAAGTAATGTCTCTGCTTTTCAATATGCTATCTAGGTTGGCCATAACTTTTCTTCCAAGGAGTAAGCATCTTTTAATTTCCTGGCTGCATTCACCATCTGCAGTGATTTTGGAGCCCAAAAAGATAAATTCTGACATTGTTTCTACTGTTTCCCTATCTATTTCCCATGAACTGATGGGACCAGATGCCATGATCTTCATTTACAAGACTGGAAAAGGTCAGTTTTTATTCCAATCCCAAAGATGGGACTGGGAATGTCAAACAGTGTTCAAACCACTTCACAATTGCACTCATTTCACACACTAGCAAAGTAATGCTCAAAACTCTCCCAGCCAGGTTTCAACAGTACATGAACCGAGAACTTCCGGAGGTTCAAGCTGTATTTAGAAAAGGCAGAGGAATCAGAGAACAAATTGTTAACATCCACTGGATCATAGAAAAAACAAGAGAGTTCCAGAAAAACATCTACTTCTGCTTTATTGACTACACCAAAACCTTTGTGTGGATCACAACAAACTGTGGAACATTCTTCAAGAGATGGGAATACCTGACCTGCCTCCTGAGAAATCTGTATGCAGGTGAAGAAGCAACAGTTAGAACTGTACATGGAACAACGGACCGGTTCCAAATTGGGAAAGGAGTACATCGAGACTGTATACTGTGAGGCTGTTTATTTAACTTCTATACAGTGCATATCATGTGAAACACTGGGCTAGATGAAGCACAAGCTAGAATCAAGATTACCAGGAGAAATATCATTAACCTCAGATAAGCAGATGACAGACTCTTATGACAGAAAACGAAGAACTAAAGACCCTCATGATGAAAGCGAAAGAGGAGAGTGAAAAAGGTGGCTTAAAACTCAGGATTCAAACAACAAAGATTATGGCATTCAGTCCCATCACTTCATGGCAAATAGATTGGGAAACAATGGAAACAGTGACAGACTTTATTTTGGGGGACACAAAAATAACTGCAGATGGTGACTGGAGCCAGCAATGAAATTAAAAAAGACCCTTGCTCCTTGGAAGAAAATTATGACCAAACTAGACAGCATGTTAAAAAGAAGAGACATTACTTTGCCAACAAAGGTCTGTCTAGGTAAAGCTATGTTTACCAGAGGTCATGTATGAATGTGAGAGCTGGACCATAAAGATGGTTGAATATTGAAGAACTGATGCTTTTGATCTATGGTGCTGGAGAAGACTCTTGAGAGTCCCTTGGACTGCAAGGAGATCCAACCAGTCAATTCTGAAGTAAATTAGTCCTGAATAGTCATTGGAAGGACTGATGCTGAAGTTGAAGTTCCAGTTCTTTGTCCACCTGTTGCAAAGAACTGACTCACTGGACAAGATCCTGATGCTGGGAAAGATTGAAGACAGGAGGAAAAGGGGATGACAGAGGATGAGATGGCTGGATGGCATCAACGTCTCGATGGCACATGAGTTTGTTTGAACTCTGGCAGTTGGTGATGGACAGGGAGGCCTGGCATGCTGCAGTGTATAGGGTCACAAAGAGTCCTACATGACTGAGTGATTGAACTGAACTGAACTGAATGAAAGGTGACCCTTACTAATCCCATTGCTAATTTTAAACCTAACATCAGTTCAGTTCAGTCACTCAAGAACTGCAGCATGCCAGGCCTCCCTGTCCATCAACAACTACCAGCGTTCAACCAAACTAATGTGCATCCAGACTGTGATACCATCCAGCCATTTCATCCTCTGTCGCCCCCTTCTCCTCCTGCCCCCAATCCCTCCCAGCATCAGGGTCTTTTCCAATGAGTCAACTCTTTCCACAAGGTGGCAAAAGTATTGAAGTTTCAGCCTCAGCATCAGATCTTTCAATGAACACCCAGTACTGGTCTCCTTTAGGATGGACTGGTTGGATCTCCTCGCAGTCCAAGGGACTCTCAAGAGTCCTCTACAACACCACAGTTCAAAAGCATCAATTCGTCGGTGCTCAGCTTTCTTCATAGTCCAACTCTCATATTCATACATGACCACTGGAAAAACCATACCCTTGACTAGATGGACCTTTGTTGGCAAAGTAATGTCTCTGCTTTTTAATATACTATCTATGTTGGTCATAACTTTCCTTCCAAGGATAAGTGTCTTTTAATTTCGTGGCTACAATCACCATCTGCAGTGAAGTCTGACACTGTTTCCACTGTTTCCCCATCTATTTGCCATGAAGTGATGGGACCAGATGCTGTGATCTTCGTTTTCTGAATGTTAAGCTTTAAGCCAACTTTTTCACTCTCCTCTTTCACTTTTATCAAGAGGCTTTTTAGCTCCTCTTCACTTTCTGCCATAAAGGTGGTGTCATCTGCATATCTGAGGTTATTGATATTTCTCCCAGCAATCTTGATTCCAGCTTGTGCTTCTTCTAGCTCAGCATTTTGCATGATGTACTCTGCATATAAGTTAAATAAGCAGGCTGACAATAAACAGCTTTGACATACTCCTTTTCCTACTTGAAACCAGTCTGTTGTTCTATGTCCAGTTCTAATTGTTGCTTCCTGACCTGCATACAGGTTTCTCAAGAGGCAAGTCAGGTGGTCTGGTATTCCCATCTCTCTCAGAATTTTCCACAGTTTATTGTGATCCACACAGTCAAAGGCTTTGGCATAGTCAATAAAGCAGAAATAGATTTTTTTTTTGGAACCCTCTTCCTTTTTCCATGATCCAGTGGATGTTGGCAATTTGATCTCTGGTTCCTCTGCCTTTTCTAAAACCAGCTTGTACATCTGGATCATTCATGTATCGCTGAAGCCTGGCTTGGAGAATTTTGAGCACTTTACTAGCATGTGTGATGAATGCAACTGTGTGATGGTTTGAGCATTATTTGGCATTGCCTCTCTTTGGGATTGGAATGAAAACTGACCTTTTCCAGTCCTGTGGCCACTGCTGAGTTTTCCAAATTTGCTGGCCTATTGAGTGTTGGAGGCCTGGCATGCTGCGATTCATGCGGTTGCAAAGAGTCGGACACAACTGAGTGACTGAACTGAACTGAACTGAACTGAACTGATTGAGTGCAGCACTTTCACAGCATCATCATTCAGGATTTGAAAGAGCTCCACTGGAATTCCATCACCTCCACTAGCTTTGTTCGTAGTGATGCTTTCTAAGGCCCACTTGACTTCACATTCCAGGATGTGTGGCTCTAGGTGAGTGATCACACAGACATTTTAGAATCACTGAAACCTAACAAACATCAGTTCAGTTCAGTCGATCAGTCGTGTCCGACTCTTTGCAACCCCATGAATTGCAGCACGCCAGGCCTCCCTGTCCATCACCAACTCCTGGAGTTCACTCAGACTCACGTCCTGTATGGGTCCATCTGACCTACATAATGAAAGTAATTTTTTTTTTTTTTATGCTCAGACTTAGAGTTTTAAATATTGCTTTTGTTGTTTTATTTTTGAATCTTCAAACTTGAAAATTCTCATGCAATTCTGACTTTGTACAATTTTAAGAAGAACTTGGTCCATCTCAGGAAATATTTATTCTAAACATTATTTATGTCTGGAATTTCTTTAGAGGAAAGAATAGTGCATTAATATTCAGTGTCTCTGTTCATAAACAACTGTGACACATGCAAACTTTTTCACTTTTAATATGAAGTCTAGAAAATAAATATATTTTATGACACTGTCTTCTGATAACCTTTAAAACCATGTAGTTCTCAATTATGTTGATAGAGATGACGGAATTTATTACCAATGCTTTTTAAATGAGCTCATAAAACAAATGTTTAGTAATCATTATAATAAATAATAAAAGCTACCAATGATGGTTAAACGGTATTTTGTTGTTGTTGTTCAGTCACTCAGTCGTGTCCAACTCTTCGTGACTCCACGGACTGTAGCACAACAGGCTTCTCTGTCTTGCTCACACCTTTTAAACTCCATCAGTTCAGTTCAGTTCATTTCAGTCGCTCATTTGTGTCCGACTCTTTGTGACCCCATGAATCACAGCACACCAGGCCTCCCTATCACCAACTCCCGGAGTCTACTCAAACTCATGTCCATCGCATGGGTGATGCCTTCCAGCCATCTCATTCTCTGTTGCCCCCTTCTATCCCTCCCAGCATCAGGGTGTTTTCCAATGAGTCAACTCTTTGCATGAGGTGGCCAAAGCACTGGAGTTTCAGCTTTAGCATCAGTCCTTCCAATGAACACCCAGGACGGATCTCCTTTAGGATGGACTGGTTGGACCTCCTTGCAAGTCCAAGGGACTCTCAAGAGTCTTCTCCAACACCACAGTTCAAAAGCATCAATTCTTCAGCACTTAGCCTTCTTCACAGTCCAACTCTCACATTCATACATGACCACTGGAAAAACCATAGCTTTGACTAGATGGACCTTAGTCATCAAAGTAATGTCTCTGCTTTTGAATATACTATCTAGGTTGGTCATAACTTTCCTTCCAAGGAGTAAGTGTCTTTTAATTTCATGGCTGCAGTAGCCATCTGCAGTGATTTTGATGTGACCAAATACATAAAATCATCAAAACCTTTTTGTGCACTCTAGAACAGATAATATTGAATAAATTATCTTGTATTATGAGTTATTGTAATAGTCTGCAATAAGAAAAAAAAAACAAGCTTCCATCACACTGGCTTATTGTAGTAAAGCAAAATAAAAATTTCTTTTCTGAAAAGTTCTGAACACTTTTCAGCTGTTACAGCATAATGATACTTACTCTCTGTCAAAAATATTCCCTTTCTCTTTCCTGTGACAATTGACTTGAGCCTAAATTAAAGTCCTTTAAGCTACCTATCTTGTTGTGCTGTATTGTCACTGAGTACCATTAATTCAGTTCTTAGTAGTCTACTTTAATGACTGATTGTAGCTGCAGTTTCTGGAGAAGTAAAGGATCTGTAGCTAATATTCATTTCTCCCAACTTATAATTTCAAACTGAAATGATTATGGTGTACTTATTTTGTTTTCCCTATTTCAGATAGTAGAAGGAAGTTCATTGAAAAAGAGATAGCTAGACCCTTCTGAGCAATGCCTATACTGACATAAATTACTCTCTTTTGAATTTTCTGCTTAAGGAAAATTTGCCATTATAAGCTTGTTACATATAATTTGAAAATGTTTCTTGGATAATTATTTTCTATTATAAAAGATATACAATAACCTCTATAAAAACTAGCATATATTTTTATTTTATTATAGATTATTCTAATATTTTTCCCTGTTGTTAACTAAATTAGAATCTGAACTAAATTTTCTAATTCAGAAAAATTAACTTTGATTTTAACAATCTCCTTCAGTCTTTTGAATTGCAAGGAATCTAGTTAGGTTACCTATCTGGGAAACATACTTATATATTGATATATATTGGCAAAATTTCCAAACAGTCCAAATCTTAACAGTACTCATCTTGCGCGATTCATTTTTAGTGTTTCCCTTCTTATTTTACAAGTAATCTCAGAGGTGAGAATCAAGCTTTTAAAACAGACGCGTTTGTGTGTGTGTGTGCACTAAGTCTCTTCCTTCATGTCGCCTCTTTAAGATCTCATGGACTGTAGCCCACCAGGCTCCCCTGTCCATGGGATGGTTCAGGCAAGAATACTGGAGTGGGTTGCCATGCCCTCCTCCTGCGATCTTCCCAACCCAGGGATTGCACACATGTCTCTTAGGTCCATCAGTGTGTGACATTTACTGCCACATATAGTCCTAGCTGATGCCAAAAATAAAAGAAAATAAACCAAAATAATAGACAAAACTTCAGAGCTAAAGTTTGTTTAATACAATGTTAAACCCAAATAGATGTTTTAAAATACCCTTTTAATTTTACAACTGTTTAGATTCCCAGAACGGAGAAGGCAATGGCACCGCACTCCAATACTCTTGCCTGGAAAATCCCATGGACGGAGGAGCCCGGTAGGCTGCAGTCCATGGGGTCGCTGAGGGTCGGACCGGGCTGAGCGACTTCACTTTCACTTTTCACTTTCATGCATTGGAGAAGGCAATGGCAACCCACTCCAGTGTTCTTGCCTGGAGAATCCCAGGGATGGGGGAGCCTGGTAGGCTGCCGTCTATGGGGTCGCCCAGAGTCGGACACGTTTGAATCGACTTAGCAGCAGCATCAGATTCCCAGAAAAGCTGCAAAATTAGTATTGAGTATTCCCATATATCCTTTATCATTTTCCTTTTGTTAACATATTATATCCTCACATCAATGTGCTGAATTTGTTCCAACTAATGACATGATACATTATTAATATTTTGTTATTATTAATAACTAAAACACACATTTCATTCAGATTTCCTTAGTTTTTACCTAATATTCCTTTTCCATTTCACAATCCCAACCAGATTGTTGCGACTCTGCAGATTCTCTAGACTGTGACAGTGTCTCAGGCTTTCCTTGTTTCTGATGACCTTCACAACTGGAGGAGTACTTTGTAGAATGCTTCTAAACTTGGGATCACCTAATGTTTTCTTTATTGTTAGAATGTGGTGATTTTTTTGAAGCGAAGAACAAAATAGAGGCCCAATGCCATTTCCTCACATCTGTTAGCTTGACTCGCTACTTATAACATTTAACTTAGTTACCTGGGTGAAGTAGTGTTGCTCATTTTTCTTCATAATAAAATTACTCTTTCCCCTTTCCATCCTGTGCTGTTTGAAAGGATGTCACTATGAGTAGCCCATGCCTAAGGAGGGTTCTATTTCCTTGAGAAAGGAGTCTCTACATAACTTATTTGGAATTTTTCTGTATGGAATGAATATTTTCCATCTCACTACTTAATGTATTCAATCCACCATCCAATCAGTATAGACTCATGAATATATATTTTATTTCTTTTTTAAATTTTTAAAAATATAGTTGATCTATAATGCTATATTAGTTTCAAAAAAGTGATTCTGCCTTTCATTATATAAAGAATCTACCTGCAGATCCCTGAGTTGGGAAGATCCCATGGAGCAGTAAATGGTAACCTGACCTAGTATTCTTACCTGGGAAATCCCATGAATAGATGAGCCTGATAGGCTACAGCCTATGGGGCTGCAAAAGAGCTGGACATGACTTGGCAACTAAGCAATAATAACAACTATATATACATATATATTTCAAATTAATTTCCTTATTTATTAAAACATAGTAATCATTGTTCCCTGTGCTATACAGTAGGTCCTTGTTGTTTATCTATTTTACATAAGGTAGTATGTTTATGTTAATCCCAAACTCTTAATTTATCACTCTTCCCTTTCCTCTTTGGTAACCATAAGTTTGTCTTCTATATTTGTGGGTGTATTTCTCCTTTTTATATAAGTTCATTTGTATCATTTTTTAATATTCCACATAGGTGATATCATGTATCTGTCTTCCTCTGGCTTGCTTCACTTAGTATAATAATCTCCAGGTTTATCCATATTACTACAAATAGCATTATTTCATTCTTTTTTATGGCTAAATAGTACTCCATTGTATATATGCAACACATCTTCTTTATCCAGTCATCTCTTGATGGACACTTAGGTGGGCTTCATTTCTTGGCTACTGTTAGTAGTGTGCTATGAGTATTGGGACACTCTAATTCTATGATATTTATTTTATTTGATCAAACTGTTCTAGCTTTGGCCAGTGGCAGTTATTTCAATTGACACCTGTGCCACTTTAACATACCCTCATATTTTTTTTTTTTTTCATTAGCACTTGCTTTCTGACATGCCTTACAGGCTTATCTTGTAAATTCTTTGTCCTAGCTCTAGAATGAGATATTTTTCAAGTACCCCTGCTTCCATTAGCTGAAGCAAGGCATCAGAAACCCAAACTTAAATACTGGTTGTACTCATTGCTGCAGGTATGAATTAATTTTGAGGAAAAAGAAATCAATGATCTTGAATTTCATAGATAAGAGAAATTTATTTTTCCACACAAAATCACTGACTCATGTTTGGAGTTAGTATTCAATGTTTAGCTTTTCAGACATTAACTACCAATGTAATTTTTGAGTCTCAATTTCTTCATCTGTAAAATAATGTATAAAATTAATGAACAGGAGCACTCCAGGGAGATGAAAACATTGTTTGGAGAGTTCTCTGACCTACAGAGTATTTGTTCTTTTCTATAAGGCAAATACCCTCCCAAATGACTGACTTCAAACTATCAGACAACAGGCTTGCAGAAATTACTGAGCATTTAATTATTGCTGTTCTGAGTTGGTGTGAGTCATCTTCAGTCATATAATGGGCAGGTCATACATGTGCAGACATGCATAAACATATAGCCATAAGCCATATGTGTACAAACACAGATGCATACAAATGTTCTAAATAAATAGAAAGTTTGACTTTAAGAGCAAATTGAAATTCAATGTGCCACCATAGGCTGAGGAAAGGAGCACTCCTCATCATGCCCCTCTGTCCTTAGGTTGGGTCTGAGTTGAAGCCAGAGTTTCCTGAACCAGGTCTCCTCTGAGAGTCACAGTTGGGCCTGACCAGGTCCTCAGTTAAGCTAATAAGATTTCCTGTGGCATGAGGGGAGAGAAACAGAGCAAGTCCTAGAGGTGAGCTCTGTTCTCTTAGGATAAGGAACTCCACCAGAGCAGTTTGAGGAGGGACTGAACACAGAAGACACCCACCAAAGAATGAGATGGTATGGCAGTCCTGCCCAAGTCACTTGAGTGTGATTCTCAAATTCACAGGCATTCCCTCAGTCCCCTCCATTGATTCATATAGACCTGATAATTAATATTTGAATGACTTTGCCCTTCAGGACAAGTTGAATATTTCCCACATATGGCAGGGCTTCCAGTTGTCAAGGAGCTGCCAGGTTTTCTTCTGGATGAAGATCTGATCCCTTGTTCCTCTTAAAGATTATTATTTTCTAAGTGCTGGTCATGGGTAGGTGTCAGGAAGTAGTCTCAGGGGTCTTGGTTACCTGGAGCTTTCCTTCTCCAGTGTTGTCTATGAAGGATCCTGGTTGAGATCCTGGACAGTGATGCTGTCCTCTTCAAGTTATGAAAATATAAGGTTTCCAGAGCCCTATGGGACATTTGTAGACTGATTACTTTTGAAAGACACAATCATGGGCAATGTAAACACCAGCAGCTTCATGTGTTTGTCGATTAGGTCAAGGGCCAATGACTTCTGGACTTTGTTGATGGAGTTCCATCACAACTTTGACTCCAGTTTTCTGAGTGCAGACCTCCTTTTAAGTCTTCCTCCAGATGCAGAAGGTACATAGATATGTAAGTGTAATTTTACATGTTTATTTTCTCCAATCATTAAAAGTATTCTGAATATATTCAAACTCTTTTAATAATTGGTTCTTTTAATAATAAAAAATTACCCAATAGCCATTTTTTGGCTGCTATTTGGCAAAAAATTTTCTCTTAATTTTAATTTCCACTACCAGCAGAGAAAAGAAACCTTCATGCACTCTTATAAAGTGAGAGAATAAATTGGTATGGCATCTTTGGATGTATATAGGACAAAATCTGTTGAATCTTACATTCTTCATATTTTGAAATTAGTAATTTCATTCATGGGAAGTTATACTAAATTAACCATAGGTAAGGTAACATAAAGATTACAAGTATAGAAATTAGGCATCTTAGATTTAAATATAAACCCTGAACCTTAATTTCTTCCTGAATAAAATAGAGATATTGATAATAGTATTACTTCATAGTTACTGTTAGTGCCACATATTCATGGCATAAAATGCTAATGTTTAATCAAAATATAATGATTATAGGTTATAATAAAATTTATAAAAATCGAGCTGATTAATTGTGACAAAATTCTATACAACTAGTGAAAGCTGTTTTGAATGTTACCTTTATGCTTTCTTTATAATTCTTTTCATTGTCTAATTTTTCTACTGTGAACAAATATTTCTACTGTAGTAATATTTTAGAAACACATATTTAGAAATAATTGTGCCATTACTTGTAAGTATAATGGAATGATCAAATTAGTCCAAATAGTGTACCTTCCAGATCTTAACTTGACATTGCAAATGCTTTTAAATACAGAAAATGATTGACATGTAAAAGCAAATACATACTTACTGATGTTTTACATGCTCTTTTTTTTCCTCTTGAATATCCTTTAACTTCATCTGTAACAAAGTTGATTTTTTTATTGTTGTTTCAATGTTTCATTTTCCCTAATGGTAAATATTTTTCCTCTGTCCCTCCCATCCCAGCAGTGTTGGGTTCTTAACCTTTACAGCTAACATTATCTTGACCTTTAAGACACTAAGTAACGCCCTGATGTGTTGAATAATTATAAAAGAGAGTTCCTCATTGGGAGTGTCCTCATACCATCCCAAGTATAAGAGGACTTAAGCCTTATTTCCCAAGTGTGAAACGAGTCAAGAAATGTTGGCTTTTCACTTACTGTAAATGCTAAAGGCATACTTTATTTTCTTCTGTGGCCCCACGTCCACTTCAGCTTTTGTGCTTTCACCACAGGAATTCTGACATACAAAATGGCTTATAAAACAAGTCATGTCAGATCTATTTATCATGTCACTTCACTCTTTTATAGATGCAGATCTAAAATCAAGTATATTTTTGGTTTTATAATTCAAACAATAAGAATTACTTGGACTCTTGTCAATTCTCCTTGTCCTCTGTTTATTTGCTCTTCAATTTTTGTCTTATTTCTTCAATTTATCCTATTCAAAGTCTAAAATACAAGATAAATTTGGGAATATGTTAGTGACAAGATTACTTCATGACTCTCTGAGTATCAGCAAGTTTTTCAAGGTGCTTCACTTCTGTTACAACAGCTTCATATTCACAAAGTTTACATAGTACAAAAATGCTTTAAAATAGATTCATGTCTATTTGAAGAATACTTACTTATTTTTTTTCAAAATTAATGCTAATCATTAATTTTAAGTTTAAAATATTATAAAAAGCCCATTATTATAAAGAGTAAGATATAAGTAAGGTTGCTTGTATAGACAGAACATGTCATATATTTATTTATTTTATCTTGAATCCTGTAATGATTTTTTCAGGACTTCCCCAGTTTGGTCTTCTATTCAGCTTTTTTCACTAGATTACAAAAATTTATCAGTTAGAGCTATTATTCATGTAACTGGATGTCCTGTGTTTTATTTGCTAAATCTGGCAACCCTAGATGCAGACCTTTTTATTATCATAATTTGTTAAACAAGATTAAATATAATTAAAAATCTCTTTAGTGATGTCTGCTTCTTTAGTGGAAGATATCAATGAATACATTAAATATTTTTTAGGAGGGAACATAATACAAAAAATAGGCAAAGATGGAGAATTTTTGGTTTTTTGTTTATGTGACTGGCTGATTAATCTACTAATCAACCTCCAACTGACATGGTGATGTACTCCTAATATTGAAGTACCAGTTATTGTCTAGTTTTTAAAATGTAAAAGATAGACAAAGAGCCCACGCCTGAGTAACTAATATAGACAAATATTTAAGTTACAGATTCCTTTATATTTTCCACCTAGTTTGCTAACTTTGTGCGATATGTAGCCTTTTCCAATGGGATGCCTACCTGTATGTCAAATTTTATTTTTCCCCAAACTTTTCTCTTTTATTCACATTTCTGGCTGCAACACTTCCAGGAGGGCTATGGATTGAACTGTATTTCCTGAAAAGTATACATTTGTTAAAAATCTCCAAAGTGGTGCTATTTGGAGACTTGGCCTTTGGGAGATATATAGGTTTAGATGAGCTCATGAGGGTAAAGCTTTCATGATGAAATCAGTGCCGTTTTAAAAGCTAGCTTCATTTCTGTCTCCACCTACACTCACACACACACACACAAACACACAAAAGACTATATGAAGACACAGACAGAGGATAGCTTTCTGCAACCCAGAGTCCACAGCAAAAGAGTGATCACAATGGCACCTTGATCTTGGGCTTCCAGCTTCCAGAACTGTTAGAAATAAATTCCTGTGGTTAAAAGCATCCAGTCTGTTATTTTTTGTTATGCAGCTGAAGCTGATTAGCACAAGGAAATAGCTCTTTGAAAAACTGTCATCCAATCACCTGTGAGACTGCAGTCATCTCATACTGCTGACAGGATCCAAATCACTTCCATGAGAATGCAGTTTTGGCTTTCTCACTCTGTTCCTAAAACCAGACAATAACATTCCAACTAAGTGGTCAGAATTTATTTTTAAAAAACTGAAAGGTCTATGTTATATGTTGTTTATTTTTATGTTGAATTAGATTCAGTTAAGAGTTTTAGGGGTTTCCCAGGTGGCACAGAGGTAAAGAATCCACCTGCCAAAGCAGAAGGCATAAAATATGTGAGTTTGATGCCTGAGTCAGGAAGGTCCCCTGGAGGAGGAAATGGTAACTCACTCTAGTATTCTTGCCTGGGAAATCCCACCCATGGACAGAAGAGCCTGGTGGGCTACAGTGCATGGAGTCACGAGGAGTCGGACATGACAGAGCGACCAAATACATACACACAACAGAGTTTTAAACTATATTTCATTCAGTGACCATTCTGTATAGTTTTAAAATATATTTAATTCCGTGACCATTCTGTATGTCCACTAGTAATTCTACAAAAGGCAGCTTCTTTCTTCATTGCAGAAAGAATCATAATAACATTTTTTAGATTTCTGTAAGGGCTTATTTCTTATGGAACTAAAATTCAGAAATTCTGTCATGTAAACAGCAGATATTGTCATTGCAATACAAAATTGCATTGGTTAAACTGCAATAATTTTAACAGACCATGTTTTCCATGTTCAAGATCCATAAGCTCCTGAATTGTGGAAACCCTAGGATAGTAATCTTGAAATTTATTAAGATCTGGTTATAGGAAGGAAGGGCTTCCCAGGTGGTGCTATTGGTAAAGAATCTGCCAACCAAGGCAGGGCACATAAGACATGTCAGTCCCTGGGCTGGGAAGATCCCCTGGAGGAGAAATGGCATCTCATTCCAGCATTCTTGCTGGGAGAATCTCATGGGCAGAGGAGCCTGATGAGCTATGATTCATCTGGTCACAAAAAGTTAGACCCAGCTGAGCATCTGAGGATATAGGAAGAAAAATAGCTCTACTTCTGTCAGAACACACTATTAAACTGACTTAATATTTCATTTATTGCTCATAATTTGTATCATTAGGGAAGTGGCTTAACATTCCTGAATTTCTATGTGAATAGTTTATAAATGTACACAACATATTATGTTGCACAATTACTCCAATGTACATTTAGATATAATCTCCACAAGTTAAGAATTCACATGCCTGTGTTAAGTCGATTCAGTTGTGTCTGACTCTCTGTGACTTCATGGACAGTAGACCACCAGACTCCTCTGTCCATGGGACCCACCAAGGCAAGAATGCTGGAGTGGGTTTCCATTTCCTTCTCCAGGGGCTCTTTCTTACTGAGGGATCCAACCCACATCTCTTATCTCCTGCACTGGTAGGCTGTTCTTTACCGATAGTCACCTGGGAAGCCCCTCACATGCCTACTAGCTGAAAAGTCAGTATGTGTGCATGCTCAGTCACTTCAGTTGCTTCCAACCCTGTGACGCTGTGGACTGTAGACCACCAGGCTCCTTTGTCCACGGGATTCTCCAGGCAAGAATACTGGAGTGGGTTGCCATGCCCTTCTTCAGGGGATCTCCCCAATCTAGTGATCAAACCCACAACTCCTACATCTGCATTGCAGACAGATTCAGTGAGCCACCTGGAAACAAATTCCTCAACCAGTCACACTTAAATTACCAAAGATGCCCAAGGATATACACATATCCCCTCTTTATTAATTTCCTTCCCATTTAGGTAACCACAGAGCATTAAGTTCAGCTCCCTGTGCAATACCATAGATTCTCATTAGTTACTTATTTTATACATAGTATCAATAACATATATATGTCCAGAGACAGGTTTAAGATGGCAGAGTAGAAGGATATGCACTCTTCTTCTCCTGCCAGAGAACAAAAATATTTTTCTTATCTGATGGCTGTATTTAGGACTTCTTGAATTTTGTAATTTGTGCAACTAACCTAATGCCTATGCCACTTTTTATCAATTTAGAAACTTCCACTGCAGAAACAACTTGAGACCTCTAATCTTCTACCTTGATCAAGGAACAAACCTCCATTTTTGCTTCTTAGATTGAAGACTTTTGGATTAATTATATCATCATACATGGCAATTATTTTTTTGACTTGCATTTATTTAGTTTTCGTACTTTGTACAAACTCGGTGGATCATTTAAGATGAAAAGAAGCAGAATAATTTGTACATTGTTCTTATTTTGATGTACCTGTATATCAAGTATGTCAAATATTCATGTTTCTAAAGATAATATTTATTTATAGCACTTTGATTTAGAAGTTTTAAGTGAATCATATAAGAAATAACGTATGGGAAGTCTTCTATATAGTAGAAAAGTCATTGAGTTAATTAAATATTAATATGCTCTGAGTATGCATGTGCTCAGCCACATGAACAAGTGAACTGAACTAGACTATAGCTACCCAGGCTCCTATGTCTATGGAATTTTTCAGTTTAGTTCAGTTCAGTTCAATCGCTCAGTCGTTTCTGATCATTGCGACCCCATGAACTGCAGCATGCCAGGCTTCCCGGTCCATCACCAACTCCCGGAGTTCACTCAGACTCATGTCCATTGAGTCAGTGATGCCATCTAACCATCTCATCTTCTGTCATCCCCTTCTCCTCCTGCCTTCAATCTTTCTCAACGTTAGGGTCTTTTCAAATGAGTCAGCGCTTCATATCAAGTGGCAAAATATTGGAGTTTTAGCTTCAGCATCAGTCCATCCAATGAAGACCCAGGACTGATTTCATTTAGGATGGATTGGTTGGATCTCCTTGCAGTCCAAGGGACTCCAAGAGTCTTCTCCAACACCACAGTTCAAAAGTATCAATTCTTTGGTGCTCAGCTTTCTTTATAGTCCAACTCTCACATCCATACACGACCACTGGAAAAACCATAGCCTTGACTAAATGAGCCTTTGTTGACAGAGTAATGTCTCTGCTTTTTAATATGCTGTCTAGGTTGGTCATAACTGTCCTTCCAAGGAGTAAGCATCTTTTAATTTCATGGCTGCAATCACCATCTGCAGTGATTTTGGAGCCCCCCAAAATAAAGTCTGACACTGTTTCCACTGTTTCCCCATCTATTTCCCGTGAAGTGATGGGACCAAATGCCATGATCTTAGTTTTCTGAATGTTGAGCTTTAAGCCAACTTTTTCACTCTCCTCTTTTACTTTCATCAAGAGGCTTTTTAGTTCCTCTTCACTTTCTGCCATAAGGGTGGTGTCATCTGCATATCTGAGGTTATTGATATTTCTGCCGACAATTTTGATTCCAGCTTTTGCTTCTTCCAGTCCAGCGTTTCTCATGATGTACTCTGCATATAAGTTAAATAAGCAGGGTGACAATATACAGCCTTGACGTACTCCTCTTCCTATTTGGAACCAGTGTGTTGTTCCATGTCCAGTTCTAACTGTTGCTACCTGACCTACATAGAGGTTTCTCAAGAGGCAGGTCAGGTGGTCTGGTATTCCCATTTCTTTCAGAATTTTCCACAGTTTATTGTGATCCATACAGTCAAAGGCTTTGGCATAGTCAATAAAATAGAAATAGATGTTTTTCTAGAACTCTCTTGCTTTTTTGATCATCCATTGGATGTTGAAAATTTGATCTCTGGTTCCTCTGCCCTTTCTAAAACCAGCTTGAACATCTAGAACTTCATGGTTCATGTATTGCTGAAGCCTGGCTTGCAGAATTTTGAGCATCACTTTACTAGCGTGTGAGATGAGTGCAATTGTGCAGTAGTTTGAGCGTTCTTTGGCATTGCCTTTCTTTGGGATTGGAATGAAAACTGACCTTTTCCTGTCCTGTGGCCACTGCTGTTTTCCAAATTTGCTGGCATACTGAGTGCAGTACTTTCACAGCATCATCCTTTAAGATTTGAAATAGCTCAACTGGAATTCCATCACCTCCACTAGCTTTGTTTTAGTGATACTTCCACAGGCCCACTTGACTTCACATTCCCGGATTGTCTCACTCTCGGTGGTGATCACACCATTGTGATTATCTGGGTCATGATGATCTTTTTTGAATAGTTCTTCTGTGTATTCTTGCCACCTCTTCTTAATGTCCTCTGCTTCTGTTAGGTCCATACCATTTCTGTCCTTTATCGAGCCCATCTTTGCATGAAATGTTCCCTTGGTATCTCTAATTTTCTTGAAGAGATCTCTAGTGTTTCCCATTCTATTGTTTTTCTCTATTTCTTTGCACTGATTGCTGGGGAAGGCTTTCTTATCTCTTCTTGCTATTCTTTGGAACTCTGCATCCAAATGGGTATACCTTTTCTTTTCTCCTTTGCTTTTGGCTTATCTTCTTTTCACAGCTATTTGTAAGGCCTCCTCAGACAGTCATGGAATTTTTAGGTCAATAATATTGGAGTCGGTTGCCATTTCTTATTCCAGGGTATCTTCCTTTAACTAAGTGAAATAGCCTTTGTCAAAAATGAGTAAGTATGGGTTTACTTTTTGGCAAGGGTTTTGAAAAATTAGAGTCACTTTATCTACAGAAATAAATTCTTTTGGTCCACCATTATTGTATAATACATCTTTGTCATAAGATAATACTACAGCATATTTTCCACAGTTGAAGCCCCACAATTTCAGAAATAGAAAATATCATTACGAAATAAATAAACAAATAGAGCTTCCTATGCTTAAATTTCAAATGTTTAGGAAGTTTTAATGCTAGCATATTCCTTTGAATATATTAGAGGTTCCTTAATAGTAATATTATTTTTAAAATTAATTTAAAAATAGTCATGAAGAGTAACATATATAGAAAAAATAATTTTTTTCATTAATTTTATCTTATTTAGGCTGAATTATTTTATTTTTACATATTAAATAATTATAACTATTTGTAATATTAAAGATATTTTATTTTTTGGTGATACTAATAATAAAAACAACTGATATTTTATGGGTGTTTTGTATATATTAAATTATTAATGCTGTCTACAACTTCTGGAAATTACCTTTATTAACCCATTTTGCAAATGAGACAATTGCAACTTTAGAGAAGTTAACCAGCTTGCTAAATGTCTCATATCAAATATTTATCAGAATTAGGCTATAGTGGGACTCTATGACTCCAATATACTGGAGATCAATTCAAGCAGTGTTACATTTGGTTTCTACATATCTTGAAATAGACACATTTAAATTATCTTAAATGTTAATATTTTTTAGGTTAAAATAAAATACATGTGTGAGCTTGTCACTTTTTATATATATTTTATATTCATATATATATTATAATCTCTCAGAATATATTTCCAGTAGTAGAAATAAAATAAATATTAAACTGACTCATTGGAAAAGACCAATGATGCTGGGAAAGATTGAAGGCAGGAGGAGAAAGTGACGACAGAGGATGAGATGGTTGGATGGGATCACCGACTCAATGGACATGAGTTTGAGCAAGCTCCAGGAGTTAATGATGGACAGGGATGCCTGGCATGCTTCAGTCCATGGGGTCTCAAAGAATTGGACATGACTGGGCAACTGAACCAATAATAAAAATTAAATGATATATACAATATAATAAAAATCTGAAACTTTTGTGTTAGTAATATTCCAGTTTTATATTCTATGGCTATTAACCTACAGCTGAATAATTTAATATGTTGTTTGTGCTATCTATGGTTCATTATTTTTCCCCATCCTTGTATGAGGGCTATCATTTATATTATTCAGTTTCCTAAGGATTAAATAAGGCAATTAGTGAGTGCTTATTATCACTGTTTCTTTTATAAGATAAGGCAATTCAAAGCACTTAGAGTGTATTTCTCTTCTTTTTATTCTCTTTGTTTGTTTCTACTTTGGTAAAAATAATCTGAATGAGATACTGCATACTAATATATAGCCCATATTACCTTTTTTTTAAAATTCAAATAAAAACTGTGGTAAAATTAGGTGACAAGAATTGATTCCATAACAATTTGACAATATTTATTTTTGTAGAAAAGCACAGAAAATATAAAATCATTTTTAGACTTAGTATGTGGTATGACACACATATCATAAAAATGTCATTATATACATAATATTATAGACAATGTGTCAATTTTTCTCCATTTAAATAAAAAACACAAACAATTTTTGAGTGCATATGTGTGTGAACTAGTGTTCAAAATATTGGGTTGGCCAAAAAGTTCATTAAAGTTTTTCCATAAGATGTTATGTATAGGTTCATATGAACTTTTTGGCCAACACAATAACTTACCAGATGAAATTTTGAGTCACTTGTTGCACCACATGTATACTAATGTAGAATACAAGTGCAATTATGGGTCAAATAATGCAGCATAATTGAATAAATTAAGCTCTATAGATAAGACCCAAGAGAATAGTACTCTTGTAACAACTATTTAATCAAGGTCTAATAAGCTCTCCTACTACGGGCCAAGTTACTGAGATCACACAAAGGTAAAATGACCATTAATTATACTGCCAAGTATGTTTCATTATCTTCATGAAGTGGAATTTATAATGACTGCAAAACCCAGAGCTCTGCTTGTTCTTCTCTTTCATTAATACAAATAAGACATGATGAGTAGTAAATTTATCTTAGGAATACTAGGTCAGTTATTTCCTAAACATAATGTAAGTTGATATTCAATAACTATGATTTAATAAGTTTTAAAATTTGTTGATTATCAACTATTATAATTTATTTTTACTTAGGTTTCTATTATTGATTGCTCTATAATCATATACTATTTGGGAAACCTCATTCTAACTACCTATTATAATCATTAAGTGATTTAAGCCATGATTTTATTCCTTACGTATATTTATACTCTTTAAAAATTTCCTGATTTGAGAATACATATTTTTTTTTATGGATTTTTTTTCAGATTTTATTTTATTTATTTATTTATTTTACTTTACAATACTGTATTGGTTTTTCCATACATCAACATGAATCCGCCACGGGTGTACACGTGTTCACAATCCTGAACCCCCTTCCTACCTCCCTCCCCATACCATCCCTCTGGGTCATCCTGGTCCACCGGCACTGAAACATATACAATATCACATAAGAAACAAATTGCCAGTCTAGTTTTGATGCAGGATACAGGATGAATTTTCATGGATTTTAAAGTCCTATTGGGAATAATTTCTTGTATTTTTCCATTCTCAATCTATCAAACCATGTTGTAATAACAGTTTAGATACATAAGTGTTTAAAACCATATATCTGATGCTCAGAAAAAAATTACACCTCTAACAGTCAAGTATTCATTAGTGATTCTTTTTGTATTTGTTTTTAAATTTAGCTTAACAACATATATGTGCATGTGTGTGTGTGTGTTTGTGTGTGTGTATGGAATGTGGATTTTGGTAGCAATAATGAATTGTATTAAATCTTCAGTACAAAAATATACTATCATCTCATATATTCTCTGTATGACTCAAATCATGGAGGCTCTTTAACCTCAAATGTAGATTGTAAGAACCCAATAGTGGGATCTGAATTGTTTACTGGGTAGCCAACAGCTCAAGACATCTAAATCAGTCATTTTAAAAGGCAAAATAGCTAACTCCACAAGACCTAGTAAACTTTGTATAAGGGCAGGGAATTATTCAAATTTCTCTTCTTGCTCTCAGAATCAGATTCTGAAAATTACCTGCTTTAAAAAGAAAAAAAAAAAAAGATTAAAGATTTACCTAAAAATTAAACAGAAATCTGGAGAAGGCAATGGCACCCCACTCCAGTACTCTCGCCTGGAAAATCCCGTGGATGGAGGAGCATGGTAGGCTGCAGTCCATGGGGTCGCCAAGAGTCAGACACGACTGAGCGACTTTACTTTCACTTTTCACTTTCATACATTGGAGAAGGAAATGGCAGCCCACTCCAGTGTTCTTGCTTGGAGAATCCCAGGGACGGAGGAGCCTGGTGGGCTGCCATCTATGGGGTCGCACAGAGTCGGACACGACTGAAGTGACTTAGCAGTATATTTTTAACCAATCAAATGCCGCTGAAAAATATACTTTATTTATAGTTGAAATGTCCCTAATATAATCTCTTTCTCTCCCACTCTTTTATTCTCAACCTTTATCTTCTCTAAATTCAGATTCTTTCTTAAAGATTAGTATCTAGTCTATAATGGTATATATTAAATATTAAAAATATATAACCAAAAGTAATGATCTCCACATGCTTCTAATGGAAACTGACTTCAAGAAAATAATCAACATGGTTTTGCATCTTTCTTCAAGACACTTTTGTAAAGTTAGGTTAAATTGTCTGAAGTTCTATCAAAACAAAGCAATATTTTGCTTTATTCATCATATTTTTAATGTAATGTTTATCACTTGTCTTACATCTTTAATATCTGCCTTTAAGGTCAGATGTAAATTGAGATTTACTGTGAAATTATCTGATTTATATAACAATTGTATATTACTTTATTTTTAATTTATTATAGTTTTGCATTTTATTTATTTTATTTACTTTATTATGCTTTATCATTTTTCTGAGTAGATATTTCATCAGCTTTTCCGACATTCTTGAGGTTCCTATTTTTAAAATTTTTATTTGACTATAGTTGATTTATAATGTGTTAGTTTACTTTACAACAAAGTGAATGTTATATGTAAATGTATGTTTACTCTTTTTTAGATTCTTTTTCCATGTAGGTCAGAACAGACTATTGAATAGCGTTCCCTGGGATATACAGTAGGTCCTTATTAGTTATCTATTTTATATATAGCATCATATATATGTCAGCTTCAGTCTCCCAATTTATCCCTCCCCACTTCCCCCTCTGGTATTATAAGCTTGTTTTCTACATTTGAGACTCTATTTCTGTTTTGTAAATTGATTCACTTGTACTATTTCTTTTTTTTTTAGATTTCATATATAAGTGATAACATATTATATTTGTCTTTTCTATTTAATGTGTGTATTGATGTCAGTTGCTTTTGTATACTAGAGCTGTCTATGAACAGACACATGGGTGAGAGCAGACACTGTTATATTGCAGAAACTTAACATAGCACATGACTGTCTTTGAAATTGTTTTTTTCTACATCTTAGCCAGCCTTTAAAGAGAATGGAACAAAAATGTTATTAAGTATCATGGACACAGTCAAAAATGAACTATTTCATGCTAATGATTGAGTCCTTTAAAGCAACAAGATCATAGATGATTGCATACAGCCCTTGCAATCCAAAAAAAAAAAAAAAGCTTAGCTTATAGTTAGTCCTCACCATTGAAACACAAAAGCCATCAACTTTAGATAGTAACATAGACAGCTTTAATCAAGGAATCTTCCCTAGTTGTTCAGCATACCATCATGTGTTTCACTGATCGCCTGAGTACAAACCCTCATTCCACAAAGAAATTGTTGAAGACTAGTTAAATCAAATTACACCTCCATATTTTTCTTATTGCCTAATATAGTTTTTGTTTTAATTTTCCTTTTTTTACAGTCCAGGTAAAATGATGAATAACTTTTGATAATATGTATCAAGTGTTAATTTCTCAAATTACAGACTCAAAAGATGTGCCATTCAAGCACATAGAGCTACTTAGGGTAAACCAGGATTATATATCTGCCCTTAATCCCTCAGAGGCAAGGTCTCACTATTCCATATTCAATGGAAGGAAAGATCAATAAGGAGTTTAACATTATTAGAATAATAATCATTGCAAAGCGACTCTGATGGGATAGACAGTATGGAAATGACAATAAGATACCGAGGTACACTGCCACTGACAATAACAGCCTTTGGGAGAGGGAAAAATCAATACATTTAGTTCATCTGCAAGCAGTGAGGGTCACTAAAGTTAAAAAAAAAAAAAAATTCAACACACATTATTGTCTTTGGAAATATGTTGAGTTCAACTCCTGGGTCAGGAAGATCCCTTGGAGAAGGAAATGGCATTATGTTCCAATGTTTTTGCATGGAAAATTCCATAGACAAAGAAACCTGATGGGCTACAGTCCATGGGGTCACAAAGAGTTGGACACAACTGAGAGACTGAGCATTCACTCTAAATATAAGCTATGCCAAAAATTTGGCTTGTAATTTAAAGCTGCTAAAAATGTCAGACCGTGAAAACACAATTAGAACAATGAATTGAATATTTTCCTGTGCACCAAACAGAATTTTTATGGGTAATTTGAGAAACATTAAGCAATGAACACAATTAGATGCTAAATAAATACAAGATTAATTCAATAGGAAGCTTTAAAAAAGTCTAGTTTGACTTATTACAATTAAAGAAGGTGACATTTTATCAAAATATTACTTGTACTAGAAATACACATACATACCTATTTGGTGGCAGTTTTGAAATAAAGAGATAACAAAAGCTAAACTTAAAGTAGCGATATACTAGAAAGAGCATTTGGTAAACTGTTGAGTTACACATTTGCCATTAATTAACTTGTTTCTTGTTTCATTTTAATTTTCTTCACCACCACTAGTGGTTTTGTCATGATCTCTCAATGCTCTTATATAATCTCTGAGATTTTAAAAGTATTAATGATATAGTCACACCATAACAGATATCACAAGTCTAAAAAGAATTGGTGTGAATATACCATATGATAGTACTTATATGTGGAATCTTAAAATATATAGCAAACTGATGAATAGTATAAAAAAGATTCAGAAAAGCATAGAATAAACTAGTCATTACCAGTGGGAGAGGAAAAAGAAGAGGGAAAATATGGGGTCAGGGGAAAAAAAAGGGTTACTATGGGATTGCATGAATTCATGTTTGTGGAACTTTTTCAAATTTTAAAGCACTGCAGAATTAAAAGACTTTGATTCAATAAAGATATGCTCCAATAAAATAATTGATGTGACAAAAAATTAAGAATATAATTGACAATTGTATAAATATCTAATAGTCATAATTTCAGGGTTTCCCTGATACGTCAGTTGGTAAAGAATGCCTGTGATACCTATGATGCCCCGATTGGATTCCTGGGTTAGGAAGATCCACTGAAAAGGGATAGGCTACCCACTCCAGTATTCTTGGGCTTCACTTGTTGCACAGCTGGTAAAGAATCTGCAGGCAAAGACGGCAACCTGGGTTCCATCCCTAGGTTGGGAATAATCCCCTGGAGAAGGGCAAGGCTACCCACTCTAGTATTCTGGCCTAGAGAGTTCCATGGACTATACAGTCCATGGAGTCTCAAAGAGTCAGCCATGACTGAGTGACTTTCACTTTCACTTTCACTTTCAGTCATAATTGAAAATATCCCTGGAGACTAGTTTAATGACTGTCACAGAACAGTTAATTAACAAAATCAAGCCAATGTAATAAGTATTTATTAATGGCCTTAAGATATTTTTAAGACATCGACAGGTCTTATTTTGGGCATATTCTAAATGGTTGAAGACACAATCACCAAATGTAAAGAGAAAATATCTCATGTGAAAGAAACAGAATATATAAATATGTGAACAAATTTCAGACCCCATATTTTACTGCATTCAAGTAATATCCTCAGATAAATTTCCTGAAAAATAAGTAAGCTAAAGAGATACAGTGGAAGTGTACCTAGTCTATGATGTTGATAAAAGAAGAAAGGTAAAATTTAGGAAAATATTTGCAAAACTTGAACAAATTCCACATCAAGGGGGCAACAGACATTTCCTTACCTTTCACCTTTGAGTGAAAAACTATGTCTTGAAAATAGGAAACTGTCTATGGTAGAAAGATCTCAGGAAAATACCAAGGATTTGCTTGGGATCCTGGACAAGAAGAAAAGGTCAGCAGGCAGTCTTCGTTTTAATTTTAGCTTTTACCTATGATTTTGATTTCAGAGATAAACACATTCATTCATTTCAATACCCTTCTAAATCCTTTATTTTGCTATAGAAACATGAGCAATTTTAAACAGAATAATAGAAATTGCTGGATTTACTCTCCTGAGGAGGTTTGTTGAATGGATAGTTTATTATCTGGAAGTTGTTGCTGGTCCTTTGTAAACTTGCTGTACAGATGGATACGCTTAATACCACGGGGATTTTATGGGGATTGATCCTAGTAGCTTTAAAATCTGGGGTATGACAGAGATTCAGTGTCTGAAACAATGGGTAAGTGCAACGCAGACTTTCATGTATTAAGGTTCACTTCCCTATTACTGCCCTGTTCTTTAGTGAACAGACATAAAACAGATGTGTGGGTGTATGTGTGCCCACATGCAAGTCTGTGCAGGAGCATTCTGGAAGAGAGCTGCAGAGTCAGTTCAGTTCAGTCACTCAGTCGTGTCCAACTCTTTGTGACCCCATGAATAGCAGCAGGCCAGGCCTCCCTGTCCATCACCAACTCCCGGAGTTCACTCAGACTCACGTCCATCGAGTCAGTGATACCATCCAGCCATCTCATCCTCTATTGTCTCCTTCTCCTCCTGCCCCCAAATCCTTCCCAGCATCCCTCCCAGAGTCTTTTCCAATGAGTCAACACTTCGCATGAGGTGGCCAAAGTACTGGAGTTTCAGCTTCAGCATCAGTCCTTCCAAAGAAATCCCAGGGCTGATCTCCTTCAGAATGGACTGGTTGGATCTCCTTGCAGTCTAAGGGACTCTTGAGAGTCTTCTCCAACACTACAGTTCAAAAGCATCAATTTTTCGGTGCTCAGCTTTCTTCACAGTCCAACTCTCACATCCATACATGGCCACAGGAAAAACCATAGCCTTGACTAGACGGACCTTTGTTGGCAAAGTAATGTCTCTGCTTTTGAATATGCTATCTAGGTTGGTCATAACCTTTCTTCCAAGGAGTAAGCGTCTTTTAATTTCATGGCTGCAGTCACCATCTGCAGTGATTTTGGAGCCCAAAAAAATAAAGTCTGACATGGTTTCCACTGTTTCCTCATCTATTTCCCACGAAGTGATGGGACCAGATGCCATGATCTTCGTTTTCTGAATGTTGAGCTTTAAGCCAACTTTTTCACTCTCCACTTTCACTTTCATCAAGAGGTCTTTTAGTTCCTCTTCACTTTCTGCGATAAGGGTGGTGTCATCTGCATATCTGAGGTTATTGATATTTCTCCAGGCAATCTTGATTCCAGCTAGTGTTTCTTCCAGCCCAGCATTTCTCATGATGTACTCTGCATATAAGTTAAATAAGCAGGGTGACAATATACAGCCTCGACATACTCCTTTTCCCATTTGGAATCAGTCTGTTGTTCCATGTCCAGTTCTAACTGTTGCTTCCTGACCTGCATACAGATTTCTCAAGAGGCAGGTCAGGTGGTCTGGTTATTCCCATCTCTTTCAGAATTTTCCACACTTTATTGTGATCCACACAGTCAAAGGCTTTGGCATCATCCATAAAGCAGAAATAGATGTTTTTCTGGAACTCTCTTGCTTTTTCCATGATCCAGCGGATGTTGGCAATTTGATCTCTGGTTCCTCTGCTTTTTCTAAAACCAGCTTGAACATCTGGAAGTTCACGGTTCATGTACTGCTGAAGCCTGTCTTGGAGAATTTTGAGCATTACTTTATTAGCATGTGAGATGAGTGCAATTGTGTGGTAGTTTGAGCCTTCTTTGGCATTGCCTTTCTTTGGGATTGGAATGAAAACTGACCTTTTCCAGTCCTGTGGCCACTGCTGAGTTTTCCCAATTTGCTGGCATATTGAGTGCAGCACTTTCACAGCATCATCTTTCAGGATTTGAAATAGCTCAACTGGAATTCCATCACCTCCACTAGCTTTGTTCGTAGCGATGCTTTTAAGGCCCACTTGACTTCACATTCCAGGATGTCTGAGTCTAGGTGAGTGATCACACCATTGTGATTATCTTGGTCATAAAGATCTTTTTTGTATAGTTCTTCTGTGTATTCTTGCCACCTCTTCTTAATATCTTCTGCTTCTTTTAGGTCCATACCATTTCTGTCATTTATCGAGCCCATCTTTGCATGAAATGTTCCCTTGGTGTCTCTAATTTTCTTGAAGAGATCTCTAGTCTTTCCCATTCTGTTCTTTTCCTCTATTTCTTTGCATTGATCACTGAAGAAGGCTTTCTTATCTCTTCTTGCTCTTCTTTGGAACTCTGCATTCAGATGCTTATATCTTTCCTTTTCTCCTTTGTTTTTCACTTATCTTCTTTCCACAGCTATTTGTAAGGCCTCCCCAGACAGCCATTTTGCTTTTTTGCATTTCTTTTCCATGGGGATGGTCTTGATCCCTGTCTCCTGTACATTGTCACGAACCTCATTTCATAGTTCATCAGGTACTCTATCTGTCAGATCTAGGCCCTTAAATCTATTTCTCCCTTCCACTGTATAATCATAAGGTATTTGATTTAGGTCATACCTGAATGGTCTAGTGATTTTCCCTACTTTCTTCAATTTAAGTCTGAATTTGGCAATAAGGAGTTCATGATCTGAGCCACAGTCAGCTCTTGGTCTTTTTTGTTGTTGTTGTTGACTGTATAGAGCTTCTCCATCTTTGGCTGCAAAGAATAGAATCAATCTGATTTTGGTGTTGACCATCTGGTGATGTCCATGTGTAGAGTCTTCTCTTGTGTTGTTGGAAGAGGGTGTTTGCTATGACCAGCACATTTTCTGGGCAAAACTCTACTAGTCTTTGCCCTGCTTCATCCCGTATTCCAAGGCCAAATTTGCCTGTTACTCCAGGTGTTTTTTGACTTCCTACTTTTGCATTCCAGTCCCCTAAAATGAAAAGGACATCCTTTTTGGGTGTTAGTTCTAAAAGGTCTTGTAGGTCTTCATAGATCCATTCAACTTCAGCTTCTTCAGCATTACTGGTTGGGGCATAGACTTGGACTACCATGATATTGAATCGTTTGCCTTGGAAACGAACAGAGACCATTCTGTTGTTTTTGAGATTGCATCCAAGTACTGCATTTCAGACTCTTTTGTTGACCATGATGGCTACTCCATTTCTTCTAAGGGATTCCTGCCTGCAGTAGTAAATATAATGGTCATCTGAGTTAAATTCACCCATTCCAGTCCATTTTAGTTTGCTGCTTCCTAGAATGTCGACGTTCACTCTTGCCATCTCCTGTTTGACCACTTCCAATTTGCCTTGATTCATGGACCTAACATTCCAGGTTCCTATGCGATACTGCTCTTTACAGCATGGGACCTTGCTTCTATCACCAGTCACATCCACAACTGGGTATTGTTTTTGCTTTGGCTCCATCCCTTCATTCTTTCTGGAGTTATTTCTCCACTGATCTCCAGTAGCATATTGGGCACCTACTGACCTGGGGAGTTCCTCTTTTGGTATCCTATCATTTTGCTTTTTCATACTGTTCATGGGGTTCTCAAGGCAAGAATACTGAACTGGTTTGCTTTCCATTCTCCAGTGGACCACATTGTGTCAGACCTCTCCATCATGCCCACCTGTCTTGGGTGGCCCCACAGGGCATGGCTTAGTTTCATTGAGTTAGACAGGCTGTGGTCCTAGTGTGATTAGATTGACTAGTTTTCTATGATTATGGTTTCAGTTGCAGAGTAAGGGACTCCAGTAAAGAAGGTGGAAAAATACAATCTAGACTAAAATTATTTAGCTAAAATAGAAATATCTGGTTAACTAGCATTGGTAAGACTGCACAATAATATTCATGTTCAAGATTACTACAAGTGAAATGTTATATCTATTTAATTCCACCAGTGGAAATGCTTTGAATGCTTATAGTTCCAACTTTGACATTATTTGTGTAATTCCATACTAAGCCTCTTAATATACAAGTAGTGATACAAGTCTAAATCATTAATCATCTCTAAACTCTCATCATTTTTATAATGTTTAAAGAAAACTGGCCCTAGTACAACATCCATGTCATCTGAAAACTTTTTTCTTAAAGAAATGCAAATATATAGATTAATTCTCAGATATTTTTGTCATGCTTTATTTGTATTTACTTATAAAACATAATAGCAAACAATTACAAAATTTTATAATATGGAATTTTAAAGTTGAATATAGAGAAAACATATGGATTAATATTTTGAGAGACATGCTGAAAGGCTATTAGAAATGAATAAAAGTTTGGCAGATGGAAGTTGAAAAGAGTCACAGGAGGTTGGAAGCCATAAAATGTTAGCAGTAGTTATCAGTGGGTCTCTCAGAAGCCTTTAGCAGTTTAGAAGGAAAAGGAGAAAGCAGATGGTGGCATTTAACTTGGTTCACTATTAGTAAAGCAGGAAAGAAAGAGACAAAAGGAATAAAAAAGATGGACTTTGTTATTCTGGCAAAACTAAAATCAAAATTTTCTCCAACTATGTCCAAGAAGAAATATTTACTGCATAAATCTATTTTCTGTCCTGATTGCTGGCAAACCCAAATATGATACCAGGTTTGTTTAACAAAATTTGGCCCACAATGACTTTTCTTAAAGCTGTGGATTTGCTTGTTTCTAAATTTTGTGACTGTGGATACACTTGTGTGATAGTCTTGCAGATTTTGTTAACTTTTTGAACTTTTTAAAAAAAAAAAGAAAACAGTGAAAACTTACTATTAAACTAATTCTGCTTTCGCTATATTGAAGACATTGTATCAGAGCAGGAAAATAGCCTGGATTGTAAGTGTGAAAGTGATTTCATTTCCCCAGTGAGATGGCAGAAGGTGCCAGAGATGAGACCAAGCTGAGTTGGGACTTCAGAGGATGAAGACTGATACTGGGCTTCAATTTTCTGGAGGCTTTACTTCAAAAATGGACACATTTTGATTTTGGCTGTCATTCCTTTGGGTTCAGTATTATACAGTATTATTTTAAATTTTATATTATATATAAAATGCTTAAAGTAAAACATTTATAAATATATTTCATCTGTATAAAATATATTCATATATAAGCATATATACTTATAAATTATATCATTTGCTTACAAATGATATCATGTTAAGCTATATGACTTGATATTAATAATCAATTAGAAGAAAACTAAATAATGAGAGACTGCTCTAAGGAGGGAAGAATTAGGGGAAGATAAATCCACTCTGGGTGTTTTTAATGAGTGTTCCAGTTTGGCTTTGTATATAATAGAGAAACATTCGTCCTCTAAGTAACTTCACTTTGTTTTAACTTGCGCTCAGTTGCTCAGTCGTGTCTGGGATCCCATGGGCTGCAGCTTATGAGACTGCTCTGTCCATAGGATTTTCCAGGCAAGAATACTGGAGTGGTTTCTCCCGGCGAACTTCCTGACCCAGCGGTTGAACCCAAGTCTCTTGCATCTCCTGCCCTGGCAGGCGGGATCTTGACCTCTGCACCACCTGGGCAGCAGACCAGAAACACTCAGGGCCTGTGATATGCTTCTTGCTCGTCCCCCTCTCCCGGGCTTCCTGCTCCACAGGAGTCGACGTGCACAGAGCAGAAAGGGACACGGGGCAGGACTCAGCCTGTGTGTGCCCTGCTTTTCCCTAACCCATCCCACCACGGTTACCCGCGCTGACCTAGGTACACAGTCATCTGTGTTACTGACCCACTGTCTGGTAGAGAAGGTGGGACTTCAACTGGGGTCAGGAAACTCACCTGGATTCCCACCAACAACAGGGGGGTGAGTGGGACTGATCGCAATTAACAAATACCCTCTTTGTTCTCCAAGGGCACTGACAAGGCCCCTGATCATCCTGAATCGCATATCTGGGCAATCATCCTAATTGTTTTGGCAATACAGGATGGAGGACCCCAGCAGCACATCTGGTGCTAAGAATACCAAACAAAGCCTGGATCCACCGTGAAACCACCTACTGTCCAAGGAGGGACCAAATGCTGTGGTGTCAGAAAAGAAAGGCAGCTCACAGGAGGATGAATCTTCACTCGTGGAGGGTGCGCTGGGCAGAGGGGCTCCCTTCACCTCTTCTGAGAACGCCTCTACTCCTTCCTTGCCATGGGGTGTGGGCTTTTACGGTGTGGCAAGGAAAATCAAGAAAGCCAAGGTGGAAGAGGGCAGAGATGCTTCCAAGCTCGGGTGAAACCAAGTTCAGATCTATCTAACTGCATGTATCATGGCATTTATTGAGTTGTTAACTTATGCATCCAATAAATATGTATTAAGCACGAAAAAAAAAATGGACACATTTTGATTTTGGCTGTTATTCCTTTGGGTTCCAAAGTGTAAGTGAAAGTCACTCAGTGGTGTCCGACTCTTTGCAAGCCCCTAGACTGTCATCTGCCAGGCTTCTCTGTCCATGGACTTCTCCAGGCAAGTCTACTGGAGTGGGTAGCTGTTTCTTCTCCAGGGGATCTTCCCAACCCAGGGATCGAACCCAGGTGTCCTGCATTGCGAGTGGATTCTTGACCAGCTGAGTTACCAGGGAAGCCCATACAACATTAAAAATGTCTTCAACTTAATACAGTAAATATTTATTTCATTGAATCATAAGTTGCAAAATATTCTTTAATTATTCTCTGGAAACTTTAGAATGTTGAAGTTTATAATCTAATTTTATATTTGAGATTTGTCATATTTCTGAGTTTTTTCCCTCCACCTTTATGCATTTACACTGCCTCTTTCATAGGAATGCTGGTTTTTTTCTCGTATGCTTCGTAACATTTCAACATGAGCATTTTTTTTTTAAAACAGACATTTTATTTATTTTTAATTAATTTTTATTGGAGTATAGTTACTTTACAATGTTGTATTAGTTCCTACATTGTAAAGTAACTATACTCCAATAAAAATTTATTTAAAATAAATAAATAAATAAAACATCTACAGCAAAGTGAATTTGCCATACAAAGAGATGATAACTTTTTGAACTTTTTTGGATCCTATTTTTGAAACCAAAATAGATGTGCAGATGTAGAGAAAAAACTATTGGGATTGATATATATATATATACACACACTATTGATGCTGTTGTTATTATGATACTAATGAGAACCTGCTATATAGCTCAGGGAACTCTACTCAGTGCTTTGTGGTGATCTGGATGGAAAGAAAATGCAAAAAGCATGAGAAATTTTAACTGAGGCCTAACATGGATTCTGAGAAACCCCGGCAGACTATTTGTCTCTGAACAGTGCTTTTGTGTTTGCTTTCTTGGGTGCCTAGGGAGTGTCAATATTCAGGGATTGATTTTCATAAGCATTTCTCAATGTGGGTATCTTGTACCAATAAATGGGGCATAAAACTATGTGTGATATAGCCCATGGTTACAAAGTATACATAACCCTTGGTTACAAATTGTCTAGAGAGATTTGTTTCAACCTAGAGACCAGGTGTTGGGAAAGACTCCTGAGAGTCCCTTGGACTGCAAGGAGATCCAATTGGTCCATTCTGAAGGAGATCATTCCTGGGTATTATTTGGAGGGAATGATGCTAAAGCTGAAGCTCCAGGATTTTGGCCACCTCATGTGAAGAGTTGACTCATTGGAAAAGACTCTGATGCTGGGAGGGATTGGGGGCAGGAGGAAAAGGGGACGACAGAGGATGAGATGGCTGGATGAAATCATCACCAACTCGATGGACATGAGTTTGTGTGAACTCCGGGAGTTGGTGATGGACAGGGAGGGCTGGTGTGCTGCGATTCATGGAGTCGCAAAGAGTCTGACACGACTGAGCAACAGAACTGAGAGACCAGGTATTAATGAAAACTGTCAACTCTCTTTGCTTGTATGTAGGTCTTTGTTTTCCGTAGTTTTCCCTTTTACTAACTACAGAATTCTTTGAGAATTCCTGCTTTGCGTGAGGTTCTAAATTCAACTTGCATCTTCCATACTCTCATGACTCAGATCCTTCCCCATGTGGGTTCCAGAGTAGTCCTTTGTCCCATTCCCAATGCAAACCCTCTGTAGGTTTACTTTCTTCTGTATCCCTGGCATCAAAGGTCTAACATCATTTTATTGTGTTTGAAACCATACGTTTAAAGAAATGTTAAAATTATATGTGACATTTCTAGATATTTGCAGTGGGAAGAGTTTCTGACTGGCTAGTTTACAGGTTGCTAGAACTGAAGGTTTTTATTTGAGAATTATTAAATATTTAGATTTTTTCTATTTTTTCTGCATGAATTGGTCTGTTCAAGTTATTTCCATGGGGAATTTTGATAGCACGTGCTTCACAATAAATATTACAATATTTTTTAGGTTTCCAAATTTCTTGTTATACAGTTGTAATACATAATATATTATTAAGTATTTAAAATGCTATAACTTGAGAGCCTGCCATTTTTTAGGCACTATTCTAAGCACCATGAACAGTAAACCAAATAGTCATTTCCTCTGTTGTTACTCAGTTTACATTATAGTCAGGAATTCATAATATAATAAAACATACAATAGATTATCAATATTGACCTACAAGTAGAAACAAGAAACGATCTCACAACAATATTTGGAAGTAGACAGGCAAAAGCCATGGCAAGAGGGCAACTATAAAGTCAAGGACCAAACACTATTTCATCAGTCTGCCATCTTTAATGTGGCATTATTTTTGATGGTGATGATGACTTGATAATGGTCTTTTTCTCATGCTTGTTGCTTTGTACTGTTACCTGGCTGTCAAACTGTGAGGCAAGGTCAAGAAAAGAATCTGAGAAATGTAAAACCATTGACACTCCTCTTGTTTCTGTCTCTTTCTTTTAAACACAAAGTATTCTTTCTAGAAGCCCTCCATCAGATATTTCATTGTGTCTTCTTGTCCAGAATTCTCTCAGTTCTAACACAGGGAGAATAAAAACCAAGTATCAGACAGAAAAAGAGTTGTCAACAACAGTTTAAGGCATAGGTTGACACATTATTTATATTATTACTTTGTATTAGATACAGTTGATTTAAAATGTGTTTATTTCTGCTATAAAGAAATGTGACCTGTTATACATATATCCATTCCTTCTTTTTTTTTAGTTTATTTTCCCATATAGACTATAACAGAGTACCAAGTAGAATTTCCTGTGCCATAGAGTAGGTCCTTATTAGTTATTAGTAGATAACTAATATATGGTAGTGTGTATATGTCAACTTCAGTCATCCAATTTATCCCTCCTTTCCTTTCCCCTATGGTAACCATCGTTTGTTTTCTACATCTGTGACTCAATTTCTGTTTTGGAAGTAAGTTCATTTGTACCATTTGTTTAGGTTCTACATATAAGCGATATCATATGATATTTATCTTTCTTTGTCTGATTTACTTCACTCAGTATTACATTCTCTAGGTTCAGGTAGAGAGTAGTATTTTGAGCTTTGCAAGTTGAACAGACTGTTGTAGCTACTTATTTTAATATGAAAACAGCCACAGACAGTGTGTAAATAAAGGAGCAAAGCTGCAGTTCAGACAAAGTGTGTCTATAAAGCAACTGATGGGCCAGATTTGACTCATAAGTTTTGCGGCTTTGAACTGATTGTTATTCCTTTCCTGAGATAGAATAAATTGCTTCAAAGAGGGAATAAAAAGGAAAGAAGGGAGGAAAGAGGAAGGAAGAAGAGATACTTTCTGTCAAAAAAGAATAGTGTTGTGTGTGGGGGGGGATGGGAATGACCACAATATGAATTTATTTTTAGTTTTGGCTTTTAAAAAGCAATATGATTAAAAATGATGCATTTTAGTTTCCAATATGTTAATAAATTTTTGCATGAGTTTTTCTCCTTTTTGTTGATTTTCAGGTCATTTAGATTTTCTGGTTTTATTATGTGTTTATTTTAGATGTACATTATTGAGGAAAGATTGCTGGGAGAAATATCAATAACCTCAGATATGCAGATGACACTACCCTTATGGCAGAAAGTGAAGAAGAACTAAAGAGCCTTTTGATGAAAGTGAAAGAGGAGGTGAAAAAGTTGGCTTAAAGCTCAACATTCAGAAAACTAAGATCATGGCATCCAGTCCCATCATTTCATGGCAGATAGATGGGGAAACAGTGGAAACAGTGGCTGACTTTTTCTGGGCTCCAAAATCACTGCAGATGGTGATTGCAGCCATGAAACTAAAAGATGCTTCCTCCTTGGAAGGAAAGTTATAATCAACTTAGATAGCATATTAAAAAGCAGAGACATTACTTTGACAACAAAGGCCCATCTAGTCAAGGCTATGGTTTTTCCAGTGGTCATGTATGGATGTAAGAGTTGGGCTATAAAGAATTGATGCTTTTGAACTGTGGTGTTGGAGAAGATGCTTGAGAGTCCCTTGGACTGCAAGGAGATCCAACCAGTCCATCCTAAGGGAGATCAGTCCTGGGTGTTCATTGGAAGGACTGATGTTGAGACTGAAACTCCAATACTTTGGCCACTTGATGTGAAGAGCTGACTCATTAGAAAAGACTCTGATGTTGGGAAAGACTGAGGGCAGGAGGAGAAGAGGACAACAGAAGATGAGATGGTTGGATGGCATCATTGACTTGATGGACATAGGTTTGGGTGGACTCCAGGAGTTGGTGATGGACAGGGAGGCCTGGCATGCTGCAGTTCATGGGGTCACAAAGAGTCAAACACGACTGAGTGACTGAACTAACTATTGAGGAAAGAGAGTCTCCCTTGTGGCTCAGCTGGTAAAAGATCTGCCTGCAATGTTGGAGATCTGAGTTCAATCCCTTTGTTGGGAAGAAAGAACTCTTTGTTCAAAAAAATTTTTGCCCTGTATTTTACCATTTACTTTTAATTGAAATGTGTTATGATCAGATAATATGTCTTGTAAATGTTAGCTTTGGAGATATTCTAAAGATTTCATTTTAAACAAGTACATAAAATATTTAAATTATTTGTAAAGGTTTCATATGCATACACAAAAGAACAAATACATTTACATGTATGAGTATAGGTATGTATTAAATTATGCATATATATAAATCTATTCTACTAAATTCTAAGTTTTCTTACTTAATTAGAAAGTGTTCCGGACAAATTTTCCTGAAAAGCATCTTCAAACTAAGTGACAAAAAAGATTTGATTTAAGGATATATGTATATGTGCATTAAGTTTCTTTGTTTCACTTGCAATGCAGAAAATTATTGCTTGTATATCAAGGGAATTTGTTGATTAAACATAATTGAAAAGTTAAGTGGGGAAAGTAAAGGGATTATAACTAGACTATTAATTCCAGGGTTATTTGACCCTAGTGATAATCTGGAATCTAAGAAATGTGTGCTGTTTCTACTTTAACCACTGCTACTTTATGCTCCCGATCCTGGTGTAGGTACTGGAATTAGAGTCCTTCTGCTTCTTAGTCACTCAGTCATGTAGAACTCTTTGAAACACTGTGGACTGTATCCTGCCAGGCTTCTCTGACCATGGGATTCTCCAGGCAAGAACACTGGAGTGGGTCGCCGTGTCCTCCTCCATGGGATCTTCCCACCCAGGGATCAAACCCAGGTCTCCCACATAGCAGGTGGATTCTTTACCATCTGAGCCACTAGGAAAGCCCAAGAAGACTGGACTAGTTAGCTGTATCCCTTCTCCAGGGGAACTTCCCAATCCAGGAACTGAACTGGGGTGCCCAGTAACCACAAACACAACCATCAGAACTTGTTTTCCAGACACAACTGCTGCAGAGATATGGCACCTACCACTCCTAAATTATGTACCATTGCACCTCATTCACAGAGGTGGTATTACACAGGGCTCTAACTGCGGGTGAAGGTGGCAATGTGCTTTTTCCCTGCAGTCATGGCTACACCAGGAGAGAATAGATGGATGTGGTTGAGGGTGAAAGAGACAAGCATCACCTACAGCCAGTGTTCCTTACATCCTAACTTTATCACATCATTTAAGATATTTCTTACAAAGGTCATAGCTAGAGTTATATTTTTTAACTTAATCTGACAATATTTTTTTTTCTTTCAGTAAGAAAGCTAGTACTTGCACTTTTGGAACAATATGGTAAATTGACATTCTTTCTTTCATGTTGTATATATTATGCATAAGATAACTTGAATAAACACGTTATTCTCCTCTTCCCTTTACCTTTTTCACCACTCTTCTAAGTCTGAGTCTTGTTCCTTTAATATGACAGTAAGACACCAACTATTTCTCCACAAGTATTTTCCTTGTCTTGAGGCATCCTTGTGGAGGTGAATGCTTTCTCTTGCTCCTTGTGTCCAGAAGAGACCCTTAGGGTTTTAAATTCTCTGTTCTTCTTTAACCTTATAATTTTCTTCCTCTTTTTTTCATTTACCCCTCCCTCTCTTGTCTCCCATCACCTCCCATCACCTACTTACATTCAGTATCTTTGTTTTACAGAGATAGGGAAGTACGTTTAGTTCCAGAAATGGTGTTTTAGACTTGTATTATGCATTCTATCACTAGTCATAAATTTAGAGGAAACAATGGAAAAATTCTCCAGTAAGAATCTCCATTTGACATTCATATGACTCATTTTTAGAGAGTATATTACTGTCCATTTGGATTTCAAAGCAGTTGGATAGATTGACAGCATTCATTAGTAGATCAGTGTTTCCTTTCCTTTACAGATAAACTACTGGAATAGCTGACTGTTAATATAGAAGCAAGTGGAAAAACTATGTTTAGGATAGCGACTTTATATAAGCATAAATAATCAGAAATAAGAATGCTTAAATAAATACATGAATTGGGAATAAAGAAATAACAGAGTTGGAAGGGAAAAAAGTGGCAATCTAAAGAAGTCAGGTCTTGAAGTATGGAGGTTAATGCATGATCCTTTCAGAAGTTGCTGAGGATGAAAAGGAATAATTTGGTTTGGAGGAAATTATCAAGAAAGTAATTCATAAAAGTATTTTATAGATATTCCTGGTGGTCCAGCGGTTATGAATCCATCTCCCAATTCAGGGGACACAGGTTTGATCCCTGATCTGGGAGATTCCACATGCTATGGGACAACTAAGCTGCTGTACCACGACTACTGAAGCCCACATGCCTGGGGCCCATGGTCTGCAACAACAGACACCGCCATGATGAGAAGCCTGTGCACAACAGCTATTGAAAGCCCATGCACAGCAACAAAGACTTAGTACAGTCAAAAATAATAAATAAAATTAAAAAAAAAATTTTTAAAGTATTTTGTAAAATATAAGATAATATAAAATACACAATAATATTTAATCTCCTTCCTTTCTTCCTTTTTTATGCTTTTATCTTTGATTTATGATCCCTACAGCACCTGGTATTTCCAGGCTGTCTGCCATCCAAGTACTAACCTGGGCCAATCCTGCTCAGCTTCTGAGATCTGGTGAGATTGGACATGTTCAGGGTGATATGGCCGTAGACCCTATTAACAATATTGTTATTTAATTATTGCATTATTAGAGTAAAATAACAATACTGATATTTAGTTATCAGTGTTAATATCAGTACATTATTTGATAAGTAAGTACATTCCTAGTTTAACATTTACTAAATATTACAAAAGTTTTGAAAATCATTTATAAAAATAGCCTATGACAAAAAATAGGAGGGTAGCTAGGAAATATAAACTTCATCATGCAGTAAAATTTTGAACATAAATTATTAACACCAAACACACAAAACATAAACTTCATGTAAATTAAGAATATTTAAAACCATAAGATTTTAAATGATATTATGTAATGTTATTATGATCCTTGGATATAAATTTGTGATTTGTATCATAATCAGATCTTGAGCATATTTTTCACTAGCTTTTAGCCACTGAAAAAGTTCTTTTTAAATCTACCCTGCTGCTGCTGCTGCTGCTAAGTCACTTCAGTCGTGTCCGACTCTGTGCAACCCCGTAGACGGCAGCCCACCAGGCCCCGCCGTCCCTGGGATTCTCCAGGCAAGAACACTGGAGTGGGTTGCCATTTCCTTCTCCAATGCATGAAGGCAAACAGTGAAAGTGAATTCACTCAGTCATATCGACTCTTAGGGACCCCATGGACTGCAGCCCACCAGGCTCCTCCGTTCATGGGACTTTTCAGGCAAGAGTACTGGAGTGGGGTGCCATAGATGAGTCTTTATGAAGGATTAGTTAAAATTTAATAATTCTAGTGTTCCCCCTTCACTTTTTAATTTTCAAATAATGTCATATTTTGCTTGTTACTTTTGAGATCTCTGTGCTCATTATATATAGATGGATGTTGCAAAGTATAACTAATTATATCATTTTAATACTATAATGTTAATTTTTTATGTTAATTTTTAACTTGCAAAATTCTTTACACTCAATAATGAATTATTCTTGTAATTTACTCTTTAGTAACTTTTAGTTTTTTTTTGAAAATTCTGGAAGTATAAGACACATTTCCTTTATTCAAAGTTTTAATCTGTACATCTGAATTGGTAAATTTTTGTAACATATATTTTGTATGTATAAGAAATAAATGAATTTTATGCTAAAAATTATGGTTCATGTACAAACCATAGTGCAGAGTAAGACATGGGATTTAAAATATATATTGCAATCATTAAATTTACTATTATGATCATTGGTTGCTATTTTTAAAGTGAAAGTGAAAGTTGCTCAGTTGTGTCCAACTCTTTGGGACCCCATGGAATTCTCCAGGCCAGAATACTGGAGTGTGTAGCCATTCCCTTCTCCAGGGGATCTTCCCAACCCAGAAATTGAACCAGGGCTCCTGCATTGCAGGTGGATTCTTTACCAGCTGAGCCACAAGGGAAGCCCAAGAATACTGAAGCGGGTAGCCTATCCCTTCTCCAGCGGATCTTCCTGACCCAGGAATTGAACTGGGTTCTGCATTGAAGGTGAATTCTTTAGCAACTGAGCTATCAGGCTGTTTTCAAGAATTGTGGCAGTAACAGGCTGAAGGAGATTATGTATAAGGTATGTCATCTTCTTGAAAGAAGAAAAAGTAGTCAGAAATTAAATTACAAAAAAGGATTGCAAAATTAGACACAATTAATCTTTG
Source organism: Oryx dammah (assembly GCF_014754425.2). NCBI lineage: Eukaryota > Metazoa > Chordata > Mammalia > Artiodactyla > Bovidae > Oryx > Oryx dammah. Next base: position 37,862,745 of record NW_024070196.1, on the reverse strand, counting down.
CTAAAATAAACACTGATAATCAATTCTCTCATTTCTGTTTCTATATCTTCTATCTCTCTGTATATCTGTTTATCACTTTTACACTGATTTTTCTCATTTTTTGTCTAAATATAAAGCAAGGGGACATATTTTTGTTAATTTGTTTGTTTCTACAATTTGGTGGTGTTTTGACCATATATAAAATGTATAATTGTGAGTTTGCAACTTAACTATGGGAAATCGACAATCAGGCTTAGGTTCATTTGTTCCTCATGTCATAATACTATGTCTACCCCTTTACACACAGCTATATGCAAACACAAATGCATCCCCATACAAAATCTTTTGCCTGCTGATCTACCCATATTCACTACCTTCTTTTCCTTAATCATCCTTCACACTCTCACTTGAATTATTTTAATAAAACCCAAACTTACTATAATACGTGGGGCCATCCCATGCATTTTCCACATCACAACTATATCCAAGTTATTTCTATTCAGCTATGCCAGAGAAGCAGCATTGTAAATAAAATGACCTAAATGTTAATGGTAGATGTTTGGGAAGCAGAAACAATATCATGGAGTTACTAATTAGACTGGGATGAGGGGGTTTCTGTGGTGAACCAGGGGTGAATAATCCTTCTTACCATGCAGGGGATATGGTTTTGACCCCTGCTCTGGGAAGATCCTACACGTTGTGTAGCAACTAAGCCTGTGTGCCTCAACTACTGAGCCAACGTGCTCTAGAGTCTGTACAAAGCGGCAAAACAAGACAGCACAATGAGGAGCCTGTGCACCTCAAAAAAGAGTACTCCCCACTCTCCACAACTAGAGAAGGCCCTCAGACAGCAGCAAAAAACTAGCACATCCAAAAATAAATAAATAAATAATCCTTAAAGAAAAAAAGATAGGGATAAGGGATGAGGTGCATTAGTTAGAATGGGTAGTGGAAATTCAAAGCCAGAAAAAGGTTTTCTGATTTTGAAAAACTAGCTAAATTGTGATTCTACAAAGTAAAATTAAAAAAAATAATAACCATGAGGACATATAATTTGGGAAAAACATAATGGCTATAATTTGAATATGCTAAAATTTTGTTGACTACAGGGACTACAAAGAGAAGTCTAGTAGGCAATTATATATATAGTCTAGATTTTCAGAATAAGAATTGCATTGCTGCTGCTTCTGCTAAGTCACTTCAGTCGTGTCTGACTCTGTGAGACCCCATAGACGGCAGCCCACCAGGCTACCGTGTCCCTGGGATTCTTCAGACAAGAACACTGGAGTGGGTTGCCATTTCCTTCTCCAATAAGAATTGCATTAGGAACATACATTTAGAAATAACTATAGTTGAACACATAGAATTGTATATATTCCTGATAAAGACTTGGATGCGGAGTGAAGAGAATTATCTGAGGCAAAACCTGAACTGTAGCTGTGTGAGGGGGATGTAATGAAGAAAAGAAAGAAAGAAAGTTGCTCAGTGGTGTCTGACTCTTTGCGACCCCACAGACTGTAGCCTACCACGTTCCTCCGTCCATGGGATTGTTCAGGCAAGAGTACCAGAGTGGGTTGCCATTTCCTTCTCCAGGAGATCTTCCCGACCCAGGGATTGAACCCAGGTCTCCCGCATTGTAGGCAGACGCTTTACCATCTGAGCCACCAGGGAAGTCATGCAAAGAAAGTGAGACAGTAAGGAAGTTTGAGGAGGAATGGGCTGCAAGTACATGTCATGGAAAGGAAGGTGTATTGGCGATCCTGCTCGCAGCACTAATTGTCTCGCTGTTCACACTGTTTGCACTGTTTACTGAACCCAGGGTAGGCAAAGTGCGATCTAAGATCCTGGAAGGAGACTCAAGGAGCCACAGGAGCTGTACATACTTTTATTCTCTCCTGGCTGGCATGGCAGCCATAACTCAGCCTCTCTCCTGACTGACGCAGCAGCCAAAGCAACAGCTGCAACATAACCATAATGTAGCCATGACGTACCCATAACACAATCTCTTATAACCGTAATGTGTCTCCAATGTAGCCCCAATGCAGCAGCAGCCAAGGCTTTCATGGTGGAGCTCATACTGGCATACCACACGAAGTAACCCATGACCCAGTGAGTACCTCATGGTGCATATAAGCACATTGCTATAAGTGAGAGCGCCTGACCATGCCATCTCCTTGGCTAATTTGCTCTTTCTCTAAAGAAGAGAAGCAATGGTTTCAGGAATGAAAGAAGTGATGCAGATGATGAATGCTCTTCATTCAAAATATGGAACCAGAAGTAATTAGTTACCTTAGTGAAAACATTTTCTAAGAGGTGATAGGGCAGAAGAGAATCTGTCAAGAATTGTGGAGTAACTGGGAATGAAAATTGAAGACAATAAAGGTAGAAATGCCTTTTAAAATGCTGACTGTTAGAATGGTGGATGAATGAAAACTGTGGAAACAAAGTAAAGACTTTGTATTTGTTTGTTTTAAAGATGTAACAAATATGAACATTATTAAATGTACAGTCGCCCCCCACACACACCATATCTCCATAGGATTGTCTGCAGGAACCCCATGGATATTGAAACCCCTGGATGCTCAAGTTCCATAAAAAAAAAAAAAAAAGGTATGACAGTCAGCCCTCCAAATCATTGAGAGTCAGTCACATACCCATGGATATCCAGAGCCAACTCTAAATGAAAACCATAAGAAAAAGAGAAAAACATAGAGAAGAGATTGGGTTAAAAAAAATGACAATTTATAGAACAAGATCATGTGGGATCCCACTAGAAAAGGAGATAAGTTAAATGATCCAGAATAGCAACACTGAACAACTAAAACTTGGAAAGGGAATGATATACGTTTTTGACAGTAAAGGAGGGAAAAATGAAATAGTTGTATGTATGTGTTGCAGAAATGTTTATAGATTTGAGTGAAGTAACTCTTGTCTTATGGCTTCTATTTTGTCTCAGAGAAAGAAATGGTTGGATAAGTTGGAGGCTGCAGGGACTTGAAGGTTTGAGAGGCATTGTAGAGAATGGGATATGAACCTCAGAAACATAAATGGATTTCCTGATATCCTTGAGAATCGATCTGAAGTTGTAGATTTTAACTTTAACTTTATCCCCTGTTTGGTATCATGTGAATTCCCATACATCATGCAGCCCAGGGTTGTATGAGAACACAAGAGTTAGGTAGTATAGGCTATTGAATATTTCTACTTTTTGAGGACCATTTCAAATAAGAAAATATTCCTGATATTTCATCAAGGTTGATTGTGTAAAGGAGTATTTTCTCAGACCTCTTCTGGGTTGCAGAGGGAAAATATGGAGTGAATTTGTATGATGGATCACAGTGGGAACATTTGTATGGGGAACAATAAATACTTTATTTTTGGAATATCTAAAATATAAATGTAGGTGCCCAATATATTAGTCATTAACCACATAATGCTACTGAGTGCTTGAAATGCAGCTAGTTCAAACTGAGATGTGCTTTAGAATTAAAATACAAATCAGTTTTTAAGGAGTTAGTATAAAAAAGAATGCCATGTACCTACCTAATATTTTATAGTAATATCACATAAAATTAGAATATTGAGATATATTGAAAGAAACAAATTATTAAAATTAATTTTACCTGTTTCTTCTAACTCTTTTAAATATAGCTAATAGAAAGTTTGAAATTATATATGGTACTTTATGGCTCACATTATATACTTATTGAATACTGATATATTCTTATGTCACTTATATCAACTGTTGATATAGAAAAAATACCAAACTAAAATTTATAGTGTGTTCCTTTTTATTAATACCCATTTTTATAAATAATGATAATTGTATAATGTCTTGGATAACGCAATTTGCAGAGGTAACTGAAGATTTTCCATATAAAGCATCATATAATACATTCAATTTTTACATGAAATTAATTTAAATAATTACTAAAATTGCTATGAGTATCAGAGTCCAATTATTTACCATTAGACTAAAGTTATATTATCCTCAAATGAATTATCCAAGTATTCATATAGTCCAAGGTCAGCATTTTGTTCCTTTTTGCATGCTATTTAATTTTTAAATGTAATATAGAGACAAATTGAGATCAATTAGAAATATATTTATTCTTGTTTGACGTAATAAACAAAATAAATTTTGCAACAGAACAATTCTGTGAAATTTAAATATTAAAAATCTGTAGTGGTCATCAGGTTCTAAAATTAAACATGCCTTTATAAATCTTATCTATAAAATAGTAACAAGGGTAGCATACAAAAATAAAAATAATCTAAATGATTAAAAAATATAATTTACAGGATACTCTGTTTGTAATAGTCTGTAATAATTCTCACAGGCATTTATATATTTAAAAAATGCATTCTATAGCTTGATGTCATATTAATGGAAAAATTGGTAGTCATTTCATGAAATAACATACCATATTTGTTCCTATATGTGTTTACAGAATATAGATATATGTTTACCATCACTACTGTCACTATGAAAACTTCATTTATATACTGGAAGCAATCATCTGAAATTAAGCTACATTTTTGCAATATATTAAAAACTTGACCTCCATTTTCTTTTTACTTACCATCTGTCCACAATGCTATTGAGAGAGTGAGTGAAGTCGCTCAGTCGTGTCCGACTCCTTGCAACCACATGGACTGTAGCCTACAAGGCTCCTCTGTCCATGGAATTTTCCAGGCAAGAGTACTGGAATGGGTTGCCATTTCCTTCTCCAGGGGATCTTCCCAACCCAGGGATTGAACCTGGGTCTCCCACATTGCAGGCAGATGCTTGACCATCTGAGCCAAGCAATTCAAATATTGTGATACCAAGAGAGAAAACTCATAAGCACAAATAGAAAGAAGTTATAGGAACACTTTTTAATAAATAATTTATATACATTTATATTAATAAATCTCATTTTCTTATATATTTTATACATTTCTTATACTACATACATACACACATACTAAGTTACTTTGGTGGTGTCTGACTCTTTGTGACCCTAAGGACTGTAGCCCACCAAGCTCTTCTATCTATAGGATTCTCTAGGCAGAAATATTGGAGTAGGTCGCCATAACCTCTGCCAGGGAATCTTCCTAACTCAAGGATCTAATCTGCGTCTCTTACATCTCCTGCATTGACAGGTAGATTCTTTACCACTAGAGCCACCCAGGAAACTGATACATATAACTTTGTATTAAAAAGTGTATATTAGTCAATTTATCTATCCTAAAATAATTCTGTGAGTTAAACAGAATGACACATCTAATAAACTTCTTTCACAGATAGTTGTAATATTTTCTCCATTGGGAGTACTTTTGTATAGCTATGCCCTCAACCTTAGTTGATAATGAATTATTTAACATTATCAATATTTTATTGGAATTGAATATAAATAATAAATACTACTCAGATAATGAGCTAAGTTTTATCTTATAACCCAGCACATTCAGAATGAAAGGAGACATTGAAACCAGAAATATAGATCCCATTTCAAGAAACAATAGGCAAAAAATTATGGGAAAATGGACATTACAAATACCTATCATAGTGATCATTTGTCTCATTTGTGGTCATCCATCATATGTAACTATTTACCCTTCTCATTGATATTTCCCATAGTATATGTCTCATCTTCCTGAAGTTAAAGCCAGCGAATTATCTTAACGTGACTCCTCTACAGGCAAGGTAGATTTCATTAATCACACACATTTCTGTTAAGAATTACTATGTAATGCTCCAAAGAGAGAGAATCGAAGCAAATAATGCTTCATCAATTGTCTACTTTGCCTCTGCTGCTGCTGCTGCTGCTGCTAAGTCACTTCAATCATATTGCACTCTGTGTGACCCCATAGACGGCAGCCCACTAGGCTCCTCTGTCCCTGGGATTCTCCAGGCAAGAATACTGGAGTGGGTTGCCATTTCCTTCTCCAATGCATGAAAGTGAAAATTGAAAGTGAAGTCACTCAGTCATGCCCTAGGCAGATTTAACTCATCCTCGGGAATCATATTTAATCTAGGTATTTATGTTTTATAAATACTTTATAATTTTTAACAAATAAGGAAAATTTTATCAAAACTATGTTTAACCATATAGATTCTGTCCCATTGTGCCTTTGCTACCACCTTATAAATAAAACCTATACATTTTTATTCTATGGTAAAACCTGAAGAGCAGTACAGACATTTATTATAAATGATCAGAGAAACTGAGGTATAGGTCAAGAAAAATAATTTTTTCCTTCAGGAATAACTTAACCTGGAGAATTCTTATATCATTTAGCATGTCCAAATACAACATTTGGACATAATAATTTAAATTAAAAATTTTTTTAAAGTCTTCTGCAACATATACTCTATTTAACATTCTAAACAAGAGTAAACATTTTGCTAATTCAATTTTATTACCAATTGATTGCAATTAGGAATTCAATGACTTGGAAGAAGAACCAAATCCTGATTTTTGACGATATCAAATATATGGGGAATTATATTGAATATAATTTTATTCTAAAAATTATTGAATGAAATATTAAGTCCTGGCTTACACGCTAACAAATTTTAAATAAATACTATTAGAATTAAATAGTATTATGTGATATAACATGTGGAAAATACATGATTTTTTCAATCATCTTTGTACCTTGAATTGTTAGAAAATTAGCACTAGCATTGCAAATAAGTATGACCATTAAAAGAAAAACAGTGCAACCATATATTTTAATTCAATATTATTCACTGTATCAGCAACTGGTACAATAGAAATGAAATGTGAGCCACAAATATGAGCTACATGTGTCATTTTAAACCTTACAGTAGCCTATTTTAAATGGTAAAATAACCCAGATTATGTTAATATTAATGAAATTTTTAATATATCCAAAATATGTTCCTTTTAGAGTTTGTAAATTTAAAATAAGAGCAATCTCACATTTATTTTGTTAAGGCTTTTCACTTTATGGTTTGTTTAACATTTTCAGCACATCTCAATTCAGACTGGACATATTAAATCCAATAGCATCAAGTGGCAAGTGTCTGTTTTAGACAGAATAACTTTTGCTAAGGAAGGCAACACCTTCATAACTGTACACCTATGTACCTACTCATGTGTGAATCATTTAGTTATCAAATTACTGGAGCAAAAAGAAATGTTTCTGGAGTAAAATTATATATATATAATATATATATATATTATATATATATAGTATATATATATATAATTTTAAGGAAAATAGAGAGGAATAAATGACCTCTGCACTCAACAGTATCACCTGGTTTTGCCTGGAGCTCACACTAATAGAAGGTTAACAGCAGAACCTGATGGAAACTTTTTGTGAAAATCAGGACTTAGCAAGCAAGACTCACAGAGAATTAGGAAGGAGCAATTCTCCCCAGATCGGAATAGGACTTGTTACTCTCCAGAGCTCTGAGCAAATGAAGCTGTGGAGCATGAAGGAATTCCATCATCACCTTAGACAAAGCTTTCTCTTCAAGTAGCCAAAAACACTTTTTGAGAAGTTTTACAAAAAGAACAAATATCAAAGCTGGGAGCAAGAGTAGGAAAGGAGGATAAGACAGACATCTAGTGACAACTCTAACTGACATATTGGTTGAAGAGATATTGGTGAGGAATTCTGTGGGACCCCCACTCCCCCCAAAAATGAGGCACCTGTTGTGGGAGTTTGGAAGGTAGAAATTTTGCTACTAAGAATGTGAGGAATATTAAATACATAGATAATTTTACTCTATGTGTTTGATGCTTTTGTTTTGCACTTGAAATTAGACACTAACTTATGTTATTCATTTATCAATAATAAGTGCAGTATCTAGAGATAGTTCCTTTTCAAATACTGAAACTCATGTATTTACATTTCTTCCAGTTACATAAAATATGGTAATTCTAGATCCTAGAAGATAGTTTGCTGTTGCTAAAGCAGTGCTCATTTGGTGGCTCAGATGGTAAAGAATCTGCTTGCAATGCGGAAGACCTGGGTTTGATTTCTGGGTTGGGAACATCCCCTGGAGAAGGGAATGGCAACCCTCTCCAGTATTCATTCTTGCCTGGAGAACAGAGGAAACTGGCAGGCTACAGTCCATGGAGTCACAAAAATCTGACACGACTGAGCAAGTCTTTCTTTCATGTAAATAGATAACCTTGGACTAAAAATAAAAAATGCATTGAGCACAAAAGTGGAAAAATGAAAACAAGGCATATTCAAAGGTTATCTTTTGAAAATAAAAAGTAGTGTGACCACAAATAGAAGAAATTAAAGCAAATGAAATCCTTACTTCAGTAAGAAAGTCAAGTTCTAGTTTGTTGCCAAAAACCAGTGGTAGAAGTCACAACCTGGCAGTGCATTCAATAATGAGGATTTATACTTTAAACAAGACTTTGAGAAAATATTAGTAGGAAAATATGAAAGGGAGCATTACTTAATAAAATACAAGGTCTAAGTAAGAATCAACTTAGAGATAAGATCTACAATCAATTCTGTAAGAAGATTCAGTATCAATTCTACATTCAAATATTCAAAACATGGCTTAAAGAGTAGTATAATAATCTGAATGTGCTGAGGAATCATTAAAAAAAAAAATAAGTACAGACACTCCCTGAAGGTAGTGTGTTGTATTCTGAGTCATCCATAGCAAATTAAAATAACATCATTTTAATATAATTCTCTTATCAAAAGAATACAAGAAAGTTGCTCCCGTCTTTTCCCAAAATTTCCTGACTATCTAAACACACAGTATAGAATGATATAAAAGTGAATGCAATGTATAGTATCTCTCTTTGTAAGTCCATTATTAAATAGGAAAGTCAAGTGACTAATTAAATGTTTTTGTAACTTAATCTTACCTGCCTCTTGAGAAACCTATATGCAGGTCTAAAAGCAATAGTTAGAACCAGGTATGGAATGATGGACTAGTTCAAAATCGGGAAAGGAATATGTCAAGGCTAAACATTGTCACCCTGCTTATTTAAGTTATATGCAGAGTACATCATATATGAGATGCCAGGCTAGATGAAGCACAAGCTGGAATCAAGATTTCTGGAAGAAATATCAATAACCTTAGTTATGCAGATGACACTACTCTTATAGCAGAAAGCGAAGAAGAATTAAAGGGCCTCTTGATTAAGGTGAAAGAGGAGAGTGAGAAAGTTGGCTTAAACCTCAACATTCAGAAAACTAAGATCATGTTATCTGGTCCCAGCACTTCATGTCGAATAGATGAGGAAGCAATGGAAACAGTGACAGATTTATTTTCTTGGGCTCCAAAATCACCGCAGATGTTGACTGCAGCCATGAAATTAAAAGACGCTTACTCCTTGGAAGAAAAGCTATCACCAACCTAAACATCATATTAAAAAGCAGAAACGTTACTTTTCCAACAGAGGTCCATCTAGTTAAAGCTATGATTTTTTTTTTCCAGTAGTCATGTATGGATATGAGAGTTGGACTATAAAGAAAGCTGAGCATTGAAGAATTGATGCTTTTGAACTGTGGTGTTGGAGAAGACTCTTGAGAGTCCCTTGGACTGCAAGGAGATCCAATCAATCCATCCTAAAGAAAATTAGTCCTGAATGTTCATTGGAAAGACTGATGCTGAAGCTGAAACTCCAATACTTTGGCGACCTGATGTGAAGAACTGACTCACTGGAAAAGACCCTGATGCTGGGAAAGATTGAAGGAAGGAGGAGAAGGAAACAACAGAGGATGAGGTGGTTGGATGGCATCACCAACTTGATGGACATGAGTTTGAGCAAGCTCTGGGAGATGGTAAAAGACAGGGCAGCCTGATGTGCTCCAGTCCATGGACTTGCAAAGAGTTGGACACACCTGAGCAACGAACTGAACTGAACTGAAGTGAACTTAATCAAATGAACCTTTCTTGCAGATGTCGCTCTCAGGTAAGTTATGTGGGGCAAACAAAGATGAATTAATATATAGTCCTAGCTACAGATCATACAGCATAGAACTAATTATAACTGACCATTATTTTTATAAAATATACTCTACAAAAATGAAAGTTCAGGAAATGAAGCATTTCTATAAATTGTAACAGAGCCAATCACAGCATTGCTCCCTTGTTACCAGCCTGGCTAGACAGGACATGGGTAAGTGGTGAAAGTTATGGTCCAGTGAACTCTATAAGAGTGCTGCCTTCTGTCAATGGTTTGGAGCCACAAAGATGTATATGGAGAGAGATGGCTAAAGCTGTGAAGCAAATGCTAGTGCTGAGTTGCTCACCAGCTCATACAACAGGCTATCACTGATTTTCTGGATCACCATTACATAGATAATAACAGGCATACCCAAGATTAATAACCACTTGTCCTTGCCACGAGAGCTGGCACCGAAATAAAGTGCTAGTCTGCCTTTCCTATCAATCATGAAGCTTTATAAATATATACATATTACTGAGAGGAAAACATTTAGAAAAAAAAAAAAAAAAACAGGACAGGACTGTCACTATGTCACTATTCATAAAGAAATAGTGTTTTATTCATACAGTACAATACTAAAATGTTCTGTACAGTCTCATGTTTACATTTTGGGCAATTTGTCCTTATTTTTTCCTCTAAATGTTAGAAAGTAAAAGGACACATTCAACAAATTTATGGAATTTCGAATAGCTTTAGGGACATTTTGCTGAGCATCTCTGGGGATACTCTTGGGAAAACATTTGCTTAACAGGTTTTTTTTTTGTTTGTTTTTTTGAGAAAATGAAGCTGAGAATCTATTTTGTTCTTCTTTTGATCTCATTTTAAATATCCCTCCAGCAACTGAAAGTATTAGTGATTTAATAGCTGGTCTTTTTTTTTTTTCTTCTAAATTCAATGTTGTAATATCTTTTGTATATGTTTTTGGGCAAGCCCATTTTAATTTATATTCCTGCTTACATAAGTGGTTTTAGAAAAGTCCATAGGTATAATTGGATGAGCTCTGTGTGGATCTCTCTAATTAGAATTTTCAGTAAGTCGAGCAGGAAGTGCTTCTACTCTTGATATGCATGTGTAATTTCCACTAAAGTGAGCAAGCATAAGTAGGACAGTCTTTTCCCCTCTGAGCACTTTGAATTCTATGCACTCCAGATGCTATGGAGAATCCTATGACTATTCCCTTATTCAAATTGTTGATTTGTTATGGCAATATAATTCCTTATGAAATCACTTTTGTTTGTTTAAATGAAGTTTTATACCCCTCCCAAGTCATATAAGCTCTTGGTTATGGAGGTGTTAAGTTTTTAGTGATGGAAGAACTTTTTGCTAAGTGAAATGAAAATATTTGTCAAGGCCATCATACTTCTAGTTTGATAACTCTGGACAGGATGCTGATACTAGCTGGCAGAAAGATAAGAACATCCCTGCAGATCAAAATGCAAATTTTATTACACAAAACAGCAAAACACAGAAAGGCCATAGAGTCTTTCAGCTTCTGACAGCATCTTGTAGAATGGGTGCACTGAATCACTCAATATCTTTAAGTGACTATCTTGTTCTGGAACTCTCATAAACATCTGTTCACACTGTACCCATGCCAAGTTCCAGATTTAAGAATACGCAGGCTTCAAGATTAAATAACTATTGGACTAAGCACTTTCTCTATGGTAGATTGTGATTGAATGTATATTTTTAATTTTTTTTATTTTACATTGTTGATTAACAATGTTGTATTAGTTTCAGGTGTACCACAAAGTGATTCAGTTATACATATGGATGTATATATTCTTTTTCAAATTCTTGCCCAGTTACGTTGGTTAGAGAATATTGTGCCAAGTTCCCTGTGCTATACAGTAGATCCTTGCTGGTTTTCCATTTTAAATATAGCAGTGTGTATATGTTCATCACAAACTCCCTAATTATACCTTCCCTCTTCCCTTATGTTATGGTAACCACAAGTTCCTTCTCTAAGTCTGTGAGCTTGCCTCTGTTTTGTAAACAAGCTCGTCCATATAATTTTTTTTAATATTCCACATATAGGTTATATCATATATTTCACTTTAATGGGCTGACCCTTAACTTCACTCAGTATGCCAATCTCTAGGTCCATCAATGTTGTTGCAAATGGCATTATTTCACTCTTTTTACTCTTAAATTAAAAAAAAAAAAGGTGAAGTAAAGTTAAAGGTGAGGGTATAACATTATATAGGGATCTTGGCTTTAGATAAATAATTTCTATACTAAAAAACTACAACATGAGGTTGATTTTTGGTGAATCAGAATGGTATACTGCATGCAAAAAATAAAATAGTTTAGTTCTGCAGTGTAAATAACAGACTCTGAGGTTTATTCAACAAATACTAAGTGATTCAAGTGATTTTTAGAGACCAAAATCTCTTCTAGGTTGAACCAATACAGAAGGAACAATAAAATAGCCTATCATTCAAACACTTAAGAGTTTGGCAGGGTCATAGCCTCATAAACAACTGGGTGCAGTAAAGTGTGATACAATACCTTGTTTAAACAGCATGTTCTGTGCTCAAGATTGACTTTGTTGCAACCTCTCAATATAAAAGGTGAAAGAAGAGAGCAAAAAAGTTGGCTTAAAACTCAACATTCAAAAAGATAGGATCATGGCATCCAGTCCCATCACTTCATTGTCAGTTCAGTTCAGTTCAGTTGCTCAGTCGTGTCCGACTCTTTGCGACCCCATGAATCACAGCACACTAGGCCTCCCTGTCCATCACCAACTCCCGGAGTCTACCCAAATTCATGTCCATTGAGTCGGTGATGCTATCCCACCATCTTATCCTCTGTTGTCTGCTTCTCTTCTTACCATCAAGTTTTCCCAGCATCAGGGTCTTTTCCAATGAGTCAGTTCTTTACATCAGGTGGTCAAAGTATTGGAGTTTCAGCTTCAACATCAGTCCTTCTAATGAACGTTCAGGACTGATCTCTTTTAGGATGGACTGGTTGGATTTCCTTGCAGTCCATTGGACTCTCAAGGATCTTCTTCAACACCACAGTTCAAAAGCATCAATTCTTCGGTGCTCAGCCTTCTTTATCGTCCAACTCTCACATCCACATATGACTACTGGTAAAACCATAGCCTTGAGTAGATGGACCTTTGTTTACAAAGTAATGTCTCTACTTTATAATATGCGGTCTAGGTTGGTCATAACTTTCCTTCCAAGCAGTAAGTGTCTTTTAATTTCATGGCTGCAATCACCGTCTGCAGTGATTTGGGAGCCCCCCAAAATAAAGTCTTGTCACTCTTTTGCCATCTATTTACCATGAAGTGACGGGGCCAGATGCCATGATCTTAGTTTTCTGAATGTTGAGCTTTAAGCCAACTTTTTCACTCTCTTCTTTCAAAGGGGACAAAATGGAAGCAGTGACGACTTTATTTACTTGGTCTCCAAAATCACTGTGGATGGCGACTGTAGCCATGAAATTAAAAGACACTTGTTCCTTGAAAGGAAAGCTATGACAAGTCTAGATAATCTATTAAAAAGCAGAGACAGCACTTTGCTGACAAAGGTCAGTATAGCTATTGTTTTTCCAGTAGTCATACATGAATGTGACAGTTGAACGATAAAGAAGACTGAGTATAAGTGAATTGATGTTTTCAAACTCTAGTGCTGGAGAAGACTCTTGAGCATCCCTTGGAAAGCAAGGAGATCAAAGCAGTCACCTACAGGAAATCAACCTTGAATATACATTGGAAGGACTAATGCTGAAGCTGAAGCTCCAATAATTTAACCACCTGATGCCAAGAGCTGACTCATTTGAAAAGAGTTTGATACTGAGAAAGATTGAGGGCAAGAGTAATAGGAAGTGACAGAGGATGAGATGGTTGGATAGCATCACCAACTCAATGGATATAAACTCCAGGAGATAGTGGAAGACAGAGATGCCTAGCTTGCTGCAGTCCATGGGGTTGCAAATAGTTAGACACAACTTAGCCAATGAATAATGAGAACAACTAAATATAAAGAAGTCACTCTTTCCTAAATAGAAGAAAACCTAATTTTAAGTTGGCAATAAACATTTGAAAAGTAGAAGTTACTAGATGATCATGAAATCTAATGCTAACAGTATCTTATAAGGTTCTTTGAAATGGAGCTACCAAGAGCACCAAATTGGATCTTGGCCAGTGTTGAAACTATGGAGATAAATATGGGGTTCCTTTTGCTATGCTTTATGCTGAATTAATTTGTTACAGGTTACAATGGACTCACTTAGAGGTTTATTTAGTTTTACTCAAATATTACTTTTAAAGATCATTGATCCTACTCTTTTCATTTCTCCAAAATAAATTCCTAGAAGAGGACTTTAATTTCAAGTATGTAAAATATTTCACTGCTGCCCTGTGTTCTTCAAGTAACTCAAATTTTGCTTTTTCTTCAGCTATGCATTATATAGTCAAGACTGGGTCATCTGTAGATATTTAATAGGCAGCATAAGTTATACTCAGTTTTCTAAAAACCAATATAATTTTAGATTACTGTAAACCATCTGCTTATTAATTTATTATGGCTGGGCAATATATAATCTTGCAGGTACATATGTTAAAAAACTTGCACGTATTTTAAATTTAAAGTAAGCTTTTTTTAAAATTTAAATTTAAGGAAGTTACTGTTTTATTATTTACTTTTAAAAATTGTTCATTCCTCTGTTTTCCTTTATCACTTTGAATAACTTAAAGTTACTTATATTTGCCTTATCTTTAATTCCATTTATATGTATTTTAATTTTGCTGCTTTCTCTTCTACTACCTAGAACTTTTAATACAGGATTTTAACAGTGTTTTGCACAACATAAATAACATCTCTTAAAATGCATTTCTGACATTTTCCTACAGCGTTTTTTGTTGCTAATATTTTCATATTATATTACTTACTCTGAAAAGTATGAAACATGCCTTAGATTTTACATATAGTATAAATCATTCTATGCAGTAAATAACCCAAATAAAGACTAGAAAACACATTTACATTCACATATTTTTGTTTATTACTTAAGAATATATAACTTCTTCTTATAAGGGGGAGGAAGCACCATGAAAATGAGACAACAGGGTATTTTCCTGTAATCTGAGGGCGGAAAATGACATGAAAGAATCATTGCAAGCTGGTGTTGGTTTAATTTTTCAATCTGTGAGAGAATTCAAATGGTAACAATTGACAGATGTCATTGTTAGGCTCTCTGTGCTGTGCTGTGCTGTGCTGGACTTAGTCACTCTGTTGTGCCAGACTCTTTGCAACCCCATAGACTGTAGCCAGCCTGGCTCCTCTGTCCACACAAATTCTCCAGGCAAGAATACTGGAGGGTATTGCCAAGGCCCCCTCCAGGTGGTCTTCCCAACTCAGGTATAGAACTCAGGTATCCCGTACTGCAGGCAGATTCTTTACCATCTGAGATTCCAGGGAAGCCCTTTAGGCCCTCTGTTGGTTCTATGTTATATGGCAACCTGCATGGGAGAGGAGTTTAGAGGAGAATGGATACATGTATATGCATGGCTGAGTCCCTCTACTGTTCACCTGAAATATCACACATTGTTAATTGGCTATACTTCAATATATATTAAAAAATAACTTAAAAATAACAATATAGAAGATAAATTATGTTTGGATGTAATAGATAGCTTCAGTATAGTCCTGCTGTCTTAGTAGTTGTGGTTATTACAACTGTTGCATAAGGGGGTGACTTTTAGCAAATGGTCCTGCATGTCAGTAAGAGCTAAGCTCACTGATGGGGAGATAAGGTCCCAAAAGTATAGTCTCTCTTCCCACAGATCCTTCTATGAATAAAAACTGTCTCAACTGCAAAAATTAAAAATGAGAATTAGAACCCAGTTTAGGGATTCACATATGTTTTATATTTAAAAATGGTAAGATATATAAGAAGTGTCTTCTCTCAGCTAATTCGTTTTTCTTATGAAGCCAAACTTTTATGTATCTCTTCCAATCAATGAACTGTGCAACACACATACAAACACACACCATGGCATGTCTGCTTAAATTCTGATAGTTATGGCTTCATTTAATATTTTTTCCTTCAATCTTTTTGTTGATGATTTTAAACTCAGTCTCCTTTATCCAGTTGATCAACTTGAGAAGAGGATAAAGGCCAAGCACACCATTACTCAAGGCTCCATGGTTCCCAGTTGACAGGATAAAATAAAGAAGGTTAGTTACACTCAAGCAAATGTAACTCTCATCACACAGTTGTTACAAATCATTCACAGGGAACAGTGAGCACATGGCTGATAGGTTTTGGAAGAAAATTTTTCCTATTTGTATTGGGGATCCAAAGGCAGTTCCTTTCCTCTGGCAAAGCTTCCCTTACAAAATTCTGTAGCTTTAATATTTTATTTGAAATCTTATGTTATCATATTTGACATGAAATGAATTCCACATTTAAAATTGAATTCAGTGGGTAGAGGTCCCACTACAGCATCTTATCATAATTTTACCATAATTTTAACAGATTTGATACATCTTGAAGATGTAATATTATTCTTCTAATAAAATAATCTGAAGTTGAGTTGAGAAAACAAAATGAACATAGGTGTGAAAGATACATGCTTATTTATTTCTAGAGGCAATGCAAAAAAGGCAATTTATCAAAAGACAATGCATGGCAGTCAATTATTACACATAATCAATAAATAATGATGCTATTTATCATATATATGTATTGTATTTGACATTTACTGAATAGTTAATGTTTATGAAGCATTGGACTAAGCTCTTCATATCATTTTTATCCTTGCAATGATCTTGTAAGCTAAATAATAAGTCTTATGAGTTCAGAATATGGAGAGACTTCTCTGTGATGAAAGATCTAAAATTATCTTCAAAATGTGAGACACTTAAATTGTGTCTTTAAATGTCTAGCTATAACTATTTAAAATTTTGTCATTCTAAAGTACACAAGAGTTTGTTGCTTCGTCATGTCCAACTCTTTGCATGGACTGTAGCCCACCAGATTGTCTATGGAATTACAAGAATACTGGAGTGGGTTGCCATTTTCTTCTCCAGGGGACCTTCCTGACCCAGGGAATGAACTTGGGTCTCCTGCATTGCAGGCAGATTTTTTACCATCTAATGAGTCATCAGGGATGCCCTAAAATACATAAGAGGACATTTTAAATAAAGCATATCATTTGGGTAAAAGATGTAGCAATTTATTTGTGATGACATCATCTTATAAAATACTGAGAAGATCATCACTGAGAATTGGTATAATTTAGGAATGATGTTTTGAGAGTATTTTGTGCACTTGTCCAAGAACGCTAATATTATAACATGCTTAATATATGTCAGATATGGTATTATAAGCTGTAATGTTAGAAATAATAACACATTTTATATTGAAATGAGCCATATGAGATAGTTATTTTTATTATCTTGATTATTGAAATAGAAATACTGAGTTTGATTGACTCAAACTCATACAGGGAATGAATATGAAATGAATTGCCTTATGTAGGAATTATGGAGTCATAGTATCTAATTAAGCTGAACAGAAGAGAAATTAAAGATAAAAAAAATTTGGGTTTTCAGGAATAGTGAAATGGGAGACTGATATTGATATGGTCAAAATAGAGGGTCAAAAAGGAAATTCAACAGGGAGGACTTAACTGAAATAATATACTTTCTTCTGCATTTTCAAGACATGAAGGAATGAGGATAAATTTCTCAAGGGTACTATTATGAGAACTGAATCAAGATCTATTTCTTGTTTAAAAAAACTGACTTGCCTTTCTACAAAGACAGAAGCACTGCAAGAATGTTAAAAATCCTCAAAGGGATCATTCTGGATGGTATATTATCCGAAAATAGCCTCTGGATTACATGCAAGTGTCAGACATTGGTACATAGCCAATTTATTAATATATTCTCTAGTCACCAAGTGAAAGCATAGTCTCAGGAAAGGGTGAAAGGAAAGCTTGGTGGTGTACTTACCCTAAGAACAACAGTTCCAAGAACAGGTCATGGGTATGTGATTATTTTCAGTGGTTTAAGGAAGTTTGTGCTAGGAGTCAGGGAGGAATCCATGCATCTCCTGTAGAACAGGGACAAGATTATCATCTATGGAGAGAGAAGCTCAAACTTCATGCCTAATTCTAAGGCTTACAATTAGACACCAAATATATCTGCTGGGGGAGCCTGGTGGGCTGCCATCTACGGGGTTGCACGGAGTCGGACACGACTGAAGCGACTTAGCAGCAGCAGCATATCTGTCTCATATTCTCAATAATGCTTATTTAAAATATGTGAACCATTTTGATTTGCCAGATTACTGATTAAATGAGATAGGAAGACTAAAAGTAATTTGTGAATTATTGTATAAATGTGGAGGGTTTGTATTACAAGCCATTGCCATGGGTGACTACTGTAAGTGGTGGACAGAGCCTTTTAACAGCAGAGAACTCAATAACAGCTTATAACACCATATCTGACATATATCAAGCATGTCATAAGATTAGCATTCTTGGCAAAGTGCACAAAATACTCCAAATACATCATTCTGAAATTATACAAATTCCCAGTGATGATCCTCTCAGTATTTTATAAGATGATGTCATCACAAATAAGTTGCTACACCTTTTACCCAAAGTTATTGAGTTTTCTGTACTGGATAAGGGAAACTGGTCTCATTACAAGCCAGGATCTGTCAGGTTGCCTGGGCTTGGAATTATATATTATAAAAAGAGAGTGGTATTTGTTGGATCAGCAGCCATACCTAGCTTTCACTTTGAAACAGCTGAATAGATCATCCCATGTTTATTTTAAAGAAAAGCAGTTAAAAACAATTTATTTTCTACATTATCCTAGCAATCAGGGGAAGAATCAAAACCAAAAGCATTTGTGTGTGTGAAGTTGACAAGAGTATATAGCATTTGTAGATTCAGTTCATGTCAGTTCAGTCTCAGCCATGTCTGATTTTTTGTGACCCCATGAACCACAGCATGCCAGGCTTCCCTGTCCATCACCAAATCCCGGAGTCCACCCATATCCATGTCCATCGAGTCGGTGATGCCATCCAATCACCTCATCCTCTGTCATCCCCTTCTCCTCCTGCCCTCAATCTTTCCCAGCATCAGGGTCTTTTCCAGTGAATCAGCTCTTCACATCAGGTGGCCAAAGTACTGGAGTTTCAGCTTCAGCATCAGTCCTTCCAATGAACACTCAGGACTGATCTCCTTTAAAATGAACTGGTTGGATCTCCTTGCAGTCCAAGGGACTCTCAAGAATCTTCTGCAACACCACAGTTCAAAAGCATCAATTCTTTGGTGCTCAGCTTTCTTTATAGTCCAAATCTCACACCCATACATGACCACAGGAAAAACCATAGCCTTGACTAGATGGACCTTTATTAGCAAAGTAATGTCTCTACTTTATAATATGCTGTCTAGATTGGTCACCATCTGCAGTGATTTTTGAGCCCAGAAAAATAAAGTCAGCCACTGTTTCCACTGTTTCCCCATCTATCTGCCATGAAATGATGGGACCAGATGCCATTTAAGCTAATTTTTTCACTCTCCTCTTACACTTTCATCAAGAGGCTCTTTAGTTCTTCTTCACTTTCTACCATAAGGATAGTGTCATCTGCATATCCGAGGTTATTGATATTTCTTCCGGCAATCTTGATTCCAGCCTGTGCTTCCTCCAGCCCAGAGTTTCTCATGATGTACTCTGCATAGAAGATAAATAAGCAGGGTGACTATATACAGCCTTGACGTACTCCTTTTCCTATTTGGAACCAGTCTGTTGTTCCATGTCCAGTTCTAACTGTTGCTTCCTGACCTGCATACATAATCAAAATAAATAGTAAATTATTTCTGTAATCTTATTATTTCAATCTGGACTCCCACTTACTTAATATTTAATTTCTTGCTATTTTTAATTCCTTTAGTGCAGTACACTTATACTTGGTTAGACACTAAAATAATCATTTGTCTATTTTAGTAATTTCTGTCTGATTTAAAATGTTTCATTATTTATATTTTTGACCATTCATAATTCTCCAATTTGGAATCTTGATTAATCAGCATTAATTATAAAAAGTGTATTGCAATATTAGAACTTAAGCTTTCAAGATATAATACCTAACCAGCTTAGAATGCCATTGGAGAAGTGTCCTTGACAACTACATTATCAAACAGCATCATTTGGTTTGGCAAAGGTTAAGACTAACAATTACTTGTAGTTGCTGCTCAAATGGTCGCTGTGTATTCTGGCATTTTATTCATCTTATTTCAGTGGAATGAGAGTTTAAGTACACAAAGTAATTACCAGAAAGCTGAATAGATTGAATTGGACATTGCATCCTCATCAGAATCCAGCAGCCATGTAAATGAATGAAAATAAGCGTGAAGTGGAGAGGAAACCAAAGACTGACAGAGAAAAAGCTACTCAGTTCCTTAATTGATATAAGAAAAATAAATGTTTCTTTGTGACCTAAACCTGGTTTTCCCACTTTTTAGGTTGGCATATGACTATACTCTTAATTGTTTTGAAAATTTCTGGTTATCAGTCAGGCAAACTTAAAGAACCAAGTCTGGTCAGAAAGCAATCAGATGTAGAGGGCATTGCCATATAGCCTATGATGAGCTTTGTCACTGTGTTGCCATCCAAAGCATACAGCTATAGAATTAAAACTGCATCACAAAGGATGCTTCACTCATCATAACTGAGCAATACATGATTGTGTCATAAAATGTAGCTGTATTGTTAAAAATATCCTCAACATATTCCATCAGGTGATTTTTCATTACATTTGAACAGTCTCTGGGATAAATACAGCTTATATTAAAAGAAAACAGATGTTTTATTTTATATTTACTCAAACTTCAATTTACATCTAATTATTTTACATACATGTCTGGAAATAAATATGTACTGCAGTTTATTTCACAGAAAAAAAAATGACAAGTAAAATAGCTAATAGATATGACAACTACTCCTTATCAGAAACGTTTTGGAGTTGTCATGAATTTCAGTTATGAGATACTGGAAATAGTTTGGATAGATAATATTAAATGTAGCCAGTTCTTGAGGGAGAACTTCATGATTGAGTTAAACTGAATGTATTTTTAGAGTGTGAAATTGCTCTTTGAACATACACATTGCAGTGGGAAAAAAATCAACTTGAGACATGTGGTGAGTAAGGGATTAACAGAAGAGAAGCAATGTGAAATACAGTAATAAAGTTATACTTCCTAAGGGTACAGTGGCATAACACATGAAAAAAATTTTTTGAGGGGCTCTTGGTATTAGAATCAAAATAAAACTAAAAATGAATAAATGCCCATCAATACAAAATTCCTAATAATCTCTCAGACACCCATAAATTTAAGCAATATATATTTCTAAAATTAATGAAGGCAATTTATATGCAACTAACATGAAAAGCTCTTTGTGATATATGATTGTTTTAGAATAAGTGCTTAATATAGTCATATTTTATGTAAAAATAAAAATAAATTATTAAATTTAATGATTAAAAATGGATATGTATCTTTTGCCAGAAACTGCAATTACACCTAGGAACAAACAAATAAGAATAGAAATAGAGAGTTATCTTCTAATATTTTCCTTATGCTCTTTTATTATTTTTAAGTTGTTAGCATTAGAAAATATTTTATGTATTGAAGTAAAATAATTTTTTTTTTTTTTTAACGACTGCTCCATTTCACTTTATCCTCAAAGTGGTCGTCTGTCATACAGCCTTACTTTATATATCTTTGGTCATTCAAAGACTCCAAAATACTCTGAGAATATACTTCAAGGATTTTATATGTGGCCCCTTGTTCTACTTTGACAATAAACATTCTTTTGTAAGAAAATGTCTATATCTAATACACCTGATTAAGAAAATAATTTCTGGATAAAATATTTGGTGTCCTTGTTTTAAATCAATCAGGACATGGTAATGATGTATCATTCAATTAAAATCTATCTTAGAAAAGATGTATAATGAGTTTTTAATGACTACATTAAAAGCATTTTCAATATTCTAAATTATTTAACTTAATATTGTCTCAAATATAATGACTATTTTTTATGATCTATATTGTAGTTCACTCAGTCGTGTCCAACTCTTTGAGACTCCATGAATCACAGCACACCAGGCCTCCCTGTCCATCACCAACTCATTCAGACTCACGTCCATCGAGTCAGTGATGCCATCCAGCCATCTCATCCTCTGTCGTCCCCTTCTCCTCCTGCCCCCAATCCCTCCCAGCATCAGAGTCTTTTCCAATGAGTCAACTCTTCGCATGAGGTGGCCAAAGTACTGGAGTTTCAGCTTTAGCATCATTCCTTCCAAAGAAATCCCAGGGCTGATCTCCTTCAGAATGGATTGGTTGGATCTCCTTGCTGTCCAAGGGACTCTCAAGAGTCTTCTCCAACACCACAGTTCAAAAGTATCAATTCTTTGGCGCTTAGCCTTCTTCACAGTCCAACTCTCACATGTAGAACCCTGCATATATAATGGCATAAAGGAAATGGTTTACATTTTAGATGAACTGTTAAGCAAACGAGTTATAATTAAAATGGCCATTGCATAGTTATGTATGGATTTCCCTTTTTACACGGAGCTGTAGTTTTCTAAGTTGTTCCTCTGATGATAAACCTCCAAGTTATAATGATGAATAATGATATTTACTGAATAGGCTCTAAATCTAAATTTTTTTAGGTTGCCCAAAAGATTAATTAGTATTTCCTTTGTAAGATGCCTCTAGTAGTACTTAGTCATCTTTAACATCATTTGAAACAACTGTGTTAGATTGTACCATGATAGTTGTCATATCAGTTTGTATTAAACAAAATGAAAATTGGTGAATTTTTGTGTATTAAAAAAATGAAAATTGGTGAATTTTTGTGTAGCCATTTCAAGATTGAAGGTAGAAGAAAAAAGTCAATATTTCTGGCATATTATTATTATTTCAAGAAATAATTTATTATTTCAAGAAAGATAAAAATACAACTGAAATGCAAAAAACAAAACAAAAAATATATTCAAGGTATGGAAAGCATGCTGTAACTGATTGAACTTATCAAAAGTGTTTTGCAAAGTTTTTGTGCCAAAGATTTCTCACTGAATGGTGCTCCACGTTCAGCTACACTAGTTGGGTAGACCTGGAACAGTTCATTGCTCAAAAAGATAAAAAAGTGTTGGGAAGATGGAATTATGAAGTTGCCTTAAAAATGGCAGATAATAATGAAAAAAGAAGGTGAATACTTTATTCAATAAATTTTTTAGTGAGAATGAAACACGTGACTTTTTTACTTAAAAATTGAAGAAAAAAAAAAACCATTTTGGCCAACCCAATATAAACTGCTGGTAAATTACAAAGTATTAGAGATATTAAAGATGTAGAATCAAAACACCCATGAGGACTTTCCTGGTGGTCCAGTGGATAAAAATCCACCTATGGAGGGGACGTGTGTTCAATGCCTGGTCCGGGAATTCTACATGCCACAGAGCAACAAAGTCTGTGCACCACAATTACTAAGTCCTCACTCTAGCAACTACTGAGCCATTGCTCTAGAGTCCGAGAGCCACAACTAATGACACCCTGTGCCACAATTACTGAACATCACATTCTCTAGAGCCCATGCTCCACAACAAGAGCAAACACCAAAATAAGAAGCCTGTACACGGCAATGAAGATTAGCTCCCACTCACCACAATGAGAGAAATACTGCACACAGCAAAAAAGACCCTGCACAACCAAAAATAAATAAAACAATAACTAAAAAACAAAACACCTGTGAACTAATTTGGGTTATCCCTATCTAACTCTTGCAAAAAATTTGATAATAACACAAATTTCAATGGACTGAGAACTAAAAGCAGAAGGAGCAAATATGCACTCTCCTTTCAAAAGAATAAAACAGAAGGGAAAGAGGAGAGTAAAAATCTGGCTTAAAACTCAACATTCAAAAAACTAAGATCATGGCATCCAGTCCCATCACTTCATGGTAAATAGATGAGGAAGCAATGGAAATCATGACAGGTTTATTTTCTTGGACTCCAAAATCACTGCAAATGGTGACTGTGGCCATGAAATTAAAAGATGCTTGCTCCTTGGAAGAAAAGCTTTCACCAACCTAGACAGCATATTAAAAAGCAGAGACATTACTTTGCAGACAAAGGCACATCTAGTCAAAGCTATGTTTTTTCCAGTAGTCATGTGTGGATGTGAGAGTTGGACCATAAAGAAAGCTGAGCATTGAAGAATTGATGCTTTTGAACTGTGATGTTGGAAAAGACTTTTGAGAGTCCCTTGGAATGTAAGGAGATCCAACCAGTCCATCCTAAAGGAAATCAGTCCTGAATATTCATTGGAAAGATTGATGCTGAAGCTGAAGCTCCAATAACTGGGCCACCTGATGCAAAATGCCAACTCATTGGAAAAGATCCTGATGCTGGGTAGGATTGAGGGCAGGAGAAAGAGATGACAGAAGGTGAGATGATTGGATGGCGTCACTGACTCAGTGGACATGAGTTTGAGCAAACTCCAAGAATTGGTGATGGACAGGGAAGCCTGGTGTGCTGTAGTTCATGGGGTCTCAAAGAATCGGACACAGCTGAGTTACTGAACTGACTGAGTAGGTCAAGACTTTTAGAAATTAGAGGACAAGCTTCATATGGTAGAAAAGGGGATTCAGATCTTGCTTCCATCCTCCAGTTTTCTTTTCAAATTCTGTGTGCCCCATGTGAGGTGCAGGAAGGAGGGGATTCTCCAGTTCCAATGATGGGAATGCATGATCGGCATAGCCTATTCTCTGTTAAAACAGAGTGACTGTATTCTCAGTTAGGAGGAATAAATTCAAAGGAAGCCAAAATACCTAAAATCTTCATATCGGCCTCAAACAATTGAAAATAATAGTCATTTTATGGTAGAAAAGTAGAAAAAAGAAATTTAATGTGTAACCTAACATCAAAGTTACAGACGATGTAGGTTTAGGGCACAGACCTCCAGGGTCCCATAATGGAGTACCTTTCCATGCTGCTTGTATGCATAAACTGTTTGGCATGAAAATGTTACTTATGCTTTTTGTAGGTGTTTGTTGTTTTTTCTTCTTTTGGTATTCAATTGTTACATCAATATGGCAATACAAAGAAAGGTATTTTACACACCTATAAAGCAATAATTAAAGACATGTTGGTAGCAATGAATCTTCCTTCACAGAATCTGTTTACTCATTTATTTTTTGATGCACTTAAGAATTCATTATCAGCAACTCACGAGAAACTCTTCCAAATCATGACTCATTACCTAGTGTAAATAAAATACCAATGATGCTGCTACTGCTAGAATAGAAGGGTGTTCTACCTCCCTGTTGATAGCTTAGGTTAGAAACAATGCAGTGTAAGACAAATAAGACAGTACTATTCATTTAGAAATAGTCAGTGAAAATTGATTATCACTCCATGGAAGGCTAGAATGAAATCATCTACATGACTCTGAGACAGAAAACCTAGCATGCTTCATTGCCACATTGAATACTTGTGCTGCTTCTTAAAAATCCTGCCTTCCTTCAGCAGAGGAAGGATCTCATAGGGGAAAAAAAAAAAAAGAGAGAGAGAGAGAGAGAGAGAGAGACATCAACCTCTGCATAACCCTGAACATGAAACGAAAAATCTTATGAAAAACAGCTGCAGCTGCTTTTATATGAGAAGAGAAGGTGATGGCAGTGGAGCAGATGCTCAGCTTCTCCCTCAGTGACAAAGCATACTGGTGATTTCGAAGAGGGCTGGCATCTTGAAGAAAGCAATTAGGTTCTTTGTGAGTGATGGGGGTAAAGAAAGAAAAGTAATTAGAACAGATTAAAGCAAAGCAAGAGAAAAACCTTTCCAAAACACAGGTCAAAGCTGCATGGCCACAATTACTCTGGCAGGAAACAAAGCATTACATATGGTCATGTGCTGTGGTGTCTTAATATCTTAACTGTGTTTCATGTAAAATTATTATTAAAGGTCCTTAATTTAAGATGGATTATGTGGTTACATCCAAATAGTGTATTTGGCAAAAACATTTGATGGTCTCTGTTAAAACAGTTATGCAGTATATGGGTATGTTTCAAAACTTCTGTTTTTGAGAAAAATATTTAAATTTTATACCATAATCATACTCAGAACAGACCTTGGGAAATCACTTATGAATTTGGAATTTATTTTCTAATTTTATATAGCTGTTACATAGCTGGATTACAGAAAGTTATTTTCTTTTTATCCAGCACACTTGCCTATTTCCACAATGTTGCTGGTCTGCAATTAATATGTAATAGCCTTGAATCCTGAATATTATTTGCTGGAAAAAATACAAGTACACTAGCAATAATATTTAAAATTTCTTAACATAGGCATTGTAACCAACATATACACCTAAAAGAGTAGCTTAGTCATAGATTTTTTTGTTCACTCATTTTAGGAAGCAAAATTAGAAGGGAGATTGAATCTGTGAATCTAAGATTAGCAAACTGAGGAGTTAAATAAGAAATATAAGAGCTATTATAGAAGATACAGATTAGAAACCAGGCTACTTCATCAGGGATTTAGTTGTCAGCTACACTCTATCAGTCAGTTTTAGGTTGATATACTCTTTATTTGTCAGATAATATCCCATGTTTCTCTGATAATGTGCTCCTTCTTCCCCCATTATACACATAAGATGGATTGGAAGATTCTAGAAGATACTAAGTAATTTCAAAGATAGGAGTTAACTCTGAAACTACTAAAAAACTGGACTAGTAATAAAGTGATGAATAATTTTTATTGCTAATAACTTTTCTAACTTCCCTCATCTATCTATCTATCTATATTAAATGGTTCTACCCTTTGGGATAAAAAAGAAAATAGAACAAGCATGAGGTATACATCTCCTTAACCATAAGATTCCTATGATGCCAATTTATAAAACTGATTCTTTGAAACCACACTCAATTTATATAAATTCTAAAATTTTGCTGTCTTCCAGTCTCTTCCTAGCTCCATCTCTTGCTAATGTCATGGCAACCCTCAGACAACAGAGGCTAAAGGGAAGATTTTTGATGCTATCTTTTGGAAGCCTTTTAAATTTTCCCTTTGATGATTCACTATTCACAGTACTTGAAAACAGTCACTGCACACAAAATATTCCAAAATACTTTTTTTTTCATTTTTTTGTTCTTTTTCAGACTATTGAATTGAATCCAAGTAGTTGAAATAAGAAAAGTGCCTTAATATATAAAGCAAGCATTAATAGACATAAAGGGAGAAACAGACAGTAAAGCAATAATAGTAGGAAATTTTAACAACTCACTTACATCAACAGATAGACCATTCAGACAGAAAAATCAATAAGGAAACATTGGCTTTAAATGACAAGTTAGATTAACTGGACTTAACAGTATACCCCATTCAATAGCAACAGATTACACATTCTCCTCAAGTATACACGGATTTTCTCCTTGATAGATCATATGTTAGGCCACAAAGCAAGTATTTAAGAATTTGAACAGATTGACATCAAATCAAGCATCTTTTCTAACCAAAATGCTATGAAACTAGAAATCATTTACAAGAAAAAAACTGGAAAAAATTCACAGATATGTAAAGATTAAGTGTTATTGTGCTCAATAACAAGCTAGTCAATGAATACATCCAAAGCAAAATAAAAACATACCTTGAAACTAATGGAAATGAAAATACAGCATACCAAAACTAAGAGGATGCAGGAAAAGCAAGTCTAAGAGGGAAGGTCATAGT
The DNA here is from genome assembly GCF_014754425.2 of Oryx dammah. Classification (NCBI taxonomy): domain Eukaryota; kingdom Metazoa; phylum Chordata; class Mammalia; order Artiodactyla; family Bovidae; genus Oryx; species Oryx dammah. The sequence continues at coordinate 37,835,050 of NW_024070196.1, read as the reverse complement.
GATAAAGCCTTCCTCAGGAAACAAGAAAAATCACAAGTGAACAGCTTAACCTTATGTAACAAGAAACTGAGAAAATAGGAACAAACAAAGTTCATAGAAGGAAGGAAATCACAAATATCAAAGCAGAAATAAATGAAATAGAGATTAAAAAGGCAATAGGTAGTTAGTAAAATTAAAAGCTAACTCTTTAAAAATTAAAAGAAATTGACCAATACATTTAGATAGACTCAGGAAGAAAAATGTGAGAGGGGTTAAGTAAATAAAATCAGAAATTCAAGAGGATACATTACATCTGATACCACAGAAATACAAAGGACCATTAAAGTCTACTACAGACATTTATATACTAACAAGTTGAACAATCTAGAGGAAATGGATATAATTTCTAGAAACATAAATACTTTCATGACTGAATCATAAAGACATAGAAATTTTGATCAGACCAATTGCTGGAAAAGAGATTGAATCATCAATTCAAAACTCCCTACAAACAAAACTCCAGGACCAAACAACTTCACTGTTGAATTCTACCAAATATTCAAAGAACTAATATCAATCCTTCTCCAAATCTTTAATATATTAGAGGATGAACACATCTGAACTTATAAGGCCAGATTTACCCCGATACAAAAACTAGATAAGGGCAATACAAGAAAATAAAATTACAGATCAATATCCCTGATAAACATAGAGGTAAACTTCCTCAACAAAATAGTAGAAAAATAAGTTCAATAATACATTAAGAGGATTATACACCATTATCAAATAGTATTCATTCCAGGGGCACAAGGATGGTTCAATATGTAAGTCAATCAACATTAGATAGCACTTTAAAAAAAAATGTTTAAAAATATGATAATCTAAATATATGCAGAAAAAACACTTGACAAAATTCAATGTCAATCTATGATTAAACAAACAAACAAACACCTCAAGAAAGTGAGTACAGAGGGAATGCCTCAACATAATAAAAGTCATATATGATAAGTCCACAGCTAACATCACACTTAGAGGTGAAAAGCTGAACTTTTCCTCTAAGATCAGAAAGAAAATAAGGATTCCAACCTTGCCATTTTTATTCAACAAAATGGGGAATCCTAGTCAGAGTAATTTTACAAGAAAAAGAAATAAAAGTGCTCAAATTGGAAGAGAAAAAGTAAAGCTGCCACTATAGAAAATTCCAAAGACACCATTGATTTAGTAAAGTAGCAAGACACAAAATCAATATACCAGAATTTGTGTATTTTTATTCACTAATAACAAATTATCTGAAATTTAAGAAAACAATTCATTAAAAATTTTATCAAAGAGAACATAATACCTAAGGTAAAATTTAACCAAATAGATGAAAGCCTTATACAATAAAAACTATAAGACTGATGAAAAATTAAAGAATACATCAATAAATTGACAAATATTCCATACCCATGGATTAATGAATTAATATTGTTAAAATATACACAATACTCAAAGGAATCTACAGATGCAAATGCAATCCCAATCAAGACCCCACCTGCATTTTTTACATAAATGGAATAAATAATTCTAAATTGTGTATGGAATCACAAAAGAATCTGGATATTCAAATCAATCTTGAGAAAGAAGAGCAAAGTTAGAGGCATTGTGCTGCTTAATTTTAAACTATATTACAAAGATACAGTAACTGAAACAGTACATTGTTGGTTTAAAAACAGACTCATAGACCAATGGAACTGACAAAGGACCCAGAAATAAGCCCACACATACATGTCCAATTAGCTTCTGAAACCATAAAACTCTTAGAAGAAAACATAGGCAGAAAGCTTCTTGACATTGATCTGTCTTGATTTTTTGGTATTTGATATGAAAAGCAAAACCAACAACAGCAAACATAAATAAGTGGAATTATATCAAACTAAAGCTTTGCACACTAGAGAAAACTATCAATAACAAACAAACCAAAAAAAAGGAAACTTACTGAATTGGAGAACATTTGCAAATCATATATATGAAAGTAAGGGATTATGACTCAAACTAAAAAAGAACTCAGCTTAATAGCAAAAGCAAATGATTCAATTAAAAAAGAGGATTTAAATAGACATCTTTCTAAAGAAGGCCACAGATGTCTAATAGAAACATGAAAAGATGTTCAACATTATTAATTATCAGGGAAATGCAAATCAAAACCATATTGCACTCATTTGAAGGACTATTTTCATAAAGGCAATATATAACACATTAGTAAGAATGTAGAGAAAATGGAATGCATGTTCATAATTGGTGGGAATGCAAATTTATGCAACCATTGTGAGAAATAATATTGAGGTTTCTCAGGAAACTGAAAATAGAACTATTGATTGAGCATTTCCTTTTCTGAGTACATTTCTAAAGCACATGAAAGCATTAACTCAAAAATATATGCACAACTTTATTCCTTGAAGCATTATTTTCAACAGCCAAGATATGGAAACAATCTAAGAATTCATTGGTAGTGAATGGATAAAGCCAATATGGTATATATACATACAATGGGATATTATTCAGGAATGAAGAGAATGAAATATTGTCATTTGAAAAAATGTGGATGGATCTTCATGGCATAATGCTATGTGAAATATGTAATACAGAGAAAACCAAAAACTGTATGATATTACTTATATGTGGAATCTAAAAAAAGAAAAAAAAGAAAAACAAAGAAATTGAACTCATAAATACAGAGAACAGATTGGTGGTTGTGAAAGGTAGGGGTTGGGAATGGATGAATGGGTGAAGGGAATCAAAAGTCACAAGTTTCCAGTTAATAAAATTTATAAATAAGTCATGCCAATCATTAATTAGTATTAATAATACCAATACATCCTGGTGACTATAGTTAATATCACTCTATTGAATACTTAAAAGTTGCTGAGAGAGTAACTGTTAAAAGCTATATACATAAGAAAAAGATATTCATGGTGACAAATGGTCACTAGACATATTGTAGGAATAACTGTGCAGTAGTAAAATATTGAATCTTTCTTTGTATGCCTGAAGCCAATATAGTGTTACCTGTTATTTATATCTTAATTTGTAAAAATAAAGATTAGTATTAGTTATTCTAAGACAATTTCAACACTGATTAAAAATTACACAGCTATGAAAATAAGAATTAATACTAGGTAAAAATGTAGAAAGGACAATAATCAAGTTGTTAACCCTTTCAAAATTTGAAATGGGTATAAGACACAGAGGATGAAAGCAGTGGATTATAGGGATGATATTAAAAACAGTTAAAAGTATTAATTTTAAAATATATCTTACTCCACATTTATTAGAAGATAGTTGTGAAATTAAACTAGTATTTAGAAATGTGTCCTACATATGAAACAAAGTAGGCATTAAACTGTCCTCGTAATTCATTTGCAGATGAGAGAAGACTAACATGAATTGAAGTCTGAATAAAGATGAAATAATACATATAATGGCTTCAGTAAAGGAAGAAGCAATTTATAATAGAACAAAACACATCCCCAATTCCATAGAGTTTTGAAAACAAAGTAATTTTGGTCCTCTTAGCAGTTGAAATGATATTCAGATCAAACAACATAATAACAAGCAATATCTAACATAGTTTATCCCAACCATTTATAGAACTACTTTTATCAATAAAAACAGAGATACAAAAATTGATGTCAGTTTTCTAATTCTAAGTAATAGAAAATTATGAAAAATGTTCCAGAAGCATTTTTCACTGATTGTGCAACCCATGTAGATGAATTGCACAGCAGTTTTGGAGTAAGCGCTAAGATAAATATCAAGTGGATCAATAACCCCTAAAAAGATAAGGACTTAGGCTTCCCTGGTGGACCAGTGGTTAGGAATCTGACTTACAATATAGAGGACACTGGTTCAATCCTTGGTCCAGAAAGACCCTGCATGCCACGGGGTTATTAAGATTGTGAGCAGCAGCTACTGAAACCAGCTGCTCTAGAGACCATGCTCTTTACCAAGAGAAGCCCATGCACCACAACCAGAGAGTAAGCCCCATTCTTCACAATTAGAAAAAGCCTTTGCACAGCAACAAAGATCTAGTGCAGCCAAAAATGAAATAAATCTATAAATAAATACCTTTTAAAAAGCTAGGGACTTTTTCAGACTAAACCTGTTCATTCAGGGATGCAGTAATTACAATAAAGCAGAAAATAATTTAAGCAGATTAGGAGTCATAGTCCAGTCCTAATTTTTCGTTTATCTGTCATTCCATTCCCATCAACTTTCTGATTTTTTACATTCATTAGATAACAAACAAAAAGTGTATGATCCAGGAAGATGTAGAAGTTCAAGGGGAAATGCGAAAAATATCTAAAGTTCCTACTGGCACTGTTTGAGCACAGTTAAGAATAACAAAAATACTGATATATGATAAGGGATATAACCTTTGAGGCAATTCAGATTTTGAAGAAAACAAGCTCCATGGAGAGCCGACCTGACAACAGAAGAATGGAAACTCTGATCTTGGTCCCTAGGGCAGCAGGGGAAAATTGTACATGCTTAAAATCTCAAATTAAACCAGGTTGCTCTCCAGAAACCCATTCTGACTTAGACATCAAGCAAATAGTTTATGATGTTTTTCCCTATATTGAAATGATATTCACAGAGAATAGCACTTACATAATTTTTTAAATACCTTTAACTATAGTATAGAAGGTGAATAAAATGAAAGCCATTATAAATAACAAAATATATTTAATATGCAAACTGAAACAAAGTCCACCAGAACAAAGGTAATTGCTCTTATATAATGATAAATTGCTCCGTAATTGCTCTTATATAATTATAAATGAGTAATTGCTCTTATGCTCTTATATAATGATAAATGAGTAATTTATACTAGATCTATATCATTTTAACCTGACAGATATCTTTGTTAGTCAACTTTATATAATGTATTCAATAAATATGAATATTTCCTCTCCCTTATATAATCTGAGTTATTATGTTATATGCTAAAACTGCTTCAATATATTCATTTTTGCAGAAAAATTCAATGTGTGTGTGTGTGTGAAAGTTGCTTAGTTGTGTCTGACTCTTTGCGACCCCATGGACTATACAGTCCATGGAATTCTCTAGGCCAGAATACTGCAGTGGGTAGCCTTTCCCTTTTCCAGGGGATCTCCCCAGCCCAAGGAGCAAATCTAGGTCTCCTGTATGGCAGGTAGATTCTTTTACCAGCTGAACCACAAGGGAAGCCTGAAAAATACAATAAGGTTTATATTTTAACATAAAGTTAGTTGTATTGATCATTTGATCTGAGAATGTACACTGCCTATTCTTTCAGATCATGTACTGATATTTTCTGCATGTTAAATGAGCTAAATCATCAGATCCAAGTAAAGTATTAATAAAAGCATTTTATCAAAAAATTTATTAGTAGAAGTACATTTAAATAAAGAATAATTAGTTTCTCAAGCATTTCTGAATTCCTCTGAGTGAAATAGCAGTATGAAAAAATAGCTATTTTATAATTCTTGATAAAAACTTCGGTTATATTTCTCAGAAACAACAAAAATAGTTCTAATAGATTTTTAAAAATCCTTTGAAAATCCTATAGTTTGCAACCTTTATGTTCAAAAGTTGAAGGAAAACATACTCAAAACGTTAGCTTTTAGGTCATTAAAATGCATGATTACTTCTAGTTCACTGTTTGATTTTGGTGTGTTCCAGGGAGTTCAAAAAATTGAGTGATGTTGCTGTGAGAAAGCAAGGTTTCTCAAAATAATCATCCATAAAAATGCAACATAAAGAATTTATGTTAAATCTTGCTTTTATCAAGGCAATAACTACTAATCATCCAAGAAAACAGATGAAATCATCTATTAAAGATATATCATTTTTACAAATTATATTTATTTTAATAATTAGTTGGCTCAGATGGCAAGTCATCTGCCTGCAATGTGGGAGACCTGGGTTCTATTCCTGGATTGGGAAGATCCCTTGGAGAAGGAAATGGCAATCTACTCCAGCACTCTTGCCTGGAAAATCCCATGGATGGAGGAACCTGATAGGCTACAGTCCATGGGGTCGCAAAGAGTCAGACACGACTGAGTGACTTCACTTTCACCCAAATCTGTAAGATATTTAAGTTGAATATATGTCTTTATATTTAAAATTAGTAGACATAAAAGCAAATGAAAAATATACACTATAGAGATTACAAACTGTTAATATATTATAAGGAAAAAGCAACATTTCCTAAAATTCTGAGGAAAATCATCTCTAAATTGAGATTATTTTTGTAATAAACTAAAAATAAGATAAAAGCCATGTGCTTGGTATATTCAAAAAATACATTATTAATTTTAAAATTTGTTATTGAAATATGCTTGAGTTACAGTGGGTTAGTTTTAGGTATACAGCCAAGTGATTTGGATATATATATATAACATATATATTAATGATGTTACAATTACTATGATATATTACTATGATATAGAATTACAATTTCTAAAGATATTACAATGAGTAAAAACAGAGGATTCCAGAGTTTAAAATTTAATAGAAGAGGATTCTCTTAATCAGTTAATGATGGGATTAGTGTAAAATTACAACTGTCAGTTTTGTGATTTTTAAAAAAGCATTGATTTCTTTCTTTGTTTATTTTTGGTGTATGGGGTCTTAGCTATAGCACAAAGGCTTATCTAGTTGCAGCACGCATGTTTCTCTCCAGTTGTGGTGTGCGGGGTCCACAGTCGGATGCTCAGTAGTTGTAGCATGTGGACTTAGTTGCCCAGAGGCATGCTGCTGCTGCTGCTGTGCTGCTAAGTCGCTTCAGTCATGTCCGACTCTGTGCGACCCCATAGACGGCAGCCCACCAGGCTCCCCCCTCCCTGGATTCTCCAGGCAAGAACACTGGAGTGGGTTGCCATTTCCTCCCCAATGCAAGAAAGTGAAAAGTGAAAGTGAAGTCGCTCAGTCGTGTCCAACTCTTCACGACCCCATGGACCGCAGCCTACCAGGCTCCTCCACCCATGGGGTTTTCCAGGCAAGACTACTGGAGTGGGGTGCCATCGCCTTCTCTGGCCCAGAGACATGAGGAGATCTTAATTTCCCAAGTGAAAAAGTGAAAGTGTTAGTCACTCATTTATGTTTGATTCTTTGCGACCTCATGAACTGTAGCATACCAGGCTCCTCCATCCTTGGAATTCTCCAGGCAAGAACATTGGAATGGGTAGGCATTTCCTTCTCCAGGGAGTCTCTCCCAGCTAGGGACAGAACCCAGATCTCTTGCAATGCAGGAAGATTGTTTACCTCTTTACCATGTAAGCCACCAAGGAAGCACCTTAGTTCCCCAACCAGGGATGAAACTCATGTATCCTACATTGGCAGGTGAGTTCTTAACTGCTGGACCACAACACAAGGGAAGTCCCTGTTATGAATTTCTTTTTTTTTTTTTTTTTTGTCATGAGTTCTGGACAGGAGCAACACACGGTGAATTAACAGAATAAAATAGGGAGATTTTTCTCAATTTAGAAAAGTTTCCCTGAAGTGATGATAGAACTGAGAGCTGAAAGTTTAATGACATTTACTGAAACACAATGGAAGATGGACCAAGCTTGGTGAAACAGCATTTGCAGAAGTGTTGTGGTAACTGGGCTTTCCAGGCGGTACACTGGTAAAGAATCTGCCTGGCATTGCAAGAGACACAGGAAACTGGAGATGCAATTTCAATCCCTGGGTTGGGAAGATCCCCTGGAGCAGGAAATGGCAACCAGCTCCAGTATTCTTGCTTAGGAAATCCCATGGACAGAGAAGCCTGGAAGGCTGCAGTCCATGGGGTTACAAAAAGTCGGACACAACTGGAGTGACTGAGCCCAGCACACAGCATGGTGGTAACTAGAGGACAGGCACACAGGAATAAAACAACTGAACATCAAAAGTGTGATACAAAATTACTAAATATAAAGCCACTGAAAATCAGAATTATTAACAGATAAATATATTTTGAGAAATCCAGCCTAAATTTGAATCTTTCTGTTTTACGGACATACCACATATTACAATGTGACCAGGCTTTAGCTTGACGCATACAGCTTTCCCCTACCCCTGCATTTTTTACTGTTATTGTTGTTCAGTTGTTAAGTCATATCCAACTCTTTGAAACACCATGGACTGCAGCATACCCGGCCTCCTTGTCCCTTACCATTAGAGTGATATCATCTGCATAACTGAGTTTGTTAATATTTGTCTGGACAATATTGATCCCAGCTTGTGATTCATGGAGCCCAACATTTCACACCATATACTATGAACATAAATAAGTTCTAATAAGGGTAAACTGTGAAGTACTCATTCTTGGTAAAATTCCATGTCTTTCAATTTGCAATTTTTTTAAAGTTTATTTTGAGCATTTTATTTTTCCATTTACATTTATTTGTGCTGATTTTCCTATTTGGATCTTTTTTAGAATCTCAACTCAGCATCATCCACAAATCCAATTATTATATACCTCCATTCTGATTTTAGGTGTTACCAAAAAATAGTGATCCACATATTAATAGATCTAAAGCCACTAAGTGTATCAGTAGAGTTTTACTTCATATACCTTTGAAAACCAGTGCTATTAAAGTTTATATATTTAACAATATAATACTAAACAAAAGTTGGAATAATCAATGTTTTCAGAAGAAAGCAAAATTTACGTTTCGTTTTCATATCCTGAAAAAAAAAATGGAATGGATTTTTACAGTAGGCATGAAAATTATCTCTAAATGTTCAGCCTCTGGGTCTGAAGGCAGTTCTTTCTCCCTCTCTCTATCCCTCTCTTTTTCTCCCTCTCTTACCCCACCTCTTTCTAAGTTATAGAAAATTAAAATTGACAAAAAGTGAGAAATCTTCAGTTGAAAATGTATGAACACTTGGTTTCTGTGTACATCTAAAATTTGGGATAAACATTATTATTCATTAAATGAAGTCTAATGTAGAAAGATTTGAAGCTTCATTAAATTTACTTTTCCTTATTTTTACTTTTGGCCTCAGCTGGGAAGCAATGAAAAAGCAGAGATGATCAAATGTACATAAAGGTAGAAATGAAGGCCTCCTCATCTCTCCAAGGGAAGTTTCTGAAATTCTATGGTCTCAGCAGCTAAGATGCAGAGAGGCAGGCCTGCTGAGACAGATGAGCCCAGAAATGTCACCACCTGCTGCTTTCTTTTCCCCTTATGTCTAGCTTGGCTGGGGCCAATGTCAGCCTATCTAACTCAGCCTTAACATATGAAGTTGTAACTTCTCACTGTTGCAATCCCATGACCCACTTTGATAATGCTTACAAAGTATCACATATTGCTCAGGTACTTCTATGCAATATATTTTATTTCTGGCTACACTACACACTATTTCCTGATTCAGGGTGGCAGGCCTTATCGATGCTTATTACAAATTTGACATCTGAATCTTTCTCCTTCAAATGAGAATTCTGAGGTTGATAAAGATTACAGAATTGATCTAGAGCTAACAGTTATTTGTCTTTTCCAAACCAAAGAGCCAAACTAGCCATCTCTTGTAATTCTTGCTGTAGCTCATGTAATTATAATACTTTATCTAATGCTAACTGCTTCATTAGAATTAAGTTTAAAAGTTTCTTTCAGAAAGATATTTTAACAAGAGGTGACTGTGTTCTAATAATACTGATGATTATTTTATAACTTTAGCTCCTGTGAGCTGTTTTTAAGACTGTATATGATTAATAAGGATAAAGAACAATTTCTAAAATCTCAAATAATTTGTTTTACAATTAAAAGAGCAAGTAGGTTTGTACTATTATTATTAGCTAATTAAAATCAAGTGAAAGGCATGTATTAACATAATTGGAGAAAACATTAAGCTAAAATAACTTGATTTCATTTAAAAAAATCCAAATTCACTCTGCTTATGTGATATCACTTGGATTTAGTAAATCTATCATCTCTTACAAAATGTAGAAAATTTGTTGAAATATTCTTTTCTTTCAAATCAGGCAGAGTCTAAGTTATTCCATAAAAATGTGCACATCCAGATTCATATTGAGAAAATGATCTTTCTCAATCCTTTTTCCTTTAGATCTCCATGTGGTAAACTGACAATTTTTGCTTGAGTATCCATTTATAGAACTGCTTTGCCAATTCTAGAAGTTCTCTATTGCTGGAGTTAGCATGCATAAAATGAAACATAGTTGACAAAAAGAATAGCAAGTCCAAAGCAGAGATTACATACTCAGAAAAAAACAGCATGTGAAAGAGATAAGGCAAGAGAAAGAAATGAATATCTATAGAGTGCCCTGTGCTGCATAATGAATTCATAGGAGCTGTTGCTGAGCATATTAAAGATAATACAGATTTCTAACTAGCATAAAAGAGATCATTGTGATGCATTCTCCAGAAATGAGAAGAGTAGGCTCACTTTTCCTTTTTTTCTCCTTTAGACCCTGTTGACTTTTGTTTTCTGTTTTTATCATTTTCATTTTCTAATCTTCCTTAAATCATTGAAACTACTAGTGAAAATAATGGCAATAGCTGGTAGACAAGTAAAAGTTTCTGCCTTTTCTCAGCCTCTGACTCTGTGGTTTGAAAAATTCTTAGCTTCTTCACCCCATTCATTGGAGAAAACATTCAGTCTTATGTAGCAGAGGCTTCCTATTACAAGAGAAAATTTACATAGAAAATCTGAAATTTTATTTTTGCTCTAAGTCTTTTCTACCTCTGAATATATGATTTATAAGCCAATGACGATGTGTTAATCACACAGAGTCTGAAGGACTATGCCTATTATTATAATGGACTTATATGCCTAATAAATTATTGGCTTATATCTTCATACATTTATACTGGCCCCGTTCCCTACATTAAAAATGCCAGAATTCTATTTTTGTTCTTCTCACATAGTTATCTTTCTATATTTACATTCATTAGTTTCAGAAAATATTCCCTTAACTAGATTCACGATGGATTTCTCAGAGAAGAACTGACAGCCTTCTGACCCATCTAATGAAACTCCTTTTATTTACTTTTCCAGTTGGCATTCTTCTCAGGCACATTATTCCAAATTTATATACGGTATGTACAGTATTACAAAGATTTACTAAGTATTACTAAGACTTCTATGAATGGGAAATAACATGGATAGAAACATGGCTTGCTGTTTGCTCCATTAGCCTATTAGTAAAATCAAAACAAACAAACAAAAAACAAAAAAACAAACACAACACAGGGTTCAATTCTGTAAGCATGCACACAGGGTAAACATCTAGCCTCTAATAGGATATTCACCATTGTCGCATAGTAGATGAGAAAATTCCTTAAAAATAGCCTATAATATTGACATTATGGTGGTAAAATTAGATTAAATTTTGTCCTTGCATAGTTACTTTTCATCCAAATTATTTTTTTTCTTATTTTCACTATTGAAATAATCTGTGGGAAACATACAAAATCCATGTAGTAAGTGGAATGACAATGCATACATTTATGTGTTTTCATTTAACTACATACTGCCTTTCCAGTGCAATAGCATCTGAAGGGGTCTCTGCTAACTCAAAAAATAAGAAGAGGGAAGAAATATTATATTCCATGTGAGCAATAACTTATTATCCCTTTATATTCTATGCATAATGTTTACTCTTTTTGGTTGTGCAGCAGAATTTTGGAAAGTAGAAAAATTGTTAAGCTGTTATTAATTTTTATACTATTCTCCTGAACATTGTCGAAGGTGATTCACTACTGGCAGGATGTTAAACACTTATCTAAAGTGTACTCATCACTCTGAGATAACAAAGTGCTTTTTCAGGTTTCAGAGGTGTATGTTATGAGATTCCAAAGCAAGACTTATTCCTAAACTTCAGTCTATTGTCATAAATGAGAACCAAGTAAATCTTTGTTACTTTGAGTGTTACTTTGAGTGTTACTTTGAGTGTTACTGATATCTTCTTGACAACACTGAAATCAATGAATAGCTCACAAATTGTTCTTTCAAGAAATGTTTATTAAGACTCTAAAATGTGTCAAGTCCTATTCTAGAAAATGGGGTTGTAGCATTGAAAAGAGAAGTTACATGCTATTAAGGGTGACATATTATATATAATTCAATAACTACATAAATTCCTACACAGGAAATAGGACCAGATGTTCAAGTGCTATAAAGAAAGTACATCAAGGTGATATAGTATGACAGAAACACAGCTCCATTAGGATAATTGGTTAAAAATAATGCCCACCTGAAAGAGTGATACTTATAGTCTAAATTAGAAACATTCATGGGAAGATCAGATAGAGCAATATTCCAAGCAAAGACTGTAAAATAAGAATGCCTCCCCCCACCCCATCCACTAAAGAAAACAAAAGAAGGAAGTATGACTAGAACACAGAAGCAAGGAAAGAGAATGATTGGGTGAGATCATCAGAAATGCCTTGTAAAGAAGGCAGACAGTGTAGAGCTGCTTTAAGAGAAGGAAGTTGAGAGCTTATGTCAAGTGCCAATGGAAAACACTTTTAATATCAATAACCTCAGATATGCAGATGACACCACCCTATGGCAGAAAGTGAAGAGGAACTAAAAAGCCTCTTGAGGAAAGTGAAAGAGAGTGAAAAAGTTGGCTTAAAGCTCAACATTCAGAAAACGAAGATCATGGCATCTGGTCCCATCACTTCATGGGAAATCGATGGGGAAACAGTGGAAACAGTGTCAGACTTTATTTTTCTGGGCTCCAAAATCACTGCAGATGGTGATTGCAGCCATGAAATTAAAAGACACTAACTCCTTGGAAGAAAAGTTATGACCAACCTAGATAGCATATTCAAAAGCAGAGACATTACTTTGCCAACTAAGGTCCATCTAGTCAAGGCTATGGTTTTTCCTGTGGTCATGTATGGATATGAGAGTTGGACTGTGAAGAAGGCTGAGCGCCAAAGAATTGATGCTTTTGAACTGTGGTGTTGGAGAAGACTCTTAGGAATCCCTTGGATTGCAAGGAGATCCAACCAGTCCATTCTAAAGGAGATCAGCTCTGGGATTTCTTTGGAAGAAATGATGCTAAAGCTGAAACTCCAGTACTTTGGCCACCTCATGCGAAGAGCTGACTCATTGAAAAAGACTCTGTTGCTGGGAGGGATTGGGGGCAGGAGGAGAAGGGGACAACAGAGGATGAGATGGCTGGATGGCATCACTGACTCGATGGACGGTGAGTCTGAGTGAACTCCGGGAGTTGGTGATGGACAGGGTGGCCTGGCGTGGTGCGATTCATGGGGTCGTAAAGAGTCGGACATGACTGAGCGACTGAACTGAACTAAACTGAACTGATGCAACTGTATGGATGATAATTTTTAAAGGAAAGTGAGAGAGTAGAGAGAATACATCAGAAGCTAATTAATTAATCCAAGAAGGAATTATGGTGGTAAGCACAATGATAGTGGGGCTTCACAGGTAGCTCAGTGGCAAAGAATTCTCCTCCCAATGCAGGAGACATAGGTTCAATCTCTGGGTCAGGAAGATCTCCTGGAGAAGGATATGGCAACCCATTCCAATTTCCTTGTCTAGAGAACCTCATGGATAGTATGCAAAGGAAAAAAAGATTAAGACACGGGAAGATGAATTCCCCAGGCCAGAAAGTGTCTAATATGCCACTGGGGAAGAGTGGAGGGAAACTACTAATAGCTCCAGTAAGAATGAAGCTGCTGGACCAAAGCAGAAATGAAGTTCAGTTGTGAATGTGTCTGGTGGTGAAAGTACAGTTTGGTGCTGTAAAGAACAATATTGCATAAAACCTAAAATGTTAGGTCTATGAATCAAGGTGAATTAAAGCAGGAGATGGCAAGACTGAACAGCAACATCTTAAGAATTAGTGAACTAAAATGGACAGGAATGGGTGAATTAAATTCAGATGACCATTGTAGCTACATTGGGTAAGAATCCCTTAGAAGAAATGGAATAGCCCTCATAATCAACAAAATATTCCAAAATGCAGTGCTTGGGTGTTATCTAAAAAAAAAAAAAAAAAAAAGAACAGAATGATCTCAGTTTGTTTCCAAGGGAAGCACTGAATTTAACAGTAAACCAAGTCGATGCCTTAACAATTGATGCTGAGGAAGCTAAAGCTGAATGATTCTACAAAGACCTATAAGACCTTCTAGAACTAACACACACACAAAAAAAAGGATGCCATTTTCATCATAGGAAATTGGAATGCAAAAGTAGAAAGTCAAGAGATATCTGGAATAACAGGCAAGTTTGTCCTTGGAGTACAAAATGAAGCAAGGCAAAGACTAGTAGAGTTTTGCCAAGAGAATGCACTGGTCATAACAATCACTCTCTTCCAACTATCCAAGAAACAACTCTACACATGGACAGTGCTGCTGCTGCTGCTGCTAAGTCGCTTCAGTTGTGTCCGACTCTGTGTGACCCCATAGACGGCAGCCCACCAGGCTCCCCCATCCCTGGGATTCTCCAGGCAAGAACACTGGAGTGGGTTGCCATTTCCTTCTCCAATGCATGAAGGCAAAAAGTGAAAGTGAAGTCGCTGAGTCATGTCTGACTCTTAGCGACCCCATGGACTGTAGCCTACCAGGCTTCTCCGTCCATGGGATATAACAGATAGTAAATATTGAAATCATATGAGTGTGTTCTTTGCAACCAACGATGGAGAAGCTTTATATAGTGAATGAAAACAAGACCTGGGACTAACTGTGACTCAGATCATAAGCTCCTTATTGCCAAATTCAGGCTTAAATTGAAGAAAGTAGGGAAAACTACTTGGAGAGGGCAATGGCACCCCACTCCAGTACTCTTGCCTGGAAAATCCCATGGACGGAGGAGCCTCATAGGCTACAGTCCATGGGGTCGCTAAGAGTTGGACAGGACTGAGCAACTTCACTTTCACTTTTCACTTTCATGCATTGGAGAAGGAAATGACAACCCACTTCAGTGTTCTTGCCTGGAGAATCCCAAGGACGGGGGAGCTTGGTGGGCTGCCATCTCTGGGGTCGCAAAGAGTCAGACAAGACTGAAGTGAATTAGCTCAGCAGCAGCAGCAGGAGAAACTACTAGGCCATTTATGTATGACCTAAATCAAATCCTTTATGATTTTACAATGGAGGGAATGAATAGATCAAAGTGGTTAGATCCAGTAGAAAGAATGTTTGAAGAACTATGGACAGAAGTTCATAACATTAATCATCCCAAAGAAAAAGAAGTGCCAGAAAGCAAGTGACTGTTTGACAAGAATTAAAAAAGCTAAGGAAAGAAGAGAAGTGTGCGACAGTCCATGAGGTCACAAAGAGTAGGACATGACTTAGTGATTGAACAACAATAGCACAATGATAGTAGAGCTAGAGCAAAATGGAGACATTGGATATTAAGACAGATTTTTGACAACAGAGAAGACTAAGAGTAACTAAGGTACTGGGCTGAAGGGAAAGTGTTACTCAAAACCAATGTATCAAATTTCAACTTAAGTTATAATGTATATCTAGCAGGGAAAGATTACAAAAGAATGAGATGGGAATATCAAGAGCAGGCAAGAAGACATTTTTGACATGTTAAATTTGAGACCACCGTAAGAAGTCTACTGCTGCTGCTGCTGCTAAGTCACTTCAGTCGTGTCCGACTCTGTGCGACCCCATAGATGGCAGCCCACCAGGCTCTCCCATCCCTGGGATTCTCCAGGCAAGAACACTGGAGTGGGTTGCCATTTCCTTCTCCAATGCAAGAAAGTGAAAAGTGAAAGTGAAGTCGCTGAGTCATGTCTGACTCTTAGCGACCCCATGGACTGTGGCCCACCAGGCTCCTCCGTCCATGGGATTTTCCAGGCAAGAGTGCTGGAGTGGAGTACCACACAGGCATGCTAATAAAGAAGTCAGGGGTTTAGAGAACTGAGATAAATTAAGTTTCAACAAAATACAAGGCATGTTGATGATTCATCTGAAATAGAGAAACTAATGGTATAAGGGAAATTAGGAAAAACATCTTGAAAAAAAAGAGGAGAGTGATTTCAGCATATTATCCATCACTTGTTGGCGATTTCAAGGATATCTCATCCATGGTAGCAAGATGGAAGGCAGAGAATTGTATTTGCTCTTGAAAAGAGGAAATTAGTCCATTCAGATTCTCTCAGTTTTCTCAATGAAACATGAGCCAAGGTAATTAGCTGAGAATGAAGAACAAATGGGCAAAAAGAAAAGAAAAAATAATATAGGAAATGACCAATAGGTATTTGAGGTAGGAGGAAATCAAAGAAAATGTTAAAAAGAGAATCAGATTTTTGAGTTATTGGAAATCAAACATTTTGATTTTTGATTATTGGAAATTCATAGCCCTGAATTTAAGTTGAGATAAATCATTTCTGATGTGTTCAGTCATTAAAAAAGACAGAAAATTGAGTTTAATTAGGTATTAGGTAAAACATGGAAAAGGGAAAGGGGAGCTGAAAGGCTTGAGAGGGTGTTGTTATAATTATAGAACATTGAATATAAGTTAATTAGGAAATGAAGTTAATACATATGCTAGAGAAATAGCAGGTCATAGAAAAAATCAATTGGAGTTTTCAATAAGGTCAAATTTTTGGTATAAAACAGACCGAACTAGTCTGATAGAGATCATGACCATATACTGTTTTGTTTTCGCCTATCTCTGAGTCCTAAATTAAGTGGTAATTAAACAAAAATATACTCATTTGAGAGAACTGTAAGGTTAGCAATGTTGTCAGGTTATAACTGAGTTCTGTTATAAAGAGGTAAATGATACATAGAAGTAGTTTGAAATTTTTAGGAATTTTTCTGATTATAGATCTTAGCAGTGAAACATAGCATAGGATGGTTTTAGAGGTTGTGTAAATATAAGGAATTATGTCAGATGAATGGATGTGAATGTTCTGAAGTGGACTGGTGGCTTGGGTTTCTAATGGTGTGCAAGGTGTGTGATAAGGTGTCTATGATGCATGGTTTTCTAGCAGTGTGAGGGGTACATAAGGCTTAGGAAGTCCTGAAGGTGGTCTCTTGAGTAAAGGCAGGAAATCAGTGCAGTGTGGATGGTGTGGGGCCTCTGAGCACTTTTCACTCTAGTCCTAGGGGAGTGGTGGCCAAGGTGATGAGTGTGACTAAGGACCTGCTTAAGGGATAACTTCTTTTGGTGACTGGTTCTTCTGGGAACCTTTTAATCCAACAACCTGTCTGTGGCACACAGCTTTTCCTTCCATAGGAAATAATGAACTTTTTTTCTTTTAAAGTGATAACACATGTTGTGGCCAGAATGGGTGGAGGCTTAAACACTGTTTTTCTTCTGTACAGCAGTGCTGTATAGAGAAATATATATATATATATAATATACACATATTATATATATATGATTTAACATAATTTAATATTTGTCTATGGGTATCTTCTGGTTTCCCTGGCAGCTCAGATAGTAAAGAATCCACCTACAATTCAAGAGACTTGGGTTCAATCCCTGGGTCAGGAAGACCCCCTGGTGAAGGGAAAGGCTACCCACTCCAGTATTCTTGCCTGGAGAATTCCATGGACAGAAGAGCCTGGTTGGTTACAGTTCATGGGATCTCAAAGAGTCAGATAAACTGAGCAACTAACCATGCATGTATGGTATCTTCAGGCAAGGTTAGCTCAACACCTCTGTAGTAACTGGATTCCAGCTCTTTTCATTTTGCAAAGGAGTTGTTATGTATACTTACTCACACAAGTAAGTTCATATATATCATATTAAATATATTGATAAATTAAATGTATATTAATGGTTCTAGTGTACACATACTATATAAACATATACAAAAATATATATCAAAGAAAATGTTTAAAAATATATAATTACAATATCTAATACTTTCCTTCCCATAAAGAGCAAATCTTTCTAAGCTTTTTGGAGTATGGCTGTTTAATTTTATAGAACACTCAGAGTATATAGTTTAAGAAACCCACTATCAAACTTAAAAGTAATTTGGAATTAGAATCAGTCACACACACTGATATAAATATATATAATAAGGATATATTTCATTCTCTGAAAAATCATCAGGAAATTCTGTAATTCACAAACGGAATGTGAAAATGAATCTCTAAAATAACATGTATTTCTCATGAGATTAAGCTTATTTTCAGCCTTGTGAAACCTGATTTCTGGGTTTACTGTTTAGTATGAAATTTGCTTTATGTGTTTGCACCTGACTGCTTTCAGAGTTAGCCTAAATACACATTTAAGTATTTTCTATTCAGTTAAGTTCAGTTGCTCAGTCATGTCCGACTCTTTGCAACCCCATGAACCGCAGCACACCAGGCCTCCCTGTCCATCACCAACTCCCGGAGTCTACCCAAATCCATGTCCATTGAGTCAGTGATGCCATCCAGCCATCTCATCCTCTATCGTCCCCTTCTCCTCCTGCCCTCAGGGATCTTTTCAAATGAGTCAGTTCTTTTCATCAGGTGGCCAAAGTATTAGTTTCAGCTTCAGCATCAGTCCTTCCAATGAACAATCAGGACTGATCTCCTTTAGGATGGACTGGTTGGATCTCCTTGCAGTCCAAGGGACTCTCAAGAGTCTTTTCCAACACAGTTCAAAAGCATCAGTTGTTCGGCGCTCAGCTTTCTTTATATTCCAATTCTCACATCCATACATGACTTCTGGTAAAACCATAGCTTTGACTAGATGGACCTTAGTCGTCAAAGTAATGTCTCTGTTTTTTAATATGCTGTCTAGGTTGGTCATAACTTTCCTTCCAAGGAGTAGTGAAGTCACTCAGTCCTGTCCGACCCTTTGCAACCCCATGGACTGTAGCTTACCAGGCTCCTCCATCCATGGGATTTTCCAGGGAAGAGTACTAGAATGGGTTCCCGTTCCCTTCTCCAGGGGATCTTCCCAACCCAGGGATCGAACCCCGGTCTCCTGCATTGTAGGCAGACATTTTACTGTCTGAGCCACCAGGGAAGTCCAAGGAGTAAGCATCTTTTAATTTCATGGCTGCAATCACCATCTGCAATGATTTTGAAGCCCCCCAAAAATAAAGTCGTTACTGTTTCCACTGTTTCCCCATCTATTTGCCATGAAGTAATGGGACTGGATGCCATGATCTTAGTTTTCTGAATGTTGCGCTTTAAGCCAACTTTTTCACTCTCTTCTTTCTCTTTCATCAAGAGGGTCTTTAGTTCTTCTTCTCTAATATTTATTTGTGAACATAAACCCAATAAACATCTTACTATGGCACTCAATTTGATTCTAATTCTTCAAATTCACTCCCTCTTTATCCCCATTGTCCCTATTTGAATAGAAATCCAATCATCCCATATTTTGTTTGCTTCAATAGCCTTCTTTTCCATGTAATCATACTGCATTTCACTTTTGACACAATCTGTGACCCATCACCATGTTTTGATTCTAAATTTAACTCGTACTTTGTAGCTGTGAGGGTTGTTTATTACATTGGATTTTAATCCTTTGGCAAAACATTTATTGTATTCAATTTTTAAAAAGCCAACTGTTTTCTATTATCAGCTTAAATTTATCTTCCTTTATATACTAACTTAAAAACTTTATTCCAAAAGTTCAACTTCTTATTTTACCCTACATGGCTTATTTCTTTTTCTTATTCTGTGTCCTGTTTGATCTTGTTTGTTCAGTCTTCCTCTTTTATGACTCAGCCTTTATATGAGGGTAAAAGGATACCTCCTCAAATTCCTTTTTGAGAAAGCAATATAATTGTTAAGAAGTTAGCTAAAGTGGAACCATGAGTATTCTCAAAGACACAAAGGCAGACTATAAAACTGTGCCCATTGGAGGATGCACTTTTGTTTGAAGTGGGATAAGCAAATTTAAAAGTAAGACATGGGCTGAGATGTTCTGCATCACAAAGAAGACAATTTGAAAGTCTCTAGAAAATCCAGGGAAGAGGGAAAAGAAATCTAGCAAGACTGCAACTGTAATGGAAATATGTGAGAAAAAAATCTGAGTAGGGACATTGGATACTGGAAAATAAATGTGTCAAGAGAAATTTTGTATTTATTTATTTGATGAAAAGTGAAAGTGAAAGTCACTTAGTCGTGTCCAACTCTTTGCGACCCCATGGACTGTAACCTAACAGGTTCTTCTGTCCATGGATTCTCTAGGCCAGAATACTGGAGTGGGTAGCCTTTCCTTCTCCAGGGGATCTTCCCAACCCAGGGATGGAACCCAGATTGCAGGTGGATTCTTTACCAACTGAGCTATGTTTATTTGGTAGAAATATATAATTTTTTCCTGTGTTCACACACTAACTAGTCACTGTCATCATTTTCTTATTTTTAATTCACTGAAAAATAATAAAGAAGGGACTTCCCTGGTAGTCCAGTGGCTGGGACTCCATGCTCCCACTATGGGGGACTTGGATTCCATCACTGGTCAGGCAAGTGAAGCTCCTGCATTCACCAACTAAAGACCAGGTACAGCCAAATAAATAGATATTTTTAAATGATGTTGATATGGCAGTCAGATTCTAAAAATACCACACAGATCTTGTATATTTACTATTGAATCTAAACCTATGGATTGCCACATTCCATCACTTGATTTTACTCTATTCCTTTCTCCCTAGTTGCTATATAATTATAATTCCCAGGAAGATGCTTCAAATAGATAAATGTTCTTCTTAAATAATTGCTGACATAATTGATAGACTTTTTCATTTGTGCATTTAGATAACATTTTTTAAAACTAAACATCAACAATTTTATATCTAGACTAAATTATCTAGTATTTATTTGACAGCCACAATTTGATCTAGAAGAGAAATTGATCATGTTCCTAGAAATTGGTGCCATATCCTACAACTAATAATTTTCATATAAATGAATAATGGATCATAGACAGATATAACTACTAATGAAAACATTCAGAAATATCTATTTGTAAGTATAAAAATACCAATATTATTTCAAGTCTTTATGTATAATAAGAGAATATAATCAATATAAAGCTCTTGAATCCCTTATTGATGACTTTTTGATGGAAGTTTTTGATTTTGATTAAAGAGTTATTTATCAATTCCATCATTTATAAATTGCATACATATATGTAAAAACTATGAACATATGTGTTAGTGTATGCATTCAGGTCTATCTATCATTATCTGTCTATAAAATCAACAATGACTGTTTTAGGAAGTGAAAAGTATTGAGTCGAATATCATAGTTTCATTACGGCATAATTATTCACCGTTATATAAAACAGTCAGTAATTCCATGAGTCTTTTTGGAAAGACAAGCAAATCAAAATATTTTGAAGTGCATACTATTTACTGACCATGAAATAACATACACTGAAAAATATGAAATTACTCTTTGTATCGCCATAAAAAACCTCAGTCCTCAAAGCAACTGACATAAAGCATGGCTGATTCTGATTGTTCCATTTTTATGAACCGGCTGAAACAACCTCTAGATACTCAAGACTGATCTGGATGGATTAACTTTGACTACAGATAGCAAGACCACCAAGGATCAGACACGCCATCCAATGTTGTACGATGGAAAGACTGCCTGTGGCAACATGTTAAAAAGAAAAATGGTACACTACTTAAAACTTTGAGATGTTAACAGTTCCACAGGCTTTACCACCATTGCATACCTCTTCTTAATCAAAGCTTTTAATATTAGATGATTATGTTGTTTTCAGCACTGCATACTTTATGGGTATGTACTGCTATATATCTCATATCAGTTTTATTCTTGTTTTGTTGATTCTTTTACTAAAAATTCTTAAAAGAGTCCTTATTGCCATCAAGGAGGTTTTCAAAATGCTCAGTATAATTCATGATCTATCTACTGTTGCCTCTCTAATCTCATCTCTTCTGTAACTCCCACTTTGCAAAACTTGGTTGTATTTTCTTACCCTCTAGTTTTTAAAATCAAGATCATACAATCTTAGACTCACAAAACAAGTTTTATATCACCAATGATCATTTTGTACACAGAGCATACTTCTTCGGGATTCTTAGAATTATTTTAACTATGTTTGCCTAACACTGAGTCATACACACAAGGCAGTATTTTCAAAATCACTTATTCATTTGAATTACTGAGGCTTTTTTAAACTTTTTATTTTATATTGGAGTATAGTTGATTGGGGAAGGCGATGGCACCCACTCCAGTACTCTTGCCTGGAAAATCCCATGGATGGAGGAGCCTGGTAGGCTGCAGTCCATGGGGTCACGAAGAGTCGGACACGACTGAGCGACTTCACTTCACTTTTCACTTTTCATGCATTGGAGAAGCAAATGGCAACTCACTCCAGTGTTCTTGCCTGGAAAGCCCAGGGACGGGGGTGGTGGGCTGCCGTCTATGGGTCACACAGAGTTGGACACGACTGAAGTGACTTAGCAGCAGCATAGATGATTAGGGCTTCCCTGGTGGCTCAGACAGTAAAGTGTCTGCCTGCAATTTGGGAGTCCCAGGTTCAATCCATGGGTTGGGAAGATCCCCTGGAGAATTCCATGGATGGGGGAGCCTGGTAGGCTACAGTCCATGGGGTTGCAAAGAGTGGGACAGGACTGAGCGACTTCACTTTCATAGTAGATTAATAGTTTGTGTTAGTTTCAGGTTTACAACAAAGTGACTTAGTTATACATATCATGTTTCTATTCTTTTTCAAATTATTTTCCCAATTAGGTTGTTAACAGAATATTGAGCAGAGTTCCCTGTGCTATACACTAGTTTGTTATTGGTCGACTGAAGCAACTTAGCAGCAGCCGCAGTGTGCACATTTCAATTCCAAATTCCTCTACTATTACTTCCTCCATTCTTCCCCCGTGAAAGTGAAATGAAGTCACTCAGTAGTGTCCGACTCTTTGTGAACCCATGGACTGATGCCTACCATGCTCCTCCGACCATGGGATTTTCCAGGCAAGAGTACTAGAGTGGGTTGCCATTTCCTTCTCCAGAGGATCTTCCCAACCTAGGGATCGAATCTGGGTCTCCAGCATTGTAGGCAGATGCTTTACCGTCTGAGCCACTAGGGAAGTCCTTTCTTTCCCCTTGGTAACCATAAATTCTTTAAGTATGTGAGTCTGTTTCTGTTTTATTAATAAGTTCATTTCTATCATTTTTATTTCAACATATAGAGATGTCATACAATATTTGTCTTTCTCTCCCACTTCATACAGTACGACAATCTCTAGATGCATCCATGTTGTTGCGCATGACATTATTTCCTTCTTCTTTATCACTGAGTAGTATACCATTGTATATATGTACCACATCTTTATCCATTCATCTGTCAGTAAACATTTAGGTTGCTTCCATGACCTGGCTATTGTAAATAATGACAAAATGAATACTGAGGTGCGTGTACCTTTTTGAATAATGTTTTTCTCCATGTATACCCAGGAATGGGATTGCAGAGTCATGTGGTACCTCTATTTTTTTTTTTTTAAGAAATATTCATATGTTCTTCATAGTGGTTGCACCAATTTACATTCCCAACAAAAGTGCAGGAGCGTTCCCTTTCCTCCACACCCTCTTCAGCATTTATTGTTTTTAGACTTTTTGATAATGGTCATTCTGACTGGTGTGAGGTGATACTTCACTGTAGTTTTGATTTGCCTTTCTCTGACAAATTGTGGTGTTGAACACCGTTTCGTGTACCTCTTGGGCATCTGAATGTCTTATTTGGAGAAATGTCTGTTTAGATCTTCTGCCCGTGTGTTTATATAGATGATATTAAGCACACAAACCACACTTGCAGAAACTAAGATTCAGAACCTCTAAGGCAGGTTCTAATGAGTTCTATTAAAAATCTTGAATCACTGAGTTTTAATAGAGTTCATTAGAACCTGCCTTAGAGGTTCTGAATCTTAGTATCTGAAAGGAGGGCTAGTTGTTTTTATTTTAATAAACCCATTATGTAAAAATGAAGCAGAGCCAGGGCTGCACATCAGTGCACTGAGAAACAGGGGGTTCTATCCCTATATTTCTACCATCTGGCATGATGTATGTATTTGAAATTAGAATTTACATTTTAATAATTCCCCCAGGTAGTTTGCATGCAATTAAATTTGGAAAAGCTCTGTTTTTTTTTTAACTTTTGATCAATTTTGTTTGGTAAATAAAAAACTTATTTTCTAAGAAATTAAAACTCTGAATCAAGAGAAGAATTCATATCCACACTTTATCAGTGAGCCCTTTCTGCCAGGACTTTTTTTTCCCACTAGAACTTTAAAAACACTATTTTAAAATAGTATCCTTTTTGCAGAGAAAAATTAATACATATCTTAGACATAAGCCTAAAGATACAAAGAAATTATCACTGTTGTCAAGGCAAAATGTCACTTTATGTTACTGTATTTGAAGTATATAATCCTTAAAATTAAAGCCACCAGCTAGTAACTTTGAAAGGAATTGAGGGTGATGGTGGAAAGCATGCAGTTTGAAATATATGATGATTTCTTTATTTCAAAGTGGTAATGGAAATGTCCATAGTAGAAGGAAAATTATTCTATAAAATTAAGGAATTCAACAAGATCCTGAGTATTAACAAGCAATTAAACCTAAAAATCCATGGAAAATCTATGCAAAATTGAAAAAACCTGAAGAAAATTGTTGACTTGATGAATATATTGAATGAATTATTTTATTACTACCAGTTTTGCTGAATTTTCAAAAAAAAAATCATACAGGCACTGATTAAATTATCTTTATATTAAATAAAATCATCACATGTATTATTTATAATGAGTGTCTTATATTCTGAAGAGAAAGATCTGAAATAAAGCTACTTAAAGATCACTTAAACATAAATAATAAAACATTCTATCTAAATATCTTCCTCTGCTATATAGTATATAATAAGTCAGTTGGTGACATAGATGACACCCAATTTAAACTCAGAACACAGTCAAAAGTAAAAATATGGCAATTTAAATAGAATATACAAAAGATTTAGGGGAAGACTTTTTATCATAATTATTCTGTCTATGCCTTATTATAGATTGTCAAACTACCCTCTTTTTATAAATTTTCCATAGGAGAAAATAATACATTTATTTTAAACAATCAGAAACTTTATCTTACTTATTGGGTTCACTGATATTGGAGTTTCTTAGGTAAACCTAAAAACCATGGACATATTTTTACAGAGTTGTATTTACCACAAGTATTTTTTCACACTACAGTTTCTTTCCTAATTTGCCAAATCTGGCATGTAAATATGCACTATATACAATACCATTCCCTAAATGTCAATATGAAAATAATCACATGTTCAAGATATAAACAAATTCAAGATGTTTTATTATTTCTTTATTGTTTAAGGTATTTGAGCAAGAGTCATTATAATTGATGCTTTTGAACCATGGTGTTGGAGAAGACTCTTGAGAGTCCCTTGGACTGAAAGGAAGACCAACCAGTCCATTCTAAAGGAAATCAGTCCTGAATATTCATTGGAAGGACTGATTCTGAAGCTGAAACTCCAATATTTTGGCCACCTGATGCAAAGAGCTGACTCTTTGGAAAAGACCCTGATGAAGGGAAAGATTGAATGAAGGCAGGAGTAGGAGGGGATGACAGAGGATGAGATGGTTCGATGGCATCACTGATTCAATGGACCTGAGTTTGAGTAAACTCTTGGAATTGGTGCTGGACAGGGAGGCCTAGTATGCTGCAGTCCATGGAGTTGCAAAGAGTTGGACACGACTGAGTGACTGAAGTGAACTGAACTGAACTGAACTGAGATGCATCACAAGTAATCAAGTATGCTTTCCTTCCATACATTAAGACCAATATTAAGTAAGACTAGATTGATTAGGAGAATTTGACTTTTTCACTTTTAGCATGAGATATGAAAAACAAATTACTTAAAATCAATAGTCATGAAAGTAGACCTCTCTCTTTTTAAGTAGTATTAATATAGACAGGGAATTGATTGCTCAAAGATAGATTGATAAAATCATATAAAATAGATACATGGATAGCTGATTGATAATCATATGCAACAATTAGAAAATGTATTTTATTTTATATAAAACTCTTGTATAGATTATAAGTCATATTTTAAAAATAGTGATGACCCAGGTAAGTCCAGATGCAGTGTGAGGTACAGTTGGCTATGTCAAGAAAACCACCTATCATTACTTACTAGCTGTGTAAATATATTGCAGTCAGAGTAGTTCCAGATTCCTTTGTTTCCTTCCCTGTTAAAAGGTACAGTAAGGATAGCATTGAATAAATCTATTAATATGTAAACAATATTTTCACAAAACCAAGTATAAGCCTCATGTAAAAATAATGTTATATTGAATTTGAGATTCATCTGGGTTTCTCAAGGATATGTACATGACATAGTAAGATTATCAGTATTACGTATGTATAACATATGCATAGGTCTACATTTAATTTAGAGATAGCACCACCAAAGTGTCAAATAAGTGAATCAAGAAGTCTGTCATGATGTTTTAATAATTATTAACTTAAATACAGACCTTTTCATTTTCTCCCAAAAGCAACAAAAATATCAAAAATGAGAAATGTCTGTTCAAATCTTCCTAAGTTATTGTCCAATGGAGAGAAGAACTTCCATTTATCTCACTAATAGGATTATTGCCACATAGACAAAAGGAAGGAGCTTTACCTGGACAACAGAAGATTAGGATGGCTCCAGAGAACAAACCATCTGGAAGTGACTGCAGAAGCATGTTCGAAATGGGTATTTTATTTTTCATTCTATCACTAAGTAAGAATTACTAACAAGTCATAAATTGTGGATACTTATGACTGGTCTAAGGTTTTTACTATTATTTGTGCTGAAGATTCCCAGGAGAGTCTCTAATGAAAAATATTCAGTTTTGAAACATCAAGATTAAATCTTAGCACAAAGTTTGAGAAATTCTTGTTTTAGAGTGTTTTAAATGATGGTTGATAGCTGGGTGGGTTATCAATCAGTGTATCAAAAATTGATTCCCAAATTTTCTTAGCAAAGACCCCACACACTGGTAGTTCTCATTAGCTATCTTTTGAATTCTTCTTTTATGAATAGAATAAATAAAATTATAGAACAAAATTGATTTTAAGAATAATTTTCCATCTAAAGGTTTTATGTAATGGCTATAGAATAAAATTCAGGGTCTCTCTTCATATTTCTCCTGAAATAGAAACTAGGTATGTTTAGCTATCTTGGATGCAGCTCCCGAGAAAAGGCTTACTGTTGTTCACAACAAATTATTCTACTGTGGTTACAGCATGCTATAAGACTGTGAATATGGTGAGAAAGGTCAGTTTTGTCTTCTCATTTTATAGATAAGGAAATTGTGATCAAGTGATCCATACCTGGAAGGACAACTCATGAACCCACTGAGAACTTGTCTTAGAGCTGTGCCTACAGGTTAACTTATTTTCACATATTAGGTGAAAAAATTGAGAGGCAGTAGAATCAAATTATTCTCCTCTGCTTAGTATCTAATTAGTAGTTTTGAGAGTAGAATAAATGTATGGTGAATTCATGCTCTGTTAACCGTCTGAGGTTATTTTTGTAGCATTGCTTTCTATCAGTGTCCTAAATCTGGAGAGCAAAGATCATGGTTCACATTTTGAATATTTTAAATAATTTCTAATAATATTTCATGTTGAAGGCATTTAACAGGTGATCATGGAAAGCATGAATGAATGAGAAGGAAATAATTCAGTCTATAAGATGATGATTTACATAACCAACACTGAAAGGCAAGAAAAACCTCATTCAAATTACTAAATTTATCTGTGCTAAGGCAAAGAATGCAAAATAATACAGTAGAACTTTCTCATTTGAAAGTAAAGCAAGGGCAGCTTTCTAAAATAAGGTCATCCAAACCCAGTGTATAACACATGGTTATCTCTAAAATATATTATTCTTGAAGCTTTTCAATTTTTGAAAATGCATTATTATCAAAGCAGACATTGCACAGCTTGTCTAATACTTTGATGCTGAATGACTAGTTCTTAAGCTCTATTTTCTTTGTGGTTAAATCCTTGGCTGAAGGGCTTGCGAGTCTGCCAAGAAAAAATAAAAATAAAAAATACCAGGTAGAATAATGCATCTACATCACAAATCACCAGACTAAAATAAAAAGAGATGACAAAACCACAGTGAAGCTTACATCTACCATTTGAGTAGTGATGATGGTATCCTTCTTTTAATACAAGAATGGTTATTTTGTCCTATAAATCTTGATTTATTCTCTAGTGACAGCTTGGTCATGTTAATGTAACTCATTTGCATTTAACAAATCCAAGCATAATATAAAATTCTCACAATTTAAAAAATAGCTTTATTTATTTATTTTTGGCTGTGCTTCATCTTCGTTACTGCAGGAGTTACTCTTCTTTGCAGTGGCTAGCTTCTCATTGCAACAGCTTCTCTTGTTGCAGAACACAAGCTCTGTGCATACAGGCTTCAGTAGTTGTGGGTGTGTGGGCTCAATAGTTGCGACTACTGGACTCTAGAGCACAGGTTCAATAGTTGTGGCTCACAGGCTTAGTTTCTCCATGGCATGTGAGATTTCCCTGGACCAGGGATCAAACCCGTGTCTCCTGCATTTGCAGGCTGATTCTTTACCAATGAGCCACCAGGGAAGCTCTGCAATTTTCTTATAATGTCTTATATTTGGAATAATATTTCAGACCAAGATTGTTTATAAGAAGACATATGAGCATGTTCTCATCATCTTTTGTACAAAATCAAAGTATGTGAGGCAAAAGATTATGCAATTGGGTATTTTGTATGCAAGTAAACTACTGAAAAAATATGTTGCCACCAAATGCACAGGCAACCAGATTGTTCCACCTTAGATGTGATCCCCTTTTAAAATGATAATGAGTTACAACAAATACATTTATATGCAAATATAACAAGCAAATGATAGCTATGCAAATTGTGTATATGTAAAATGCAGGAAAGCTGTATATTTTATAAACTCAACAGAGATTTTGACTGCAATTTGGAATATGGAATACATTGCCATTTGATGACTTAGAGTTAGTCTCTCTTGAGGTAACATTCAGTTCAGTTCAGTCACTCAGTCGTGTCTGACTCTTTGCAACCCCATGAACTGCAGCATGCCAGGCCTCCCTGTCCATCACCAACTCCCGGTGTTCACTCAAACTCATATCCATCAAATTGGTGATGCCATCCATCTATCTCATCCTCTGTCTTCCCCTTCTCCTCCTGCCCCCAATCAGCATCAGAGTCTTTTCCAAAGAGTCAACTCTTCACATGAGGTAGCCAAAGTATTGGAGTTTCAGCTTTAGCATCAGTCCTTCCAATGAACACTCAGGACTGATTTCCTTTAGAATGGACTGTTTGGATCTCCTTGCAGTCCAAGTGACTCTCAAGAGTTTTCTCCAAAACCACAGTTCAAAAGCATCAATTATTTGGAGCTCAGCTTTCTTCACACTCCAACCCTCACATTTATACATGACCACTGGAAAAACCATAGCCTTGACTAGACGGACCTTAGATGGCAAAGTAATGTCTCTGCTTTTGAATATGCTATCTAGGTTGGTCATAACTTTCCTTCCAAGGAATAAGTGTCTTTTAATTTCATGGCTGCAATCACCATCTGCAGTGATTTTGGAGCCCCCCAAAATAAAGTCTGACATTATTTCCACTGTTTCCCCATATATTCTCCATGAAGTGATGGGACCAGATGCCATGGTCCTCGTTTTCTGAATGTTGAGCTTTAAGCCAACAACATAAAAATATTCCATTATAGGATTATTTTTATTTTTTTGGTATAAAATAGAAATATGTGTAATCTAAGGATAATGAATGATAAAGGTAATCAGCTTTCTAACAGTACAGAAGAAGACAGCCATTTCTGGCTTTTAACATATCAGCTTACAGACAAATATATAGTAACTAAGCAGTAAAATTTTATTTTTATTCTACAAATTAGTACCATGTAAGAAAGCTGTATAAAATGTATGCACATATACCTATAAATTCACTTATATATTAAAATATAGTATTTACATTATCAAAATGTGGTATGTCAAATTTGCTAAGGACCTCTTCATATGTTCTATGAATCCATGAATCTAATCTCACCTTTGTCTGTTACCAACTGTATTAGGGCTTCCCTGGTGTCTCAGATGATAATCTGCCTGCAATGCAGGAGACCCGGGTTCAATTCCTGATTCTTGGGTTGGCAAGATCCCGTGGAGAAGGAAATGGCAACCCCCTCCAGTATTCTTGCTTGGAAAATCCCATGCCCAGAAGAACATGGAGGGCTAGAGTCCATGGGGATCACAGAGAGTTGGACACGACTGAGCAACAAACTCCCATACTACTGTCTTAGTTTTCTATTGCTGCTATAACAAATTATGGCAGACTTGGTAGCTTAAAACACACATAGTTCTGGGTGCCAGGATTCTAACATGCTGTACTAGGGCAGTATTCCTACTGGATACACTAGAGCAAAATCTATGTTCTTGTCTTATCCATAGACTAGACATTTCCTATACTTTCTGGCTGCAGTCCCTTCCTCTATCTACAAATCCAACAGTTAGGAATCTCCTAATTCCCTACTCCTCCTTTGCTGCTACTCCCTCATCTTCACTCAAACACTGATCCTTCTGGCAACAACCTTGTGATCAACCTGAGCCCATCCAGATAACACAAGATAATCTTCCCATCCCAAGGTCTGCAATCACATTCTCAAAGTCTCTTTTAACATGCAGCATGATATAGTCTGGTTCTGAGGATTTAGGAATGACTGTCTCTCTGCTGCATTATTCAGTTCATCATATTTACTTTATTTTCCATTATTTGGGTGAGAATAACTCATTCTGAAGACTTTCAACTGGAAAACTTCAACATATATGACTCTCAATATATTACCATCTCTGTAGTTACTGAAAATATTTTACATTTGGACACTTATCTTTTAATTTATTAATGCATTCAGAATAATTTATTGAGCACCTGTTACATGTCAGGTTCTGAGCTTGTGTGCTAGAGACAAAATGGTAAAACAAACAAACATTGTCTTTCATTCAATGACTATTTCTTCAGTGCTCCCTTTTGTCAGTCACTGCTGTAGTTCACGGCAACACATAAGTGAGCAAGAGAATTAAGGTTCCTTTTTCATTTTGTTATGGTGTGGTGGTGAATTAGACAAAAGGAAAACTAAGAAATTTTTCAGAGAGTGATGTATTCTTTGCAAACAGCTAATGAGTTGTGGCAGATATATAGTATTCAGTCATTGTTTAATGCATTAGCAGGGAGTACTTCTCTGAGCAGGTGACATTTAAGCTAAGAAACAGATAACATTAATGACCCAGCCATGCAAATATCAAGTTACATAAAGAGGAAATAGCTATTGCAAAACCCTCCAGGGAAAAGACTTTGCCCTTTTCCTCCCAAGCACCAAAGAACATGAAATATAACGTCATTGTAAGTAACACAGTATGTCCAATGAGTGAGGTGTCCAGATCAGAGGGAGCAGCTGGACCTGCTTGGGGAACCACCCAGTCCCCCTCACCTGGACTCACTTTGGTGCTCTGCTCTTTCTGACTTCCCCTTCTTCACTCCTTTTTGCTGTGCCTAGACTGTTATCTTCCTCTCAGGCAATTATTTTATGACTATATCATTAACAAGTACTGCTCACCACACAGCAGGACAATAAATCAAAAGACAAAGTGTTTGGGCAAGCAATAGTGACTTTATTCAGAAAACCAGCAGACCAAGACAATGGTGGTCCCAACAAAACATCTTCCCTTAGTTAGAATTCAAGCTTCTTTTATACTAAAAGGGGAGAAAATGTGACTGATTGTTGCAAACTTCTTGGTGTCAAAATCCTTTTTTCTTGCAGCTGTTCATGTATACCAGATGTTCCTATTAAAGCCTAATAAGATAAGTGTTATTCTCTATTCTGCAGCTTTTTATCTATATATAAGTGGAAGAGTGTTATACCTTTAAAGGTCAGCGTCTTGAGAAAGGGCTATCATGTATATTTCAGGCTATACACTGCATTCTTTCATAAAGATGCAGAGCCAGCAGGACTCAGCACAGGTGACCGAGCACATGGGTTACAGCTAAAGGGACAGATCCGGTATGGAGCCAGGCTTGTTTTGTCTGCTATACTATCATCCCTGCTTTATCATTATCAATACCATCACTAACTTCCCAATTTCTTTAATGAGCCAGTTCCCTATCCCTATGCTAATATGTTGAATTGTGTCCCTCAAATTAATGCGTTGGAGTCTTAACCCCTTAGATTTCAGAGTGACTTTTTTGGAAATAATTTTGTAGCAGATAGAATTAGTTAAGATGAGGTCTTTAGTTTGGGCCTTAATCCAATATGACTGTGTCCTTATAAACATGGAAAATTTGGACACAGAAACATATATATATATAGAACGCAATTTGGAGAGAGAGAAAGAGAGGCATAGAAGAAAGACTATATGAAGACAGAAAAATTACTGATGATGTTTCACATACTGAGGACTGGGAAAATCATTCTGGCTTATACGTGAGTTAACTTGAATTTTGTGCTAACTAAAACAGCCTGTTTTCAGCCTATCAGAGATGTATTGTACATCTGATTTAATTATTGAAGAAAAGGGTACACTGACCAGAGTAAATAATATTCAAGTTGAAAATAAAGATGAAAAGCCTTCCTTCCTGAGATAGCAATGCTCTTCCTTCTTTGATGATAAGACTCTCTTGCCAGATGCCAAGACCATATTCTGTATCTACTGATCTTTTTTTTTTCCAAACCTTGAAGGAATTCATCCTTGACTCATTTGATGTTCTTTGTTCTGACAAGACATAAAACTGTGGTGAAAATCATGCTTATTGCAAACAGTTCCTCAGCTTTATCTGAAAGGCTGCCTTCTGGACAATATTCCACAGTTTGGTTCAAATAAAATTATTTTCTATTCTTAGAATAGATTGTTTATTGATTTTTTTCTGCCAATATCTGGTAATATTTCAGGCCACATTTTTCGTCAATATTTTTTTTTAATTGAAGTATAGTTGATATACAATACTGTGCTCATTTCTGCTATGCAGCAAAGTGATTTAGTTATACATATACTATATTCTTTTTAAAATATTCTTTCCATTATAGTTTATTACAGGATATTGAATATAATTCCCTGTGCCATAAGTAGGAACTTGTTGTCTATCCATTCCTATATAATTGTTTGCATCTGTTATTCCCAAACTCTTCATCCATCTCATGATTCATTCCTCCCCCTTGTCAATCATTAGTCTGTTTTCTATGCCAGTGATTCTTTTCTGTTTCATAGATAGCTTCAATTGTGTCATATTTTAGAATTCACGTACAAGTGATGTCATATGAATTGTTTATTGATTATTTACATTGATGGTCCCATTTATAATCCATGAAACACCTGAGGCTACCAGAAGCTTGGATAGATATCTGGTACAGATCATGGCCCTGTGATACCTTGATTTTTTTTTTCTTCTTTTTTAAAATCTTTTTTATTTTTATTGTGTATAGCCAGCTAACAATGTTTCAA
This sequence comes from Oryx dammah, assembly GCF_014754425.2. Classification (NCBI taxonomy): domain Eukaryota; kingdom Metazoa; phylum Chordata; class Mammalia; order Artiodactyla; family Bovidae; genus Oryx; species Oryx dammah. The sequence goes on along the minus strand of NW_024070196.1, from coordinate 37,801,586 downwards.
GAGTTTCAGATGAACCACAAAGTGACTCAGCCATATACATAAGCATGTATTCATTCTCCACTCTCCTCCCACCCAGGCTGCCACATAACATTGAACAGAGTTTCATGTGCTATACAGTAGATTCTCATTTGTTATCCACTTTAAATACAGAAGTGTTTGCATGTCCACCCGAAACTCCACAATTATCCCTTCCCCTCATCTTTCCCTTCCTTAGAGAATTCCCTGGTGGTTCAGATGGTGGCTCAGATGGTAAAGCATCTGTCAACAATGAGGGAGACCTGGGGTCCACCCCTGGGTCGGGAAGATCTCCTGGAGAAGGAAATGACAATCCACTCCAGTACTATTGCCTGGAAAATCCCATGGACAGAGGAGCCTGGTAGGCTACAGTCCATGGGGTCGCAAAGAGTCGGACACGACTGAGCGACTTCACTTTCACTTTCACTTTCACTCATCTTTCCCACTACCAACCATGCTTGTTCTCCAGGTCTCTGAGTCTGTTTGTTTTGTAAGTAAGTTCATTTGTATCATTTCTTTTCAGATTCCACATATTAGGGAATGTTCCTTCTCTCACTTACGTAACTCAGTATGACAATCTCTACGTCCATCAGTGTTGCTGCAAATGGCATCATTTCATTGCTTTTAAAGGCTGAGTAATATTTCACTGTATATGTGTACCACATCTTCTTTATCCATTCCTTTGTCAATGGATATTTAGGCTGTGTCCATATCTTGGCTATTGTATATTTAGGTCTTCTGCCCTTTTGTTGATTGGGTTCTTCTGCTTATGTTTTCCTCTATGAGTTTTTTAAAGTCTGGTCTCACATTTAGGTCTTTAATACATTTTGAGATTTTTTTTTTAATTAGGTGTTAAAGAATGATCTAATTTCATTGTTTTATATGTAGCTGTCCAGCTTTCCCAGCAACATTTGTTTAAGAGACTGTCTTTCCAATATTGTGTAGTCTTTCTAACATTGTGTAGTCTTTCCCTCTTTGAAACAGATTAATCCCTATTTTTGGCTTATTCCTAGGTATTTTACATTTAGTCTTAGATATTTTAATTGACCATAGGTGCAAGGGTTTACTTCTCATTTTTCTATCTTCTTCCATTGATTTATATTTCTATTTTTGTGCCAGTACCATATCATTTTGATGAATGCAGCTTTGTATTATAGTCTGAAGTGAGGGAGCCTAATTCCTCCAGCTCTGTTTTTCTTTCTCAAAATTGCTTTGGGTATTTGAGGTCTTTTTTTTCCCTCCATAAAATTTTTAAGATTTTTTGTTCTAGTCCTGTGAAAAATATTACTTGTAATTTGATAAAAAATTGCATTGAATTTGTAGATTGCCATGGGTAGTATAGCCATTTTACAAAACTGATTCTTCCAATTCATGAACATGGTGTATTTTTCTATCTGTGTGTTTCCTCTTTGATTTCTTTCATCAATGTCTTATAGTGTAGTGAAGTCTCTCGGTCGTGTCCTACTCTTTGTGACTCCATGGACTGGTAGCCTACCAGGCTCCTCAGTCCATGGAATTTTCCAGGCAAGAGTACTGGAGAGGGCTGCCATTTCCTTCTCCAGGGGATCTTCCTGACCTGGGGATTGAACCCAGGTCTCCTGCATTGCAGGCAGACACTTTACCATCTAAGCCACCAGGGAAAGGAAATTTGGATTTCCTTTACTTATTTTTCTTCTCTGATTGCTATAGCTAGGGCTTCCGAAACTATGTTGAGCAAAAGTGGCAAGAGTGGACTTTTTTGTCTTGTTCCTGACATTAGAGGAAAGGCTTTAAGCTTTTCACCATTGAGTGTGATGTTAGCTGTAGGTTTTGAACTTGTATCATCAAGAACCATCTGGCCTCAGCTACTCTTTGTGTGTCTCACTTGTTAAAGCAGCCCTAGGACTCTACTAAACCACGGAACATCCATCCATCACCCCCATCTCCATAACCTTGACCTTGTTGAATTTAGAATCCTCATGTAATTTGAAATCTGAACTTTGAAGTTGCTGGCTACAACTTCTCATGATTCCAGAATTTTGCTTGTCAACTCCCCCTGACCCCTTGAACATTTCCTTTGACCAGATGTGACCTCTCTGTATATGTCCATTGATTTCTTTCCAAGGTTCACTTCCTTCTCAATATAGTCTATTGCTCATAACTGTACATTTTAACTATGCCCTTTCTAATAGCTTCATTCTTTTCATTCATGTTCTTTTGCTTTCTTTAACACACTATCATCCTGAATTATTTCTAGTTTTTGTTTTTAGTCTCCTTTCCTTAACTGCTGAGTAGAATAGTGAGAAAAAACTACATAAGCCTGGAAAGCTTTTGTTTACATTATTTTTAAGGCAAAGTGAATATACAATGAAAAGCATAAAGCTTATGCATATAATTTGCTAAGCTTTGACAAGTGAGTTCAACCATGTAGTCCATATCCCTATCAAAACTCACATATATTTAAAAGCTCAAATATCACATATTAATGCATGTATGTGGAATCTAGAAAAACAGTACAGATAAACATAATTTTAGGGGAGTAATAGAAGCACAAACTTAAAAAACAGACTTCTGGGCACAGTAGAGGAGAGAGAGGATGAGATAAACTGAGAGAGCAGTCTTGACAAATATAAAATAGATCACTAATGTACTGCATGGAGAGCTCAGTTTGGTGCTCTGTGATGACCAGATGGGTGGGATGGGGGCAGTGGGAGGGAGGTTCAAGGGTAAGGGAGTACAGGTGTACATATAGCTGATTCACTTCCTTGTACAGCAAAAACTAACACAACATTGTAAAGAAACTGTACCCACCTACCCACACCCTCCCCCTCAAGAAAAAAAAAAAAAAAAACCCTCAAACTATTTCCTTTGTCACAATTCCTTTTACACGATCACAACCTGGTCACTCTGAGGCCAGCAGATAATGTTCGTTCGTGTCTAGCATTTTCTTTTCCCACAAAAATAAAGAAATGAAAGCCACTCTTGTGGGTAAATCAGTAACTGCATTCTTTCTATGCAGAGTACTCGTCATTTGTATAAATATGAAATAGTCTGATGCAAATCTGTGTTGTTTTCAGGTTTGACTATGATGAACAAAGTTTCTATGACCATTCTGTGCATATAGACCTTTGCATGGACTTATGTTTTTATCATTTTTGAATAAATTAATGAGTACAATTGTTGTGTTATAGCAAGTATATTTTTAACTTTATAAGAAATATCTACATCTTTTCTAAAGAGATCTTAGCACTTTACATTACCACTTACAATAGACAAAAGTTAGAGTTGCTTCACATACTTGCAAATGTTTGGTGTTTTCAGTATTTATAATTTTAGGTAACTTAGGGAGTGTACAATGTGTCTCTCAGTATTTATAATTCATAAATCTGAATATTATCCTCAGTAACTGTGTCAATCTGCCTGGAAAACATTGTGATTTTTGTTAATGTGCCATTTTACTAACGTCAAAGTAGCACATACTTCTGGCTACCTCCCACAAAATTCACCTGACAGATACTGGCTATAAAGAACTGGAAGACATGCAGCCACAAGAATATAATGAAGTGATAAAAATTGTGATAAATCCCTCACTAAATGTCCTGTTACTCCAGCCAAAATAATTAACTACACACAAGTTTTCTTAATCTATATGATTTTAATTGAAGAAATATTCTTCCTAAGGCAAACTCTTGGACCATGAGGTATGTTTTGGTAGTTCCTATAGAGATAAATTATTTTAAATTGTTTTATATATGTAACATATGTAGTGCAATATCTGTACATATATGCAGTTACTGCTTTAAGCAAAATTTGTATTTTTATTAGAAACAAATATTCTTTACTATTATGGAAAATGTCAAATAGAGATGATAAACATAAAACAAGCATTGAGGCAAAGAGATCGTGTCTGTGTGTGTGTATGTATTGGTGTTTAAATAATTAGTGTGCCCATTCTTGATTAGGGGACTGACGAAAAAAGATCATATATAAATTATCTTTATCTTTATATATATATATGTGTGTGTGTGTGTGTATGGGTATAATTGTTTCACAATATTATGTTAGTTTTTGCTGTACCATGAAGTGAATCAGCTATATGTATATAACCCCACCCTCTTGAATCTCCCACCCACCCCACCATCCTACTTCTATAGGTCATCACAGGTAAGCTCCCTCTGCTATACAGCAGCTTAACTTATATTAGTGCTGTAGAATAAAAAAGTGTTTAAATAATTTGTAAATAACCCAAACATTTTCAGTAACATTTGCTTGGAAATATCTTATTGACTATCAGGATATATTATTTACCATATTTCAAAATATTTGTGTATACATGCAAGACATTGGCAGTGTCTCTATAGCAAGGATGAATTAATGACTTTTTATTTAAGTCTTTTTGTTCACTTGGGTTTTATTATTCCTAACAACTGCCTAATAGGAGATAGACATTCCATGCAGTTGATCCAATGAACACAATAGCAAAGTGACTACAACAGCCAGTGGTTTTTTGAATTTTCTTTCTTTGCAGAGAATTGAACTTAATAAACAAATTAGATTAACTTTACCATAGTATTATCAGATGTTCAACTCTCAGTTATTATTTTAGCTCTTTCTTTCATCTCCTTCCCAATCATAATTTATAAAACAGTAGATTTGCTAAAATCATTTTGGCACTAGAATTTGGCAACAGAAGTAACTTTAGTGTAATTGGGTTTCCTTTATAGATCTTATATAATTTTTTAAAGTTAGTTTTCATATTCATTACTCTATTTTAAAGAAGAAAAAAATGAGTAAATTATGTATGCATTCATGTGAGAAAACTAAAAATAAGTTTTTCTATTTTTGTGTATTTTGATAAGTACATCTGCATTTTCCAAAATAAAGAAGGAATTTAAAAAATAAATTAAATAAAGTAGAAATATGTGCTATTTGTTGAACAATCGATATTGACTTCCACTAGTCTTGCTCAGTTGAAGTTTTAGGAGCTGCTAAGATCAAGACTTATGCTCCTTCTCATATGAAAGATGGGATAAGGCATTGGCTCTCTGAAGTTCCATTTCTTTCTTTTCTTTTCTTTTTTTTTTTTTTTTTTACTTTATTTTACTTTACAATACTGTGTTGGTTTTGCCATACATCAACATGAATCTGTCATGGGTGTACAGATCTTTAAATAAAGTCTTGTTTTGAATTTTCTTCAGGATATTTATTATACACCAGAAAGTTAATTGCTGGTTATAACATCTATTCTCTTATAGTTAACATGCTGTCTTAAATTTGGAGTGCATGCACACTCAGTCATGTCCAACTCTTTGCGACCCCATGAACTGAAGCCTGCCAGATTCCTGTGTCCCTGGGACTTTTCCCAGCAAGGATACTTGAGTGGGTAGCAATTTCCTCCTTCAAGAGATCTTCCTGACCCAGGGAGAGAACCTGCAACATCTGTATCTCCTGCACTGACAGCTGGATTCTTTAACACTGAGTCACCTAAAAATTCCAAATTTTCTATCTCAGGCAATTCTTTGGCTGTATTAAGAGTGTTTTTTTCACTCTAATCATTATCTTGGGGCCACTGCTGAATTCTTGAGCTCCTAGGACAGGTGTTTGAATGAGTAGACTTAGTTTCCTTGCAAAAGGCTTGTATATTTAATGACAGTTTTATGATAATTTAATAATTGTTTTTTGCCTTTGCTTTCTTGTCTATCTACCATCTACCTAACTATCTATTGATTTACCTGCATTATTCCCAGAAGACTTGTTTCCTGAGAATTTAATGACAATATTAATAGTGAATCCTCTGGAAGAGTACCAAGAAAAACTATGTGATATGAAAGCAAGTTTCTTTGTGGACATTTTAATGGACAGCAGAAAATGTATAAGGTACATTATTATTAACTAGATACAGCAGAATACCACTGGACTTGGAGATTTTTATAAATTGCTATATATTAGGAGGTATCTTGTGTTTTGGGGAAAAATAGCTCTAAGGAAAGTTATTTTTCCATCTGCCTTGTGTTTCTTTACTCTCCTTCAGAGAGAGAAATGCATTTATTTGAACAAGTTAACCTAAGAACGTTAATTGGGTCACCTTACTAAGTGACAGATTTATCAAGGAATGTAAAAACAAGTCTGCATTGCATGAAGGCAAAAACACTTATTTGTCTTTTCCCTGGAACTGGTTGAGATGTAAACTTTGATGTATTTTTATCTATATATGAATATTAACTGGAACACAGATGCCAAGAAAGAGTCTTCAGTAAAAAAAAAAAAAAAAATTGTCTTACTGACATGCAGATATATGATCAAATACTATTTTTGTTCCACTTCCTCATTATATTTCCATTTTATCTCAGCAAATAGTTTTAACGAGTTGTATTCAATGATCAGTAATTTCCAGACTAAAAAGACATCAAAAATACAATCTTGCTGTCAACTTCAAAGGAATACTATGCTTATAATAATAATAAAAATGTGTCATTATTCAAGGATGCTCTGTTTTTTTTTTTTTGAGAACTACTTTATCTCATTAAACTTACTTAAATTTAAAATGAGTAGGACAGGAAAAACTAGGTAATGTCATCTTCTTAACAGAGAGTGTAACAAAGTACAATAATCAATTATTAAAACCAGGCAAACCAAGCATCAAGCTGAAAGTATCAGATTTTCCATTTTGTACACATGCTAAATACAGGTAATTATTCTTAAATGACTAACTCTATGTTCTTTAAGCAGTAAATAAAGTATGAAGCATATATTGAATACGGGATTCCCAGGTCGCTCAGTGGTTAAAAAAATCTGCCTGCCAATGCAGTAGAGGTGGCATCGATCCCTGGGTCAGGAAGATCCTCTGTAGAAGGAAATGGCAACCCATGCCAGTATTCTTGCTTAAAGAATTCCATAGACAGAAGAGCCTGGCGGGCTGCAGTCCATGGGGTCACAAAGAGTTAGACACGATTGAGCACACAGGCACATATATTGAATATAGAGCTTCATAAAAAATACAAGCTATTTATAGAATGATTTACCAGACTTTTATCCAAATTTTTTGAACAACTTTCATTCTTAGAAATGTGAAGAGAGGGATTGTACAGGGAGGGAGGTGGGAGGGAGGTTCAGAATGGGGAACACGTGTATACTTGTGGCGGATTCATGTTGATGTATGGCAAAACCAATACAATATTGTAAAGTAAGTAACCTCCAATTAAAATAAATAAATTTATATTAAAAATTTTAAAAAAGAAATGTGAGTATGCTTATATTGATTATCAAATAATACCATTAGAAAAATTAAGTAAACACTTTAAAGTTCTGAGTGCATTCACTGTTTAGTTGTTAAGTTATGTCCTCATGGACAGAAGCCCACTAGGTTCATCTGTCCATGATATTTCCCAGATTTCCCAGACAGTAATACTGGAGTGGTTTGCCTTTTCTTTCTCCTGGGGATCTTTCTGACCCAGGGATCCAACCTGCATTTCCTCCATTGGCTGGTGGATTCTTTACTGTTAAGCCACAGGGACGCCTTCTGAATGTATAGACTCTATTTTTTTTCTTTTTCTGTTTTTGCTTTCATACTAGAAAGAATAAAATTATAATGTAATTGTAAAGGTCATTCTTTCATATTTTAATGTCTGTATAATTAAAGCACTTTTATAATTGGTGACATCCTGGAAAGCAAAGTCAAGTGGGCCTTAGGAAGCATCACTACAAGCAAAGCTAGTTGAGGTGATGGAATTTCAGTGGAACTATTTCAAATCCTAAAAGATGATGCTGTGAAAGTGCTGCACTCAACATGCCAGCAAATTTGGAAAACTCAGCAGAGGCCACAGGACTGGAAAAGGTCAGTTTTCATTACATTCCAAAGAAATGCAATGTCAAAGAATGTTCAAACTACCGCACAGTTGCACGCATCTCACACACTAGCAAAGTGATGCTCAAAATTCTCCAAGCCAGGCTTCAACAGTACATGAACCAAAAAATTCCAGATGTTCAAGCTGGATTTAGAAAAGGCAGAGGAACCAGAGATCAAATTGCCAACATCCGTTGGATCATTTAAAAAGCAAGAGAGCTCCAGAAAAACATCTATTTCTGCTTTATTGACTACACTAAAGCCTTTGACTGTGTGTATCATAACAAACTATGAAAAATTTTTAAACAGATGGAAATACCAGACCACCTTACCTGCCTCCTGAGAAATTTGTATGCAGGTCAAGAAGCAACAGTTAGAACTGGATATGGAAAAACAGACTAGATCCAAATTGGGAAAGGAGTACATCAAGGCTGTATATTGTCACTCTGCTTATTTAAATTTTATGCAGAATACATCATGTGAAATGCCGGGCTGGATAAAGCACAAGCTGGAAACAAGATTGCAGGGAAAAATATCAACCTCAGATATGCAGATGACACAACCCTTATGGCAGAAAGTGAAGAAGAACTAAAAAGCCTCTGGATGAAAGTGAAAGAGGAGAGTGAAAAAGTTGGCTTACTGTTCAACATTCAGAAAACTAACATTATGATATCCAGTCCCATCACTTCATGGCAAATAGATGGGGAAACAGTAGAAACAGTGTCAGACTGTATTTTTTTGGGCTCCAAAATCACTGCAGATGGTGACTGCAGCCATGGAATTAAAAGACGCTTACTCCTTGGAAGGAAAGTTATGACCAACCTAGACAGCATATTAAAAAGCAGAGACATTATTTTGCCAACAAAGGTCTGTCTAGTCAAAGCTATGGTTTTTCCAGTAGTCATGCATGGATGTGAGAGTTGGAAGGCAACAGTGACTCTATGGATATGAGTTTGAGTAAGCTCCAGAGCTTGGTGATAGACAGGGAAGCCTGGCATTCTGCAGTCCATGGGGTGGCAAGGTGTCGGACATGGCTAAGCAACTGAACTAAACCAACACCACAATTTCTTTGCATGATTTTTAAAAACTTTTTCTACAAACTTCACAAAATAATGATTCCTCTTAGAAGCAATAGCATTTTCTTTTAATTAAAAATTATTAACACCATAAACACTAATTATAAGAAATAGAAATTTATCTTTCCTACATCATTAAAGCCTATGTTTGATAGTTTGATTTTTTTGTCTTAAAATATTTCTGAAATATAATGCAGTCATCTTTTATTTTTATAAAATAATTATGCTTCTTGTTCTACAGAGCATTTTGCTTATTGTATTACAGATAGGAATCATCCATTTTGCATTTTAAGTGGAAAAATAGATTATGGAAACTGTGAATCATGCTACATAGTACTTACACAAAAACTTCTTAAAGAGACTACTTGCCTGAAAATGGCATCAGATTTATCAATTAGAAATATAGTTTTAATGTTTTGCTAGCTCTGTCTCATGCTGACCTAAATGAGTTCCAAAATAGTTAGCATAATATTATTTATAATAAAATTTATACTCATTTCAAGAAAAATAGGACTCCATAAGTGGCATCTTATATGGATGTATGGAATAACTATAACTATATATGATAATTATTTTCTAATCAATTTCTTTTGGTAGTATCCAAAATAGACACATATTTCTTTCTATTTAATTCATAAATACAAAATTCTGTAGATAACCTGAAGGAAGTTTGACCAAACTCTACAAATGTAGATTATATTTTATTATGTAAAACTACTTATAACTTTGAAAAGATGATCTAGAATGAATTCAATCATAAAGTATTCTATATTTCAAATATGTATATTTATAGTTTGAAGTTCATTGGGTATTTATCTAAAAAGTTAAAAAATTTAAAAAAGTATTTTATCTTATGGATCACAATAACCTGTGGAAATTTCTTTCAGAATTTTCCACAGGTTATTGTGATCCACATAGTCAAAGGCTTTAGCATAGTCTATAAAGCAGAAATAGATGTTTTTCTGGAACTCTCTTGTTTTTTCCATGATCCAGTGGATGTTGGCAATTTGGTCTCTGATTCCTCTGCCTTTTCTAAAACATATATATAATACATATATATATTCAAATACATATATATAATGGGTTATTAGTCATAAAAAAATGAAATAATGCCACACTCACAGCAACATGGATGGGCCTGGAGATTATCATACTAAGTGAAGTACGTTGGACAGAAAGTGACAAATATTATATGACATTGCTTAAATGTGGGCTGTAAAAAATGATGCAAATGCACTTATTTACAAAACTGAAACACTTTCACAGCCTTAGAGAAGGAACTTATGATTACCACGGGGGGAACGCTGTGGGGAAGGATAGATTTAGAGTTTGGGACTGACATGTACACAGTGCTATGTTTAAAATAGGTAACTGAATTTGACTGTGTGGATGACAATAAACTGTCAAAAATTCTGAGAATGATGGGAATACCAGACCACCTGACCTGCCTCTTGAGAAATCTGTATGCAGGTCAGGAAGCAACAGTTAGAACTGGACATGGAACAACAGACTGGTTCCAAATAGGAAAAGGAGTACGTCAAGGCTGTATATTGTCACCCTGCTTATTTCACTTATATGCAGAGTACATCAGGAGAAACGCTGGATTGGAAGAAACACAAGCTGGAATCAAGATTGCCGGGAGAAATAACAATAACCTCAGATATGCAAATGACACCACCCTAATGGCAGAAAGTGAAGAGGAACTAAAAAGCCTCTTGATGAAAGGAAAAGAGGACAGTGAAAAAGTTGGCTTAAAGCTCAACATTCAGAAAAGGAAGATCATGGCATCTGGTCCTATCACTTTATGGGAAATAGATGGGGGAACAGTGGAAACAGTGTCAGACTTTATTTTGGGGGCTCCAAAATCACTGCAGATGGTGACTGCAGCCATGAAATTAAAAGACACTCCTTGGAAGAAAAGTTATGATCGATGTGATAGCATATTCAAAAGCAGAGACATTACTTTGCCACCTAAGGTCTGTCTAGTCAAGGCCATAGTTTTTCTAGTGGTCATGTATGGACGTGAGAGTTGGACTGTGAAGAAGGCTGAGTGCTGAAGAATTTATGCTTTTGAACTGTGGTGTTGAAGAAGACTCTTGAGAGTCCCTTAGACTGCAAGGAGATCCAACCAGTCCATTCTGAAGATCAGTCCTGCGATTTCTTTGGAAGGACTGATGCTGAGGCTGAAACTTCAGTACTTTGGCCACCTCATGCCAAGAGTTGACTCACTGGAAAAGACTCTGATGCTGGGAGGGATTGGGGGCAGGAGGAGAAGGGGATGACAGAGGATGAGATGGCTGGATGGCATCACTGACTTGATGGACGTGAGTCTGAGTGAACTCCGGGAGTTGGTGATGGACAGGGAGGCCTGGCGTGCTGCGATTCATGGGGTAGCAAAGAGTTGGACACAACTGAGGACTGAACTGAACTGAACTGAACTGAACAAGGGTCTACTGTAAGAAAATAATAATAAACAAAAAACAAAGTGCAGGAAGCTTTGGCTTCTTCTGAATCTTTCTCTTTGGCTTGTAGATGGTCACCTACCCACTGCCTCTTCACATGGTAACCCATCTTTGTACACACACTGCTGGTATCTCTTTCTCTTATAAGGACATCAATTACATTGGATTATGAAACAACTCTAATGGCTTTATTTTAATGTACTTACTTCTTTAAAGACATCATCTCCAAATATGTTTGCATCCTAAGATACTGAGGGTTAGGATTTCAACATATGAATTTGAGGTGATACAATTTCATCCATAACAATGTATAATTCCATTTATGAATTATTATTTTGATAATTATACATATATTATTAACAGATCTGTTTTGTCTCTTTTTTTTACTAGAACTGGACTTTTATTACTAGTAATAGCACTAGTGAAAATAACACAGAGAGAAATCAAATATGATAGACCAAACTAGTGTATGAAACTCAAAGTCCCAATAACACTCAAGATAAATGTATAAATTTACCTCCTTGAAGCATTTGTATTTTTATCCAGACTTTGCTAAATTTATTATACAATTTTCTTCATTCCTCTCTTCACTTAATTATCATGTCAGATTCATCAGCAAGTCCTATCAGTACTAACTTCAAAATAAGTCCAAAAGTATTCTATATCACATTTTGTTCATAGTATTCAGCAAAATTTAGGGACCAAGCTATAATTATCCCTAAATTAGATTATTTCAATTCTCCCTAATTCCATAGTATTGATTACTCAATGAAATCTGAAAACAGAAGCCAAAATAGTATATTGTATTACTATATACAAGATGAATACATTATAGACATCTGCTGTACACCGTGGTGCCTAAAATTTACAGTATTATACTGTACACTTAGAAATCTTGTTAAGAGAGTAGAGCTCATATTGTTTTTAATATATGAAAAAAGTGAAAAAAATCACAGCCGTAAACCAAAGAAGACAATTTGTATAATCACATCAACAGATTTAGAAAAAAATGAAAAAATGAGACAAACACACATTCTTGATAAAAACCCTCCATAAAATAGAAACAGAATGGAACTTTCTCAACTGATAAAGAACATCTACAAAACACCTACAGCCTGCATTCTACTTAAAAGTGAGAAAGTAAAGTTTTCCCCTTTAAGATGAGGACTAAGACAAAGTTGTCTGCCTTCTCGTGACTCCTTTAGACCTCAAACACAAGTCTTAGCTAGTACAGTAAGGCAAGAAAAAGATATAAACATTTATTGATTAGGAAGAAATAAATTTTTCTTTCTTTTGGAAGATGATACAATTTTCCATGAAAAAATAACGTTGATAGATAAATCGTTAAAAAATCAACATCTATAAAAAACACTTCTGGAAATAATGCACAATTATGGCAAGTTTACAGGTAACAAGTTTCACATGGAATAGTTAATTACTTTTTAATATGTAAAATGTAAAGCACAAAGCTATAAAACTCCAAGAAGAAAACATAGAAGAAAAACTAGGTAGCCTTCTTTCAGTGTGGTGGTAATATTTAAGACTGTTATTGTTCAGTTGCTCTTTGACTTCACTTTGCTCATGTCCAACTCTTTGAGACTCCATAAACTATAGCACTCCAGGCTTCATTGTCCTTCACATCACACAAAGCTTGCTCAAACTCACCTCCACTGAGTTGGTGATGCAAACTCACCATCTCATCCTTTGCTATCTCCTTCTCCTCCTGCCTTCAATCTTTCCCAGATCAAGGTTTTTTTCCAATGAGTCAGCTCTTCACATCAGGTGGCCAAAGTATTGGAGCTTCAGCTTCAGCATCAGTCCCTCCAAGGAATATTCAGGATTGATTTCCTTTATGACTGACTGGTTTGATTTTCTTGCAGTCCGAGTGATTCTCAAGGTCTTCCCCAACACCATAGTTCAAAAGCATGAATATTTAAGATAAAAATGCTGAAAACATAATTCGGCAATAGAAACTCTCTCGTTGGAGGAAATGAAGAATGGCACAGCCACTGTAGAACAAAGATTGGCAGTTTCTTTTAAAACTAAATATAGTCCTACATATGACCAAGCGTTACACTCCTCCCTGTTTACACAAATGAACTAAAATTTGTGTTGACCCAAAAACTTGCACACGAATGTTTGCAGCATCTTTACTCATAATTTCTAATACTTGGAATTATCCAAGATGTCTTTCAGGTGGTGAATGACTAAATGAACTATCCAGACAGTTGTATATTATTCAGCATTGACCTATCAAGTTATAAAAACACATGGATGCTGCTTAAATACGTATTGCCAAGTGAAATAATTCAATTCAAAAAAGCTATGTACTCTATGATACCAACTATATGACATTCTAGAAAAGGTAAAATTAATGAGACAATAAAGCAGCCATTGGCCAGGAGTTCAGGGAGAGAGAAAGAATGATGATTTAGTGGAGCAGAAGGGACATTTAAGGCAGCAAGACTATTCCATAGGACATTGCAGTGGTAGATATATGCTACATATTTATCCAAAAAAAAAAAAAAAACACCACAAATCTGAATGTAGAACAAAAAGATTGACTAATGAAGCTATGCACTTCAGTTAATAATAAGGCATCAGTATTGCCTCATTAATTGTAATAAGTGTACCACACTAATGCAAGATATTAAGAAGCAACTGTGTGAGGGAGTAGAGGGAATATATGGGAAGTCTCTACACATTCTACTCATTTTTTCCTGTAAACCTAAAGATGATCAAAAATGTAGAATCTATTAAATTATATTAAATGATATTTTTAAAATAGTATATTCAGAAAATGAATATAATAAAAGCTTATATAATTGGAAGTAAAATTAATTCCATCAGACAACTGCCAAGAGTTAAACAAAGCAGGTTGATTACCACAGTAATTTATTGAATGAAAGGTTTCCCTGATGGCTAATACAACAAAGAATCTGCAGTGCAGGAGATTCAGGTTCTATTCCTAGGTGGGGAAGATCCCATGGAGAAGGGAATGTCTACCCACTCCAGCATTCTTGCCTGGAGAATTATGTGGACAAAGGAGCCTGGGGTCAGTCCATGGGATCACAGAGAGTCAGACACGACTGAGAGACCAAAACTTTACAATTTTTTTTTTTGGAATGAAAAAAAAAATTTTTTTTTAAAGCAAAGACAGAATAAGAATAATGGAGAGCATTACCCAAGGCTGGAGGCTCCCAGGTGGCACTAGTGGTAAAGAACCTGCCTGCCAATGCAGGAGACACAAGAGACACAGGTTTGACCCTGGGGTCAGGAAGATCTTCTGGAGTAGGAAAAGGCAACCAACTCAGCATTCTTGCCTGGGAAATCTCATAATCAGAGGAGCTTCATGGGCTATAGACCATGGGGTCACAGAGTCAGACACGACTGAGCACACACAATGTACACACACACTTATGTGTGTGAGCTCCAATACACAGAATATATATTTTTAAAAACACATTTATGTTTATTCAAAATCATTTAATTTTCTTACATCTAACATGTAGATAATGGAGAAAATAAATACAGAAATAACTGTCACATTACCTTGTTTTTTGATACATAATTCTTTAAATAATTTTATAGCCTTCCCACTATGCATTTGATCTTTTCTGTTTTTAATCAGTTTTTTAAATTGTTTCAACCTTTCGCATAACATCAAAAATGTCTTTCAATTTTTTTGCCACCTTTTAAAAATTCCTGAATTACACATTTTCTATGAGAATTTATTCTATATGGCCCATATTTGTCCCTTTCCTCTATGAAACATTTCCAAGCCACCAGAAAGTGGAGTATATTTAACTCTTTTGATTTTGGACTGGACTTTGGCAAATAAAATAAGGTGAAAGTAGTGGTATGCTTCTTCTTAGCCTCGACTGAAATAGGCTTTGTGTGTTTCTACTCTCTGTTTTACAATCCTGAAACCATGTGAACAAATCTGGGCTAGCATACTGGAGGGTGAAACCATAGGAACAGCATCACAAGCTTTGCAAGATTTCCTTTATAAATGACATTTATGAATGAGCCAGCCATAGCCAACACAACAGCTGCCAGAGATACCTGAGTGTGCACAGCTGAGACTGGCTAGGGATGCTTCGGTCCAAAAGAACCACCACTTTCTGCCAACCTGCAAACACATGAAGTAATCAACTGCTCCATTGCTCTAAGTTACTAAGTTTAAAACCATTTATTATATAGCAAAATTTAACTAAAATAAGAAACTTCAAAATATACATATATAATAATGACTGTCAAGATCTTTCTTCTCTTATAAGCTTTCTCCTAAAATTCTTATTATTTACTTATCTCCAAGTGTATGCCCACTTACAACTTAAACCTTTTCAATACTGAAATAATTTTTCCTTTTTTAAAATGTTTGTTGTTCTTATATTTATTTTGTTGAGTCATATTACTACAAAGTCATAAACATTTGAAAAAAATTATTGTAATCACGACTTCCTCCTATATATCACCTAATATATCACTGACTAATGAAGCATCTTAAATGTCTCATAAATGCATCATTATTTTTTTTTCTATTTATGGCCTTCACCCAGCATATATTCAACTATAGCTTAGATAATTTAATCTCTTTTTAACTGCTCTTTTTATTTGCATGGTCTTACTTTCCATCTAAACTTTAAGAAATATAATTCTATATTGCAATCATTGTGTAAAATATCTTATACAATGTATTTTTTCTTTATGCTTTTTAAAGGAAAATAATGTCATATTTGATACACACAAACAAAATATACTTTATCAGTTCTCAGATTACAAAGCCTATATTTCTACCTTAATTTGATCCTATCTTCCAACTATTTCAAAATATGCTCATTTCTCTATGACTCCTTATCTTCATAAATGCTGTTTCATCTTCCTAAAATTCCCTAAATTTATCAACACTGTATGTCAGCTGTCCTACTTTTTCTTTAAGTACCAGTTCATGTATTATCACTAGCAACTGTAGATGGAGTATATTACATAGTAATAAAAAATATGTTACCTTAAGAAATAAACAAGTATAATCATTGAGGCAATAATAGTTTGCATTTGGATTTTAAAGGCACCTTTGAATCATTCATCAAGTAATATGTCCTCTCCTTTTATAAGACTGTGTGTGTCTTCTGTGGTGTTATAGTTTAAATATTGCCAGATTTTTTTTTTTTCTTCCTAATGTCTCTGCTTCCTTCAAGTAAGTTAACAGTCACTTTTTGATAAATCGCTATATTTATCTTAATTATAAATTTTTACTTTTATAGTGACTTAAGAAGAAAAAAAAACACTGTGAGTAAAATTTTCTTTGGGCAAATAGATCAGGTACCATTGATGGTGCTGAATTTTCTACTCTCTACAATCAAGTAGTTAATATATATATTACAGGGTTCTGTGGTTTAAAGATTTCTTAGTGTCTCTTTTTCTGACTGTACTGACACAAATGAAAGACTGAAGTGAAAATTTCTTTCAAACAGTTGTCATTCCATCACCTTATGCATCAACCACTTATTCTACATCAACACTAAGGCCCCCATCATCTATCCCATCTTAGTGTCCTTGATATCTAATTGACTGTCAGCTCCTCAGTTTCATCTTTCTGTGTGCTATGCTGGTGACAATGCTCAGAAAACACTTATTTTTACTGACACCATTTAGAGATCATCTGAGATGTTGCAACTCATCTGATTTTTTTTTATTCTCACTTTATCATCTCTGTGGAAGATAGAATCATGTTAAAAATATACAAGTAACACTTGCAGCTCAATTCCAGAAAAATAAACAACCCAATCAAAAAATGGGCCAAAGAACTAAATAGACATTTCTCCAAAGAAGACATATAGATGGCTAACAAACACACAAAAACATGCTCAACATCACTCATTATCAGAGAAATGCAAATTAAAACCATAATGAGGTACCATTTCATGCCAGTCAGAATGGCTGCGATCCAAAAGTCAACAAGCAATAAATGCTGGAGAGGGTGTGGAGAAAAGGGAACACTCTTACACTGTTGGTGGGAATGCAAACTAGTACAGCCACTATGGAGAACTGTGTGGAGATTCCTTTAAAAACTGGAAATAGAACTGCCTTATGACCCAGCAATCCCACTGCTGGGCATACACACCAAGGAAACCAGAACTGAAAGAGACACATGTACCCCAATGTTCATCGCGGCACTGTTTATAATAGCCAGGACATGGAAGCAACCTAGATGTCCATCAGCAGACGAATCAATAAGAAAGCTGTGGTACATATACACAATGGAGTATTACTCAGCCATTAAAAAGAATACATTTGAATTAGTTCTAATGAGGGGGATGAAACTGGAGCCTATTATAGAGTGAAGTAAGCCAGAAAGAAAAACACCAATACAGTATACTAATGCATATATATGGAATTTAGAAAGATGGTAATGATAACCCTGTATGTGAGACAGCAAAAGAGACACAGATGTATAGAACAGTCTTTTGGACTATGTGGGAGAGGGAGAGGGTGGGATGATTAGGGAGAATGGCATTGAAACATGTATAATATAAGAAACGAATCACCAGTCTAGGTTCGATGCAGGGTGCAGGATGCTTGGGGCTGGTGCACTGGGATGACCCGGAGGGATGGGGGGGCGGGAGGGCGGCGGTGGTGGTGGTGGTGGTGGTGGTGGGGATGGCAGTGGGAGGGGGTTTGGGATTGGGAACACGTGTACACCTGTGGCGGATTCATGTTGATGCGTGGCAAAACCAATACAATATTGTAAAGTAAATAATAAAAATAAAATAAAATAAAGTATGGAACAAAGTGCAACAGAAATTAAAAAAATAAAAAACTCATGCATTGACATTGTATGGCATGCTAAATTCTTATGGGATTATAGTTGGTTTCTCTGGACAATTATATGAAAATCACAAACAATTACAAACAATTCCCAAATTATCAATTGCAGTAGGTACTTTTTAAAATTTACTTAATTAGATAATTTGTCATTCAAAATTTGAATAAAGTGTTTTATTGAAAGATATTTATCCATTGTGACTAATCATTTTCAGATGTTTCTTCTTACAAGAAAAATTGTGAATTGTACTTAACTTTGACAGCATTTTTATCTCTAACTTATGTTAAATATTTCCCATGTCAAATATCTTTACTAACTTAAAAGTAATTTTAATAAATGACTTGTGGTTGTTGAATTTTGCAATCACCTCAATAAGTTTTACATTAGTATTTATATATTTTCAGCATTTGATTTATTTATTAAATAAACTTACATTCATTATATAGATTTCCTGGTATTCAGACTGTAGTCAACAACTCACTTTTTTTTTTTTTTTTTTAGCTATAGCACCTTATTTACCAAACATGTAATTTAAAATATTATTTACTTAATTTAATATTATGGAATAATATTTGCTTAAGAATCACTTAATTTTTTAAAGTCTTTTACATACAGTCTCATTGAAGCCTCAAACAATGTTTGTTTCCTAACTGATTATTCCACAAACATACTCTTTTACTGGTTCTATCCTTGGTTCTCAACACCATCTACAAATGTCCAATCACTGTCAGCTTAATGATAGATTAAGAAATTATTATGCATCCTTAATAGTGCTAAAACATTTTCTTTACCTGTAAAATTATTGTTGTAGGCTTTTTCAAAGAGTTATCAAATTGTATTTGGTTTGATGACAATTTGTATGTTTGTAATGAGTCTTCATCCTTGTAGTGTAAGGTTCAGGAGGACAGTTTTGAATTCTCATGAAATCTAGTACAATAATTTGCATAGAGTAGACACATTAAATGTTTTGGCATAAATTATGTACACATATCATGTGGTGGATTACAAATGATAAAGATTTCTTGTATCATTTTTATTGAAAAATTTCACTTCTATAATTGCAATTATCAAAATTGTTATTTATTGTCACAATCTTTCAAAAAATAGAAACAATTTCTAGAGTTCTATGCTTCCTCTGGTGGCTCAGCAGTAATGAATCTGCCTGAAATGATGGAGATGTGGATTCAATCCCTGGGTCAGAAGACCTCCTGGGGAAAGAAATGACAACCCACTCCAGTATCCTTGCCTGGGAAATCCCGTTACAAAGGAATATGGTGGGCTACAGTCCATGGGATTACAAAAAAGTTGCACATGACTTAGTTACTAAACAGCAACAACAGAAAATGATTCAAAAAAGTGAAAATTGCTTAGGAGATTAAAACATACATAAATCTATAGGCTGTTTAAACAATAGATCTAAGGAGGATACTGCTAATTTAGGTGACTATCAAATATTATGTGGTTTTGATCATCACTTTGCCAACTTATTGAAAGACAAATTGCTGTGCCAACATCTCAATAGTTTCAAATAAATTAAGTTTAGGATAAGTTCCAAGTCCCTCCATTTTAAAACTGTGATTATTAGAAGGGTGATCCATTTCTAGGACTAATTTAGATAAACACTGTTTATGGCTTTTACTTGTTTGTTTGTTTTATTGTTGTCATTTATTTGGATGGAGAGAGAAGGTATACTAAGAGAAGTAAAGCAGCTTAAGATTTCTGTCCCTTTATTTAAGTATATATGAATTGGCGTCTTAAAACTCTGAAGAAAAGATATTTTTGGGAATTTGGAAATGGCTGTTTAGAGTAAGAGATATATAGGACGTAAGGGAAAGGTTGAGTCTGGGGAGAATCACAAATGGTAAGAAAAAAATTGGCAAGAATGACAGATGAAGGCTCCTTGTTCTGACTTGCATTTTAATGCATTCTTCCCCACTATATTCTTATTATCTGAAACTTTTAGTCAAAGTGCTATTGCTATAAACTTGCATTTTGGGGGAAATTGAAGCTAAAGAAAAATAAACACCTGGGCAGAACAGAAGGGAAAGAAGAGTGATAATTGAAACTAGATCTGGGAAGGGATATTAGGGAAGAGAAGTCATAGAAAAACATAACTGACACTTCAGGCATTATCAGAAGTATTGATAATGGTAATGGGACATTCCCAATAGGAGCTGGGATGAAAAGTGTAATAATTTTATTTGGATTAAGAGAACAAGGTGACTGTAAAAGGCTGACAAGGTTTACCCAAAGAGTTACATAGGCTTGAATATTTGAGAATATTTTGCATGTATTTAAGCATATTCAGAATGCTAAAATCTGAACAGGTGTGTTTTTTTCTTACTTATTTTAATTAAAACTTTTTTAGAAGTAGTGATTCTAATTAAAGTTGGCAAATAAATCTGAAAATGGAAAGAGGTATAAATAATAGCAATTTGCAGTGACAATCTAGAGTACAGCAGCTGCTGCAAATAAATATTTCACAAAAAATTCAAAAAGTAGGGATGATAATTGGGTAAGACAAGAGACAAAACAGAATTTCATAAACTAAATATATTAAAGAATAAAAATTCCAACCAAAAATTCTAACCAACCTGTCTTTCCCCAACCTGTTTTCTGTATACAACATGCCTGAAAAGAAAGTTTCTTAACTTTCAAAATAATGAGATTTATTTAATCATAGAATCGTATGTTGAAATTGGAAAGATGATTTGTTCTCTAACTGTAAAACATCATTTTGGGGATATGTACATGAGATGTGTAGGTCTGATAAAACCTCTGCACCACAAATTCAAAAAGTTGCAGCATGGTTTATGTCCAACAGATTTATCCATAGTCTAAGCAATTTTAAAGAATTATATTGTCTGGTACTTTGATATCTAGTCAGAGAAGTCACAAAAATCAGCTTTGAACTGTTATGGAAAATAACATGAGAACATACACTGAGAAGTAATGAGAAGCTCTAAATTGTTTACTTAGCAAGGGAACCGACTCCTTTGATCTAATGCCTGGCAGTTTCTTTTCAATCTTGTTTTAGTCCTTTGTTGTTGTTGTTGTTATTGTTTGATGCAGGTCAGGGGGCAAATGCTATTCTATCCTGTGCGTTTGGTAAGCACACTTTCCCCTCATTATCACATTATTCTTTGTTCAAAGAATATTTGATGTATATGGCAGTTTTTGAACCTCAAGGATGACTATGAACAAATATTCAAATAATGCTTTGAATTCACATCAAATACACATCAACATTTCAGAAGACAAACTGATCAGAATTTGCTAAATGCAACAGGAAGTTCATTTT
This sequence comes from Oryx dammah, assembly GCF_014754425.2. Classification (NCBI taxonomy): domain Eukaryota; kingdom Metazoa; phylum Chordata; class Mammalia; order Artiodactyla; family Bovidae; genus Oryx; species Oryx dammah. The sequence goes on along the minus strand of NW_024070196.1, from coordinate 37,780,081 downwards.
TGATAAGGAAATATAATTGGCTTGGGAAAAATTTACCACCTATGATTGAAAAAAAAAATTGTAGGAAGTATATTTGATATGGTCCATTCCAATTAAAAACAGGTACCTCTAAACAAAGACCTGCACAGCCCTCAAGATTGCCAGCATTTTCTTCACTCTGAATTAGTTTGTATTTTCCACTGAAACTATTTATTTTATCTTTAATTTACTAATGGAAATATTCATACCCAAAGCATCTTCATATTTTTGGCTGAGAATTTTCTTTTCCAATTAGGCACCAAGATTAGTGTTAAATTTTTAATGTGAACGAGAAAATAGAAAAGAAACATAAGACATGTTTCCCCTCCATAATTAAATATAATTTCTCCTAAAAATAAAAATCAAGAGGAAAAATAGAATTAAAATATAGATAATTTATTTTATAAATTAGTATTAAAAAAATAGTATTTGAGAAAGTTTTAAACAACATCATAAAATATATTCTCATTGCTATTATTTAAAGAAAAAGAATTTTCTGTTTTGATCACAAATAATAAAGTCATAAACAAAATAAATAAGGGCAAACTATTTCTACAAGAAGATTGTTATTAAAAGTTGAAATGTTAAAAAAAAGGCAAATGTAATTTTGTATCAATATATTATAATCAGGGAAAATCTGCTTTGGACACTTTCAAATGTACATCCATAATTATTGTAAAAACGTCTTAGAAAAGTCTTGGTAAATTCTGCATTTAAATTTTTTTTGCTTACTCAACAACATTAAAAGCAAAACATTCTTGTTCAATGACCATTAAAATGAAATTTTCTGCTTAGAATTTGTGAAGAGGTATCAGTGGTGAGAAATGGATTGTAAGTACTAATATGTTAGTGCCTTGATTTTTAATGATGATAGATTTTTGGAAATTAGTTTTCAAAATGTAATATTGGTTGAACAGATGTCTTTAAGGAATAGTCAACTAGAATTACTCCAATTTACCTGGTAGACCAATAAAAAGAAATTTAGGAAAATTAAACTGTTAACCAATTAATGAAAAGATCCACCAACTGCTCAGGTTTTACTATAATATTTTCTTTCTTTTTTAATATATTTAATAGTGATTCAATATATTTAATAATGATTTAATATTTGCTATATTTAATAATGATTGTGATTTTATATTTCTTTAGTTGTACCTCTACACTTGTTAAAAGTAATCTTTCTCATCTATTATATGGTTTTCTGTTTAATAGCATAAACCCATAAATACATCAAAGAAGTCATAGCTTTTATATTATAATATTGATCTTTTTCTAAACATGCACTGCTGTTTAAAATACCATGTTTTTGGTATATTTTAATTGGCAAAATGATCATATTAATACTCATTTCACACCTTAAAATAGTTTTAAGATTTTTCTGAAATATGTTCTTTGTGGATTGAATTAAATAATGTGTTAATTCATAGATATCTAAATATTGGTACTAGACATAATCAAAATATTAATAATAGATAGCAAACAAAGTAGAAAAAGAGTAAATCTTGTCTTCATGGTGCTTATACTTTAGTACAGCAAAGAAAGTGAAAGTGAAGTCACTCAGTCGTGTCCAACTCTTTGTGACCCTGTGGACTGTAGCCTACCAAGCTCCTCTGTACATGGGATTCTCCAGGCAAGAATACTGGAGTGGGTTGCCATTTCCTTCTCCAGGGGATCTTCCTGTCCCAGGGATCAAACCTGGGTTTCCCGCATTGGAGGTAGACACTTTAACCTCTGAGCCACCAGGGAAGCATAGTGAGGGACAAACAGAAAGGAAGACCAAGGTGCTGAATGAAGTGAGAAAGGGAAGAAGACAGGTTATGTTCAATCGGTATTAATATGTGTTGGAGGATTTTAATTGTGATAACCTTGTAGGACAATGTAAGAGTGTTGCATTTTAAACCTGAGTGATGTGGGAAGACAGGGGTAAAATATTAAGAAAAAGCATAAGCCTGGCTTCTGATAGATCCAGACTTGTTATATTATCATGAAGAAAACATACAAGCATGAGCTTTTATTCCTAATTATCTATAGTTGCACCTATAGCATGGTAAGACTTGCCTGGTGGCTCAGACAGGAAAGCATCTGCCTACAATGAGGGAGGCCTGGGTTTGATCCCTGGGTCGGGAAGATTCTCTGAAGATGGAAATGGCAACCCACTCCAGTACTCTTGCCTGGAAAATCCCATGGATGGAGGACCGTGGTAGGCTACAGTCCATGGGGTTGCAGAGTCTGACACAACTGAGCCTCTTCACTTTCTATAGCATGATAAAGCAACCAAGTATATAATCAACTTTGTATATTGCTACAGGATATAAAAATGGTGTGTGCCTTAATCAAGTTCATATCCACGTTGGCTACACTGGCCTCATTTATAATCAGAGCTTCACACAGTGGAAAATATTTTGAACTTTCTGAAGAAATCAGTCTAGTCAAAGCTATGGTTTTTCCAGTAGTCATATATGGAGATGAGAGTTGGACTATAAAGAAAACTGAGCCTTGAAGAACTGATGCTTTTGAACAGTGGTGTTGGAGAAGACTCTTGAGAGTCCCTTGGACTGCAAGGAGATCCAACCAGTCCATCCTAAAGGAAATCAGTCCTGAATATTCATTGGAAGGACTGATGCTGAAGCTGAAGCTCCAATAATTTGGCCACCTGATGCGAAAAACTGACTCATTGGAAAAGACCCTGGTGCTGGGAAAGATTGAAGGCAGGAGGAGAAGGGGACAACAGAGGATAAGATGGTTGGAAGGCATCACTGATTCTATGGACATGAGTTGAGTAAGCTCCAGGAGCTGGTGATGGTCAGAGAAGCCTGATGTGCTGCAGCCCATGGGGACATAATCGAGTGACTGAACTGAAGTGAAGAAACTCTATATGAGATTAGACTATCTGATGTAGATTTTTTTTAAAAAAATATGAAACTTAGATACACTTTCATAAATCTTCAGTTATGCCAAATATGACATTTCCATATGAATACATTTATGTATTTGGGCTTTTATATACATATGAGAACTATTCTAATATGTGATACAGTATTGTCTTTGACTCCCATAATCTCAGTAAGCACTCTCTCATCTTCCATAACACTCCATAACAAATTAAGTAAGAGTATCAAAACTGGTAGAATAAAAATCAGTCAAGCTTTGTCAATGAAAATGCATTCAATGTCAAGTAAGTTGCAGATATTCCTTTAGGTTTTTTTTTAATAAAATGGAGAAAAACAATAACATCTATCCCACTGGAGTTTTTCTAGCTAGTTGATTAATAATACATGCAAAGTATTTGGAATGATACTCAGCACACTGTAAGGTTTCATAATGGTTACCTTTTTTTTTTAACCTCTGTTGAATCAAAATAGTTAATAAAAAGAAGAGTTAAGAGGGATGATCTTTTGTACTTATGGAGGGCATGGCATTACAGACTTGAGTCAGAAAATTCAGAAGAAATCACACAGAGTCAATAAAGTCTGAGAGATCCAAAACAAACATAACTGCATCGAAATAGTTTTTTTTTTTTTTTCCGTTTTAAACACAAGAATGGATGTAACCAAAAACACAAAGTTCTCACCAACAAGAGACCTAGTCTTATTTTAAGCTGCATGTCACAGAAAAAAAGATTAAAATTATTTTGTCGATATTTCTGGGCTCTCCATTTAGATCTACTCATCTACTTTTTAATTCTTTTAGCATTACTACACTATCTTCATTATTGTAGCTTTTAGTAGATCTTGAAGTTAGGTGGTGTCTATCTTCTGACTTTGTTCTTTAACATAGTTTGGGATCTTCTGGGTCTCTTTTCTTTTCATACAATTTTTAGAATTGATTTCTTAACACCCAAAAAATAACCTGGTTAGATAAACAGAAAGACATGTAAGCTTCAACAGTAAAGATAAACTATTTCTAGAAACTTTAAGCCATCTTCACTACATGGATGTGGATATCCTCACCAAAAAACTTCTCCTTGGACCCATGTTGTCAGTCATGTTTCTGCAGCTCCCTGATCTCAATCAAGTTTCCCTCGACATATTTTTTTCAACTCTTAATGCCTGTCCACTCTGATTAGTAGATAATTAATTGCTTAGTTCATACATTAATTGATTGATGGTTCCTTGAATAGCACTAAGTGAATAAAATCCCTATAACAAGGTGTACAGAGCTATTATGTAATTGGTTAAGAGATACTTTTACAACTTATAGAAATATTTTTAAAGAAAATATTTTAAGGAAAAATATAAATATATATCTTATAAAAATAAATATTAAGCCTCTCTTTCTTCACTTTAGTGTATATGTGTAATTTTTATTTTACTATGTATTTTAAGGAATTATCTTAAAAACTTCTACATTTTTAACTGCTCACACTTCCATCTATTTGTTTTGTTCTTCTATTTTCTTTTTGGTAGGATTACTATATTACTCACTTTATCTTTATTTTTCTAATATATGTATTTATATACATATTATAAACAGTATGTGATATGTGCTGTGCTGTTGCTTCAGTTGTAACTGACTCTTTGCGATACCATGAACTGTATGTGGTCCATCAGTCTCCTCTGTCCATGCGATTCTCCAGGCAAGAGTACTGGAGTGGATTGCCATGCCTTCCTCCAGGGTATTTCCCTGACCCAGGGATGTGTGTGTGTGTGAAGTCGCTCAGTAGTGTCCGACTCTTTGCGACCCCGTGAACTGTAGCCCGCCAGGCTCCTCTGTCCTTGGGATTCTCCAGGCAAGAATACTGGAGTGGATTGCCATTTCCTTCTTCAGGGGATCTTCCCACCCCAGGGATCAAACCTGGGTCTCCTGCATTAAAGGCAGATGCTTTATCCTATGAGCCAACAGGGAAGCCCGACCCAGGGATAGAACCTTGCATTTACTGCACTGATAGGTGGGTTCTTTACCACTAGTGCCACCCGGGAAGCTCTGTATGTGATATAGTTGTAATTAATTTCTAATTGAATATGTCTTTAGATTGATGTTTTTCAAATTCCTGAGTAATTATATATATTTTTGATTGTTAATTTTCGATTACACTTAATACTTTAACATTGCTTAAATTTGTTTTGTAATATTATATATTTATGGTCAGTTTTCTTTTAGGTTTTAAAATATAGTAATTCCCAATTCAGGGATCAAACCTAGGTCTCCTGCATGGCGGGTGGATTCTTTACTGTCTGAGCCACTAGGAAAGCCCAATAAAAATGGTGTATTATTCATTTACAAAATCTCAATAGAGTCTAAAGCCTTAAAATAGAGACAAATATCAAACAATTTTGTAGTCACTGTATTTATTGGGTTTCTAAGATCCTCTCTATGATAAAGAAAACAACTTCCATATTTTAAAAACTTAGTTTTATTGTGTTCTTATGGTAATCCAATGACATTCTTTATATAATTTTGCTGAAAATATATGCATTTTGACAACTTGTAAAGAGCTAAGATTTAAATATGGAGAAAAGAACACAACTCTCATCATCTATTTTCCAATCCTTTGTGTCTGTAAATCAGCTATGTATTTGATTTTTCTTTTTGGAAGGAAGTAATGTCTTTAATTCTGAAATTGTAATTGTTTTGATTTATAGTTGACAGAGCTTATCTGCTTTTAACATTTGTACTACCATTCAAACAGCATAAGGAAAGAGTATTAGGGAGAAGACATGTTGCTGAATTAGAGAGTGCCACAGGAAATGTTTAATGGAAATTTAATAGATGTTTTAGAAGAGAGGGGGCCACATTCTAATCCTTGATTGTTATCCCATCTGCATGATGAACCTATTATAGCTCAAATGTTTATCAATGTTCACACAAATGGAGAAGCTAATGGGATTGATTTTACTGTCAATAGCCTTCCATCTTCAGATCTGTCAGGGCTGAGAGAGGCTATAGCCACAGGCTCTGGCTCTCTCATCTACCATGAATAGTAAGCTGGTGCCTTTCTGGTTGAACACACTATGCAGAAAATAAAGTGGAAGTATACAATCAGATTTTTGTCTCCAGATAACAGCAACAGATAAAATAATACAATTGTGACTTTTCTTCAGATATTTAATAAGTGGGAATAATTGTGAAAAATGTTCATATAGTTGTTATATGGTCTGCCAGAGCATTCATGCGTGCTCAGTTGCTTCAACTGTGTCCAACTTTTTGTCACCCCATGACTGTGGTGTGCCAGGCTCCTCTATCCATAGGAAGGTCTAGGCAATATATTGGAGTGGATTGCCGTATCCTCCTCCAGGGTATCTTCCTACGCAGGGAACAAAGCCAAGTCTCCTTGTCTCCTACATCTTCTGCATCTCCTGTATCTCCTGCACTGCAAGTGGATATTTTACCCTTTCAGCCACTTGGGAAACCCAAGGTCTGCTGGTAATGTCATATAACAAAAGCCCTTTCATAGTTAAGTACAATTAATCCTTGAATTTCTCAAATATACCTTGAGAACTTTCCAATTTGTTTCCCTAAATTATTTCCCCCAAAAAGTTTTAATTTATTCTATTCCTAACAATATATAAGGTATATTTACTGATATAAGTTACTTTAAAACAGTAAGATTATTCATTGATACTACTTGAACAAATTTCATTATTTAAGCGCAACTTATTTGTGTTAATGTAATTTGATTTTGAAAAACTTCTTATTCAAGAAAGACAGGTTGGTTTCACCTTGATTACTCAATTAAACCCAAGTAGTTATATTTGATGAGATAACTGTGGAAGATTATGTATTTTAAATCAAATTTTCATTTTTTCTTATCTCACCTCTGGAGAAAAAAATATCTCCCCAGCTCACTGACGTGGGGCTTTTCCAAGTGACCAGCTTCAGCAGAAGTGACAGTGAGTTGATACCAAGATCTCATTAAAAGTTCATCTCTGTGGGAGCTTCTAACTCTTGTCAAGAAAAGAACATTCCTGCTCCTGCAGTCTGGACCCCAGAATAAGACTTTGGAAGAGAATCTCTTCGACTGGGCTGCAAGTCTGCTCTTGAAGCAGAGCTTCTCTTCCTATCCCACAGAACTGTAAGGAAGATAAATATATGCAGAAATGTTTCCAGGTGATGAAAACACAGTATTATGCTGAACCTACAATGCAATGTGTGAAAATAGTGTGAAGATATTCTGGATTAGAAATAAATATTCCAGAAAATACTGAATTTTATTAATCAATGATCTTCACATAGTGCCTCATTAACAACACTCAGTTTTTAGAATTTTCTATCTAAGACTTGGTTCTTACTACAAACCTGTACTAGAACGAGTCCTGAAAATATATTTAGGAAACATTATAAGACACAAATAATTTTAATAAAGCTATTAAGTATTAAGCTCATTGACATTATGCATTCTAATACATAAAAATTTTTTAATAGCAAATATATTTATTCAGGTAATAAGTTATTCGTGAGGTGTATAGAAAAAAATTTGCCCTTAAAATAAATCTGGTCTTGCCTAAAAGATGGGTTACCACTATCTTTCAAGAAATAATCTTTTTGAACCTTATAAATGTCAGGCTTCATAATGTCTCATGTGTGGTTATTCTGATCATTACATATGTCATCTTTTATAAAGTATTTATTAAAGATATTCACAATGAATCACAGATTTAAAAAGCCATAAACCATGATCAATGTTACATTCTTATATTGAAATAATCATCTTTGCTACATAAATCTGTAATAGCTTGCTTTGTTTTTATATTCTTTCACTAACTCTTTTTTATCACACTACCAAATACTGTATCATTGAATTTTTTCATTTATATGAATCTGAGAATCATTATTCAAAGTATGACTTGTTTTTCTTTGGTTATAAATATTGTTATCATTGCTCTTATTTCCTTTATGCCTTTCCTGCAAAGATAAACACAAAAAACATCTTCAATTTTAAAAGAATTATACTAGTTTTTTGATTGAAACTGCATTAAACATATAAGTTCTTCCAGGTATATCCAATCTTTCCACCTAAAAGTAGTATATTTTACCATTTATTTAAAATTTATTCATTACTGCTACAGATAATTGTGATTTGTTCTTCTGATGGTTCAATTATGTCTCCTATTAAGATTATTCCTAGGCATTTCTTTGTGTGTTGTGTTTATCGGTTAACTTTCAGGAAATTTATTCACAGTTAAGCAGTTACTTATCTCTTGTCTGTGTGTCAGGTACTGTACTAGACATTTAGCATACTTTTCATAAAAATGCTAATAGCATAAGGTAAAGATTCATACATTCTAGGATGACAACACCTCACCACTCCAGTGTTTGAAATATTTCCATTGAGTTCTAAAATATACCTTGAATGTTATCATCCTTTCTGAACCTGCTTTCTTCAAGGAAAAATGTTACTCAGAAACCTTCAAAAGCATGGTTCCTTTCTTTCACACTGATCTTTTCTGCTACTGCTGCTGCTAAGTCGCTTCAGTCATGTCTGACTCTGTGCGACCCTAGAGATGGCAGCCCACCAGGCTCCCCCGTCCCTGGGATTCTCCAGGCAAGAACACTGGAGTGGGTTGCCATTTCCTTCTCCAATGCATGAAAGTGAAAAGTGAAAAGTGAAGTCATTCAGTCGTGTCCGACTCTTCGCGACCCCATGGACTGCAGCCTACCAGGCTCCTCCGTCCATGGGATTTTCCAGGCAAGAGTACTGGAGTGGCCAAATGCCTTGCTTCATTCTTATTGCTAGTTTGAGACTTTTTTTTTTTTCCTTAGATGTGTTTTTTCATTGACTGTGTTTACTCGCTACACACATATTCAGCATCCATTTCATTCCATGATTTCTTAATATTTCTCATTGATATATATCTTTTGCTTAGTGGCTTAGCTGTGTCCAACTCTTTGAGATACTATGGACTGCAGCCCACCAGGCTCCTCTTTCCATGGGGATTTTCCAGGCAAGAATACCAGAAGAGGTTGCCATGCCCTCCTCCAGGGGATCTTCCTAACCCAGAGCTTGAACCAAGATCTCCCACAGTGTAGGTGGATTCTTTACCAACTGAGCCACCAGGGAAGCATATATTTCTGGGTGACTCAGTAGCTCCACGGTTTCCTCCTTAACATACTGTCTACTTATTTCCTAGAACTTCTGTCCACCACTAATCTTCATCCTACTTTCCTTATTTGCTTCTAAGACTTTGTCCTTAGCAATAAAAATATACTCTTTGTATCAGTCAGGGTCCTAATAAACAGAAATCTCATTAAAATTAACATAATTAATAGGAGATTTATTTGTAAAATGACAATTATTAAAAAATATGGGAGGGAAGTAGCAGAGCCTCAATTATAATAAGTAACAATACTTTATAAAAAATAAAATTATATTATTCCTAGATCTCAAGGGATAATCTAAGAAGAAGAAGAAGGTGTTATGTAGACAAGATTCCTAGAGACATCAGTGTCCTTGGGTTGAGGAACAAAGTGTATAAGGGAAAGGGGTCACAGAGAAATGAGTTCATAGACTACATTTCCTAATCTTCTTCAGTGTGAGTTTTAGTTTGAGTTATCTAGACTTACTCTGTACCCAGAAGGTAAGGAAGAGCATAAATGTTATTCATGGAGGTGAGTCTCCTGGGAAAGAGATCAACATGAAGGACAGAGGGTAGATCAGGAGAGGCAAAAACAATAAATGTAATAAAATTTCATGGTATTGTTCAGTCACTAAGTCGTGTCTGACTCTTTGCAGCCCCATGAGTTGCAGCATGCCAGGCTTCTCTGTCTTTCACCATCACCCTGAAGTTTCTCTTACAAATGCCATTGAGTTAGTGATGCCATCCAGCCATCTCAACCTCTATAGTCCCCTTCTCCTCTTGTCCTCAATTTTTCCTAGCATTAGGGTCTTTTCCAGTGAGTCAACTCTACACATCAGGTGGCCAAAGTATTGGAACTTCAGCTCCAGCATCATTCCTTCCAATGAATATTCAGGGTTGATTTCCTTTAGGATTGACAGGTTTGATCTCCTTGCTGTCCAAGGCACTCTCAAGAGTCTTCTCCAGCACCACAGTTTGAAAGCATCAAATTCCATAATCAATTTAAATCATTTTGCCATCTATATGCCTATCACACTTTTGATAACAATCCAGTTTCAATATTTAAAACCCCCATGTAAAATGTAATCATCCTATAACCTTTGTCTCTTTCTCAATTTATATATGTCCAAATCTACTTTGCACAATTAATTTACTTGTCAATCAGAATATTCACAAATTTGCATTTATCAACAATTATTTTGCCACTTTTTTGAACTAAACTTGAAACTCCAATCCTGATTAGTGCCAAATCTCTGCTTACTCTATGTTTAAAATACATCTTTATCTGGTGAGAAATAATAATACAATTATCATGACATATTACACTCCTAGTGCTTCTCAGCAAATGTATTGGCTTCCTGAATTACTGCAACAAATTAACACAAATTGGGTGACCTCAAACAACAGATGTTCATTCATTCTTTTACAGTTCTGAAGTCAGTGAGTCCAAAAGTAAAGTGTTTTCATTGTTGGTTCTTGCTATGGGGACTCTGAGGGAGAACTTGTTCCATAACTACTTCCTTGCATCTGATGGTTGCTGAAAATCCTTAAATTTGTTAGCTTCTTGTGATACAACTCCAGTTTATGCTTACATTATAATGTAACATTCTCTATATGTGTGTATTGATTTGTCCAAATTTCCCCCTCTTTATAAATACAATGGTAATCACCCTTTTCCAACAAGACAAGAGACAACTATACACACGGCTATCACTAGATGATCAATACTAAAATGAGATTGATTACATTCTTTGCAGGAAAAGATGAAGTTCTATACAGTCAACCTAATCAAGACTGGGAGCTGACAGTGGCTCAGATCATAAACTACTTATTGCAGAATTCAGACTTAAATTGAAGAAAGTAGGAAAAACCACTAGGCCATTCAGTTCAGTTCAGTTCTGTTCAGTCGCTCAGTCGTGTCCAACTGTTTGCGACCTCATGAATCGCAGCACGCCAGGCCTCCCTGTCCATCACCAACTCCCAGAGTTCACTCAAACTCACGTCCATCGAGTCAGTGATGCCATCCAGCCATCTCATCCTCTGTCGTCCCCTTCTCCTCCTGCCCCCAATCCCTCCCAGCATCAGAGTCTTTTCCAATGAGTCAACTCTTCGCATGAGGTGGTCAAAGTACTGGAGTTTCAGCTTCAGCATCATTCCTTCCAAAGAAATCCCAGGGCTGATCTCCTTCAGAATAGACTGGTTGGATCTCCTTGCAGTCCAAGGGACTCTCAAGAGTCTTCTCCAACACCACAGTTCATGAACTAATATCCTTACAGTTATACAATGGAAGTGACAAATAGATTCAAGGGATTAGATATAATAGAAAGAGTGCGTAAATAACTATGAATGGAGGTTCACAACATTGTACAAGAGGCAGTGATCAAACTATCCCCAAATGTAAAATGGCAAAATGTTGCCTGAGGAGGCCTTACAAATAGCTGAGAAAAAGCAAAAGGCAAAAGAGAAAAGGAAAGATACACCCATCTGAAGGCAGAGTTCCAGAGAAGAGCAAGGACAGATAAGAAAGCCTTCCTAAGTGAACAATGCAAATAGAGAAAAACAATAGAATGGGAAAGACTAAAGAGCGCTTCAAGAAAATTAGAGATACCAAGAGAGTGTTTCATGCAAAGAGAAGCACACTAAAGGACAGCAACAGTATAGACCTAATGGAAGTTGAAGAGATTAAGAAGGGTGACAAGAATACACAGAAGAACTATAAAAATAGGTATTAATGACCTGGATGACCATGATGATGTGATCACTAACCTAGAGCCAGACATCCTGGGCCTTAGGAAGTAGTACTACAAACAAAGCTAGTGAAGGTGGTGGAATTCCACCAGAGTTAATTCAGATCCTAAAAGATAATGATGTTATAGTACTGCACTCAATATACCAGCAAATTTGGAAAACTCAGCAGTGGCCACAGAACTAAAAAGTTTAGTTTCACACCAATCCCACAGAAGCACAATGCCAAAGAATGTTGAAACTACTGCACAATTGCACTCATCTCACATAGTTGAAAGGTAATGCTCAAAATCCTTCAGGCTAGGCTTCAGCAGTACATGAACCAAGAAGCTCCAGATGTAAAGCTGGATTTAGAAAAGGCTGAAGAATAAGAGATTAAATTGTCAACATTCACTGAATCATAGGAAAAGCAAGGGAATTCCAAGAAAACATCTACCTCTGCTTTTTTGACTAAAGCCTTTGACTGTGTGACTCACAACAAACTGTGAAAAGTTCTAAAAGCATAAAAATATCAGACCACCTTGACTCCTGTGAAACCGGTATGCAGGTAAATAAGTAACAGTTAGAACTGGACATGGAACAACTGATGGGTTCAAAATTAGAAAAGGAGTAAATCAAGGCTGTATATTGTCACCTTGCTTATTTAACTTCTATACTCAGTCATGTCCAATTCTTTGACCCCATAGACTATACAGTCCATGGAATTCTCCAGGCAAGAATACTGTAGTGGATAGCTGTTCCCTTCTCCAGGGGATCTTCCCAACCCAGGAACAAAACTGGGGTCTCCTGCATTGCTGGTGGATCTTTACCAGTTGAGCTACCTGAGAAGCCTTATGCACAGAACATCATGCAAAATGAAGGGCTGGGTGAATCACAAGCTGGAATCAAGATTGCTGAGAGAAATGTTAATAACCTCAAATATACACATGATACCACCACAATGCAATGAGAGGGTAACAGGCAGGAAGGCCAGGGGTCTCCAAATAGAGGAAATAGGGTGCAATGTCAGACATTTTTTTATCTCTCCCTTAAGCAGCAGGAGGAAACAAACTACAAGTGTCAGATTTTTTTTTCCTTAAAAGGAGATTTCTCTATGGAAATGCTTTTCTTAAGCTCTGTTAATGAAACTATGGATTTGCTTTGGAATTTGCCTTTCTTCAAAATGGTTCCACCTAAGACTAACTTTTTTTTCCTTTTCTCAAATCTTGGGCTAATAATAGCTCAACAAAATCATATTCATATCAATTGTTTTATGGCTGGGGGATGACATACCTCATGCCACCCTATCTCAAAAATGCATATTGTGGGAGAAGGGCCTTGTGAAACTCCTTCAGCCTTGAGGTGTCTCTCTTATCTGATTAATAGCTTTCTAACAGACATAATTTAACTTATATGCAGAGTACATCATGAGAAATGCTGGGCTGGAAGAAGCACAAGCTGGAATCAAGATTGCCGGGAGAAATATCAATAACCTCAGATATAAAGATGACACCAGCCTTATGGCAGAAAGTGAAGAGGAGCTAAAAAGACTCTTGATGAAAGTGAAAGAGGAGAGTGAAAAAGTTGGCTTAAAGCTCAACATTCAGAAAACGAAAATCACGGCATCCAGTCCCGTCACTCCATGGGAAATAGATGGGGAAACAGTGGAAACAGTGTCAGACTTTATTTTTGGGGGCTCCAAAATCACTGCAGATGGTGACTGCAGCTATGAAATTAAAAGACGCTTACTCCTTGGAAGAAAAGTTATGACCAACCTTGATAGCATATTCAAAAGCAGAGACATTACCTTGACGACTAAGGTTCGTCTAGTTAAGGCTATGGTTTTTCCTGTGGTCATGTATGGATGTGGGAGTTGGACTGTGAAGAAAGCTGAGCACTGAAGAATTGGTGCTTTTGGACTGTGGTGTTGGAGAAGACTCTTGAGAGTCCCTTGGACTGCAAGGAGATCCAACCAGTCTATTCTGAAGGAGATCAGCCCTGGGATTTCTTTGGAGGGATGATGCTGAAGCTGAAACTCCAGTACTTTGGCCACCTCACATGAAGAGTTGACTCATTGGAAAAGACTCTGATGCTGGGAGGGATTGGGGGCAGGAGGAAAAGGGGAAGACAGAGGATGAGATCACTAGATAGCATTGCTGACTCATTGCATGTGAGTCTGAGTGAACTCGGGGAGTTGGTGATGGACAGGGAAGCCTGGCGTGCTACGATTCATGGGGTCACAAAGAATCGGACACAACTGTGTGACTGAACTGAACTGAACTGAACAGACATAAAACAGATTGCTAAAACTAAGGAGGGGCACTCTCTGTCCCCCTTCTGATGTCTATGTCAGAAGCTTTCTCTGTCCCTTTTTATACTTTAATAAAACTCTGCTACATAAAAGGTCTTGAGTGATCAAGTCTGGTCCCTGGTCCCAAAGCTAAATCTTCTTCTTCGGAGATCACGAATCCAACACCTTTGGTGGAAGGTACTTACCTTTCACCATAAGCTACCAGCAGAAAGCAAAGAGAAACTAAAGAGCCTCTTGATGAGGGTGAAAGAAGAGAGTGAAAAATCTGGCCTAAAACTCAACATTCAAAAAACTAAGATCATGGCATCCAGTCCGATCACTTCATGGTAAGTAGATGGGGAAATAATGGAAACAGTGACGGAATTTATTTTCATGGGCTCCAAAATCACTGTGGACAGTGACTGAAACTATAAAATTAAAAGATGCTTTCTCCTTGGAAGGAAAACTATGACAAAGCTAGATAGCATATTAAAAAGCAGAGACATCACTCTGCTGGCAGAGGTCAGCATAGTCAAAGGCTATGGTTTTACTAGTAGTTGTGTATGGATGTGAGTGTTGGACCACGAAGAATGCTGAGCACCAAAAAATTGATGCTTTCAATTGGGGTGCTGAAGAAGACTCTTGAGAGACCCTTGGACAGCAAGGAGATTAAACCAGTCAATCCTAAAGAAAATCAACACTGGATACTTATTGGAAGGATTGATGCTGAAGCTGAAGCTCTAATACTTTGGCCACCTGATGCAAAGAGCCAGCTCATCAGAAAAGACTCTGTTGCTGGGAAAGATTGAGGTCAGGAGAAGGGAGTGACAGAGGATGAGATGGTTGGCTGGTATCATGGCCACAATGAACATGAGTTTTAGCAAACTGCAGGAGATAGTGAAGGACAGGGAAACCTGGCACAGTGCAGTCCATGGAGTCGCAGAGAGTCGGACATGACTGAGTGAGTGAACAGAATGTCTTAGTAGAATTAGGATCACAGTAATCAGCTGAAACTCCAATACTTTGTCCACCTTTGGTGAAGAGTTGACTCATTGGAAAAGACTCTGATGCTGGGAGGGATTGGAGGCAGGAGGAGAAGGGGACGACAGAGGATGAGATGGCTGGATGGCATCACTGACTCGATGGATGTGAGTCTGCGTGAACTCCGGGGGTTGGTGATGGACAGGGAGACCTGGCCTGCTGCGATTCATGGGGTTGCAAAGAGTAGGACACAACTGAGTGACTGAACTGAACTGAACTGAATCCAGTATGACATTATCTTAGTACAACTAATTTTGTTTTGGGTTGGCCAAAAGTTTCATTCAGATTTTTCTATAAGATATTATGGAATGAAATAACATGCCTATTTCCAGATGAATTCACAGTCAAAAGTACTGGGTAGATATGGATATTTGTGGAACACCTTGGGGTTTTGCAGGTGGCCTTGTTGGTAAAACAACAACAACAACAACAACAAAAAACCTGCCCACCAATGCAGGGGATGTAAGAGACACATTTCAATCTTTGGGTCTGGAAGATCCTCTGAAGGAGGGCATGGAAACACACTCCAGTATTCTTGACTAGAGAATCCCATAGATAGAGTTGCTCTGTGGGCTACAGTCCACAGGTTCACAAAAAGTTGGACAAGACTAATGAGATCTAGCAGGTACAGCACCATACAAGTTTTTCTTAAGCACAGGCTCTGTGCCACTTTTCTAAATTTATATTTCACTCTTTCTCCTCTTATTATAACATCACATAATGATCTTGGCGTGTGTCGAGGTCCTTTAATGGACTGGAACCTGTTGGTCTGGAGTCGACAATAAGAAAGTAAACGAGAATGAGGCTGCTACTCCTTGGTTTACACAGAAAGCCAACAAAGCCCCTGGCACGGGGCTTGGTCTGTTCACGGAGGCCTCAGGTGCCCTCTCGATGGGGTGAAGGCACAGAGTGCCTTCTCAAGAGGGTCTTAGAAGCCCGGGCAGGAAAGTGAACTCAGAGGGCCTCTGCTCTCCAAAGAAATAGCCTGAGAGAGAGAGAGAAAGAAAGAGAAAGAAAGACACGGGACCAGAGCTCTGATGGAGCAAAGATGTTTTAATCAACATGGTGTGGGCATATATACTGTCTTACAAGGTAGTTATTCTCAGCAAAGATAAAGATTAAAATTCCAGACTTACAAAACATAGGTGATCCATATTAAAGAGAGAGAGAGTCATAAACAATCACTTTTACCATATGGTTCACAAGAAGGAAGAGGGTACTTATCACCATGCTAAGTTGCTTCAGTCATGTCCGACTCTGTGGGACCCCACAGATGGCAGTCCACCAGGCTCCCCCATCCCTGGGATTCTCCAGTCAAGAACACTGGAGTGGGTTGCCATTTCCGTCTCAATGCATGAAAGTGAAAAGTGAAAGTGAAGCCTCTCGGTTGTGTCCGACTCTTAGTGACCCCATGGACTGCAGCCTACCAAGCTCCTCCCATGGGATTTTCCAGGCAAGAGTACTAAAGTGGGTTGCCATTGCCTTCTCCCACTTATCACCATATAGAAACACTAATGAAGGACATGCCTGGATTCCTCAGTCCTGGGAGAGGTTTGCCTCTCCTCTTAATTCCTGAGTATTCAGGAATTAATAAGGAACAGAGAATTCCTCACAGATCCAAAACAGCACACAGGAAGCCTCCTGTTAAATGAATCCTGACAGGTATGTATTTAAATAAGAAAATATAAAATGTAGATTAAATTCCTTCATGTGTTATTACAAAGTCTCTTGGTAATTTTCCTCTTAAGCCTTATATACTGTCTTCACTGCTCTTCTTGTGCATAGATCATCTCAGTCTCTAATTAAGTTTAATCTAACCATTATTTCAAAAGATTCTACCCTTTTTGCCTATGGAAGCATTTTGCTCACCAAGTGATGTAAAAATGACTACCACCAAGCAAGAAAATAATCATAATGTCTAGCCTCTAATAAAATTTCCCAGATTACACAATAGAGAAAAAAGGACTAATGAAAATGAGACAACAAAATATAAAGTATCCTAATTGGAAGGCACAGAGAATAGGGTATTTTTAAAAATTCTGTTTATTTATTTATTTATTTTTGCCTTGTGGTAGGTGTTCATTATTGCATGGGCTTTTCTCTAGTTGCAGAGAATGGGGGCTACTCTCTAGTTGCTCTGCAGGGGCTTCTTATTGTAGCGTCTTCTTTTCTTGAGGAGCACAGACTCTAGGTCAGGTGGGCTTAAGTAGCTGTGGCTCCTGGCCTCTAGAGCACAGGCTCAATAGTTGTGACACATGAGTTCAGATGCTCTGCAACATGTGGGATCCTCCTGGATCAGGGATTGAACCTATGTCTCCTGTAGTGACAGGCAGATTCTTTGCTACTAGACCACCAAGGAAGCCCGACAATAGAGTATTTTTAAATACAAACAAGATATTACTGAGCTGTGGGAAAATGTCAAGCAGCCTAATATTGTGTATTTGGAGTTACCAAAATAGGGGTGGTATAGGTAGAAAAAAAAATAATATGAACAATGGCCAAAGGTCAATACTTTTTCTGAATGTACTCCAATTTATTAACACAAATAATCCAATAATTTCAACAAACTCCAAATGCAATGAATAAGAAGAAAATTATATCAAGGCATGACAGAGTCAAATTACTGAAAAAAAATATATATAAAAGGAAAATTTTAAAAGGAGCCAAAGGAAAAAGATACAGAGAAGCAGATAGTGATGAAAGGAGGTACCCTGTTGGAAATAAAGGGAGTAGAGGAACACTAAAATATTGAGTGGGAAAAAATGTGACCAAGAATTGTAAACCTATTGGAAATGTTTCATAAATAATGTGAAAATAAATAATTTTTCTCACATCCAAATGTGGGAGCAGTTTCACCAGCAACAGACTTGCATTACAGATATATAAAATAACATTCTGCAAGAAGAAAGAATATAGTGGAGTAAAATATAAATCTTAAAAAAAAGGAAGTAGAAGATTACAAATAGCAAATACACAGTTAATATATGACATTTTATGAATTATTTGAATGTTTTAGAAGTTTTTAAAAACAAAAATATGTAGTGTGGTATATGCAGCATAAATTAAAAAAAATTGTGGCTAATGTAACAACAAAATAAATTCAAAAAGTGAAAATATTCAAAAGAAGATAGACAAAGAAGAAAGAGCGATAAAAATAGATGGAAAACATGTAAAACAAATACTTAAGTGAGACTTTAAATGCCAAAATATCAAAAATAACATGAAATGTAAATCATGTAGGAGCCACAGCGAAAAGAAAAGATTGTCAGATTGGATCAAAACATAAGACCACATATCTCCTGTTAATTGAAAATATACTATAAATACAATAAAACATTGTAAATTAATGTACCATGCACTTAATAATAGAGCTTCAAAATACATGAGCAAAACTTGTAGTACTTCCCTCAAAAACAGACAAATCCAAATTATAGTCATGTTCCATGTGGTAAAACTTAAAAAAAAGACATTGCTGCATTGTTGATGCCTAAACTCCAGAGTTGAATTGAATTTCAAACAGTTTTTACTTTTTAAAATTTTTGGTATTAATGTCTTCTTTCTGGTTCAGACTTTGAAATAAATTGAAGGTACTGTCCAGATATCCTGTAGAACATCCTTCAAATTGAGTCTATCTTATTTTTTTCTAGTAATAGTTCTATGATGAAATTTTTGAAAGAATACAGCAGAAGTGAAGTGATTTTCTGGTCATATCATGCCAAAGGTTACATGATATTCTCATGACACCACTGGTGACATTAGGCATCATTGATTGGACAAGAAAGTATTGCCAGATTTCTCCACTGCAAAGTTGCTGTTTTTCTCTTTCTTTAATATATATTTTTTGGAAGCAAGTAACTAAATTTTTCCAGTCTCATGGAGTAATGCAAGAACTAAACCCCCTTCCCATAGGGAGTATTTATACATATTATTTAGAATTCTTCTATAAGGAAGATTTTTCTCTCCTCTCTCTTTTGCTTTTTCAAAAATTGTATCACTATGGACTCACACATATTTGCTGCATTTTTGAGGTTATATTTCAAATCTACAATATCATGTTGTTGAAATTGTTGCAGCTTTGGCTTTGCTGGTGGCTGAGATGTGAAAGAATCTGCCTGCATTGCAGGAGACCCTGGTTTGATTGCTGAGTTGGGAAGATCCCCTGGAGAAGGAAATGGTAATCTTCTCCAGTATTCTTGCCTGGAGAATTCCATGGACAGAGAATCCTGGTGGGCTACAGTCCATGGGGTCACAAAGAGTCAGACACAACTGAGCAGTTAACACTACTACTATTATCCTAAAGATATGTAAATATGCAACAAAAGAGTAAAGTAACTTACAAATTTACATAGATTTATTATCCATAATAACCAAAGTATGGAAACAATCATGCAGTCTTGTATATTTTTATGGTTGATGTGGATTATTTTCCCAATTTATTTGCTGGCCTAATCTATAAAGGGAATACACATGCCTTCCCCTTTGACTTTATTTGGAAGTACAAATTGCTCACTAATGGAGTGGGAGAGAAGCTGATATATGCCACCAAAATTTTATAAAATGTGTGGTCTTCTATTTTCTTTTTCTTTTACCGATACCATGAAAATGAAACATCTAAATTAGGGCCTATTTTCTCAGCTTGGATTGAAGAGGTCATAGAAAGCAAAATAAGGAGAAAGAAATAACTTTTGTAATGCAATACAGATTTGTGGGTTGATTCACTTGGTATGTCTCTTGAGAAGCATTCCTTCTTTTAACAGCACATATTAGAAAATCCAACATTAAAAATATAATAATAAATAAAAGCATATTTTGAAAAATCCTTCAAAGTCTTCATCTCTTAGAATCTTGTGTAGAATCTCGTGCTTAATCCTTGTGCATTATAATTCATAGCCCTAAATATCAGTGTAGTAAATAACAGAGATCAGTGGTTCAAGCAAAAGAGGACTATGTTGAATCTACAAAACTTTTTGGTTAGTTTAGCTACCAACATTAAAGTCAAATAATTGTTTTGAAGTGAGGAGATTTTGAATGACAGAAGTGAGTAAGTCAGAGTTAAATCAACTTAATTCATTTGCCAAGCTCTTCCTCTAAGATATTGAAATGTAAAATAATATTATTTTGTAACATTAACAAACCTCCATTTCCTGTTTTTCTTCATAATTTATTCAAGATTCAGAAGGGACACAAAAATTTGCATAGTATTGAAAAGTTCTATACAGACTAAGGAACATTTTACAATCTTTCCATTAATAGTGACTTTAAAAGTATGTGGTTTTAGATGCAACATGCATTGTTTTTTTCTTACACATTTATAAATTGCTACTGAATCAACTGCCATCTATTTATAAAAATTTGCTAAATTATTTATTTTCTGTTTCTTTTTTCTTCCATATTAATTTCTCCTCTGTCCTTCCATTCTCATTTATCATCTGTAATTTAATTAATTCATCTATTAATATACTTGCCATAATAGTGGTGGTGTGCTGGGAGGGATTGCGGGCAGGAGGAGAAGGGGATGACAGAGGATGAGATGGCTGGATGGCATCACCGACTCGATGGACAAGAATTTGAGCGAACTCCGGGAGATGGTGATGGACAGGGAGGCCTGGCGTGCTGCAATTCATGGGGTCGCAAAGAGTCGGACACGACTGAGTGACTGAACTGAGCTGAACTGAACTAGAGAAAGGACATATAATTTTGTGACCAATTCATATTTTGAGTATGTATGGTTTGTTAGTGTTTTCTACTTAGTTTCACATTAATCAATTGATTTATTCAAAATTTATTTGATATTATGACACCAATTATATTCTAGACACTGGCTTAGGTACCTGAGATTAGGCTATAAGCAAAACCCACATGATTTAAATTTAACTAAGAAAGGGGATGATATTAACAAAAACCCCATTATCTAATTTCAATTGTAATATTCATAAGAAAGGGAACAACTAATCTTGTTTGGCAGAATTGGGGAAGGTCTCAGTTAATGAGAAACAATGAGGCATGAGGAGTTTTAAGGAGTTAGTTATGGAATAAAAGAAAGAGAATTCCAAGGATAACAGCATTTGCAAAACTCGTGAAATTTAAAGGAGATCTGAGGAAACTAAGAGAATATATGTACTACCATCAGAGATTCGTATATAATTAATTATTATATGCAGCTACAATCTTACTAAACTTTGGATATCATAGTTACATTAGTTTTGCAAAATAAGCTTTATCCATCTTCATCTTTCTCTGTGTGAGTATCCCAGAGAGATTTAAGTAGCAAGGGCATCATCTCACTAAATACTAGGAGTGCTTAATTGTTGTAATACTTTGGTTCTAGTCTGAGCACAATTATTTTTCTACCTTTCAATCCAGATATCCCATTGACCTTTGGTGTTTGACTGCTGAGTCTTAATATATTTAAGCATTTCAAAGGCAGTATTAACTTCTCTGTCTCATTTTTTCCTTAACATTTTATTTTACTTATAATTAGAGGATAGTTACTTTACAAAATAGTGATGGTTTCTGTCATAAATTAACATGAGTTAGCAATAGGAATACACATGTCATCTCCCTCTTAAACCTCTCTCCCACCTCTCTCCCCAATCCCACCCCTAGAGGTTGTCACAGAGCTCTAGCTTTGGGTTCCCTGAATCACACAGCAAATTCCCACAGGCTATCAATTTTACATATGGTAATGTATATTTTTTAATATCACTCTCTCAAGTCTTCCCACTCCCTCCATATTCCACTGTGATCAAAAGTCTGTTCTTTATGTCTGTTTCTCCTTTGTTTCCCTGCAAATAGGATCATCAGTATCGGCTTTCTAGATTCCATATATGTTTTGATTTCTTCCAAACTGTGGACATAAAAAGCTGGCAGTGACATTTAATGCTGCTGCTCTCCTCCTTTCTAGCATTTTAAAATATTTTTGCAGTATAGTTGATTTACAAAATTATATTAGTTTTCCCCTTCATGGATCACAACCTTGTGGCAAATGGGCTTGCATAACTCAACAAAGCTATGAGTCATGCCCTGTAGGGCCACCCAAGATGGATGGGTCATAGAGAAGAGTTCTGACAAAATATGATCCAATGGAAGAGGAAATGGCAACCCATTCCAGTATTCTTCCTGGTAGAATCCCATGAACAGTATGAAAAGACAAAAAGATATGACATCAGAAGGTGAGCCCCCATCCCAGGTTGGAAGATGTCTAATACACTACTGGGGAAGAGAAGAGGGCAATTATTAATAGCTCCAGAAATAATGAAGTGGCTGGGCTGAAACAACACTAAATTGTAGATGTGTCTGGTGCTCAAGGTGTGAGGTTGTAAAGAATTAATAATACATTCATTGTTGTTCGGTAACTAAGTTGTGTCCGACTCTTTGTGACCCCATGGATTGCAGAACACCAGGCTTCCCTCTCCTTCACTATCTCCTGGAGTTTGGTCAAACTCGTGTGCAGAGTTGATGATGCCATCCAAACATCTCATCCTCTGTCATCCCCTTCTCCTTCTGTCCTCATTATTTCCCAAGATTAGGCTCCTTTTCAATAAGTAAGCAGTCAACTGTTTGCACAATGTGACCAAAGTATTAGAGCTTCAGCTTCAACATCCGTTCTTCCAATGACAGCCCTATGCTGTAAAGAATAATATTGCATAGGAACCTGGAGAGTTAGGTCTACTATGTGTTCATTTACTCAGCTGTGTCCGATTCTTTGGAGCCCCATGGAATGTATCTGGCTAAGCTCCTCTGTCCATGGACTTTTCCAGGTAAGAGTACTGGAGTGGGTTGCCACTTTCTACTCCAGGGCATCTTCCCAACCAGGGATCAAATCTGTATCTCTCATGTCTCCTGCATTGGCAGGAAGATTCTTTACCACCAGCACCACTTGAGAAGCCATAAATCAAGGTAAATAAGATGTGCTCAAGCAGGAGATATCAAGAGTGAACATTGATATATTAGAAATCAGTGAATTAAAGTGGACCAGAATGGGCAAATTTAATTCAGATAGCTATTATATCTACTACTTTGGGCAAGAATCAATTAGAAGAAATAAAATAGGCCTCATAGTCAATGAAAGAGTTTGAAATGTAGTACTTGGGTAAAGTCTCAAAAATGACAGAATGATCTCATTCCATTTCCAAGGCAAACCATTCAATGTCACAGTAATCCAAGTCTCTGCCCTAACCACTGATGCTGAATAAGCTGAAGCTGACTAGTTATATGAATGCATACAACACTTTCTGGAAGTAACACGCCCCCCCCCAAAAGAAATATATCCTTTTCATCATAGGAGATTAGAATGCAAAAATAACAAATCAAGAGATATCAGGAATAAAAGTTAAGTTTGGTCTTGAAGGACAAAATGAATCAGGACAAAGATGAACAGAGTTTTGTCAAGAAAGCAGGTTAGTCATAGCAAATACCCTTTTCCAACAATCCAAGAAATGACTATTCACATGAACATCACCAGATTGCCTATACTGCAATCAAACGGATAATGTTCTTTGCAGCCAAACATGGAAGAGCTCTATACACTCAGTAAAAACAAGACCTGGAGCTGAACGTGACTCAGATCATGACCTTCTTATTGCAAAATTCAGGCTTAAAATGAAGAATGTAGTAAAAACCACTAGGCCATTCAGGAATGACCTAAATAAAATCCATTATGATTATACAGTGGAGGGGACAACAGATTAAAGTGATTAGATTCAGTAGACAGAGGCCTAAAGAACTAAGAACAGAGATTTGAAACACTGTACAGGAGGCAATGACCAAAACTATCCCAAAGAAAAAGAAATGCAATAAAGCAAAGAGGTTGTCTGAGGAGGCTTTAAAAGTAGCTGAGGAAAGAACAGAAGTGAAAGGCAAGGGAAAAAGGGAAATATATATCCAACTGAATGCAGAGTTCCAGAGAAGACCAAAGAGAAATAAGAAGGTTTTCTTAAATAAAAGATGCAAAGAAATAGAGGAAAACAACAGAATGGGAAAGATGAGAGATCAATTCAAGAAAATTTGGTGCTATCAAGGAAACATTTCATGCTAGGATGATCAGGGTAAAGGATAGAAAGTGTAAGGACTCATAGAAGCAGAAGAGATTAAGAAGAGATGGCAAGAATACAGAGAAGAAAGGTCTTAATGATCCAGATAATCACAATGATATGGTCACTCACCTATAGCCAGACATCTTGGAGTGTAAAGTCAAGTGGGCCTTGGGAAGTATTAGTATAAACAAAGCTATTGGAAGTGATGGAATTACAGCTGAGCGATTTAAAAACATGAAAGATGATACTGATAAAGGGCTACACTCAATATGTCAGCAAATCTGAAAAATGTATTAGTGGCCACAGGACTGGAAATGTCATTTCTCATTCCAATCCCAAAGAAGGGCAATGTCAAAGAATATTCCAACTACCATACAATTGCACTCATTTCACATGCTAGCAAAATTATGCTCTAAAAATCAGTGAACTAGGCTTCAGCAGTATTCCAGTATTCAAGAAGTTCCAGATTTCCAAGCTGGATTTAGAAAAGGCAGAGGAATTAGAGAACAAATTGCCAATATCTGCTGGATAATAGAGAAAGTAAAGGAGCTCCAGAAAAACATCTACATCTGCTTCATCGACTATACTAAAGCCTTTGACTCTGGATCATAACAAACTGTTGACAATTTTTAAAAAGATGGAAATCCAGACAACCTTAACTGTCCTGAGACATTTGAATGTGGGTCAAGAAGCAAAAGTTAGAATGGGGCATGGAGCAACTGGCTGGTTCCAAATTGGGAAAGAAGTACAACACCACTGTATATTGTTACCTTCCATATTTAATTTGTCTGCAGGGTACATCAGGCAAAAGCCCTGGCTGAATGAATCACAAGCTAGAGTCAAGATTGCAGGGGCAGTCATCAACAACCTCAGATATACCAATGATACCACCCTAATGGCAGTAAGTAAAGAGGGACTAAAGAGTCTCTTGATGAGGTTGAAGGAGGAGGGTGAAAAAGCAGGCTTGAAGTTCAGCATTAAAATACTAAGATTATGGCATCTGGTCCCACCACTTCATGGCAAATAAAAGTGGAAATAGTAGAAGGGTGACAGATTTTATTTTCTTGGGGACCATACACACTGCAGATGGTTACTGAAGCCATGAAATTAAGACACTTGTTCCCTGGAAGAAAAGCTATTACAAACCTAGACAGCATATTAAAAAGCAGAGACATCACTTTGCTAAGAAAGGTCCATCTATTTAAAGCTATGGTTTTTCCAGTAATTATGTACAGATGTGAGAGGTGCTGAGCACCAAACAATGGATGCTTTTGACTTGTGGTTCTGGGGAAGACTCTTGGGAGTTCGTTGGACTGCAAGGAGATGAAACCAGTCAATACTAAAGGAAATCAACCTGGAACATTCATTGGAAGGACTGATGCTGAAACTGAGTCTCCATTATTTTGGCCACCTGATGCAAAGAGTAAATTCATTGGAAGATACCTCGATGCTGGGAAAGTTTGAAGGCAAAAGAAGAAGGCAGCAGAGGATGAGATTGTTAGATATTATCACTGACTCAGTGGACATGAATTTGAGCAAACTCCAGGAGATAGTAGAGGACAGAGGAGCCTGGTGTGCTACAGTACATGGGGTCACAGAGTTGGACAAGATTTTTCAACTGAACAATAACAACAGATTAGTTTCAGGTATAATGTATAACAAATAATTCAGTTATACATATACAGACATTTATTTTATTCAGATTTTAATTTTGTGTATTTCTTTTTTCTAATCATATATTCTTTATCCTGTGATAGATACTATCTATCTATTTATTCTATTTTGCAATGATTAGTCCTTTTATTCTGGAATATAGGCTCAAAATGTCAAACTACAAACACATACTTTCTGTGCAGTGGATTTATGTAAAAAATTGTGATGCTTGGTAAAATTTCAGGTGGATTACATCAGAAATGATCACTTATAAGTACATAGATATATGTTTTCTGATAAAGAAAATATGTTCAAATTTTGAAAATTTGCTAAAATCCTCAATGTAGGATGAACATACATATCAAAATTTTTATGTTGTAGAGATAGTGTTTGCTATAATTGCAGGTGATTTTACTAGCTTACATTAAGTACATGGATAAATTTAATAGGATAAGGGTTAACTGTTATGTATCTTTCCAAAATAACATCAAAAATTATGACACAGACACTGAATATAGATGTACAGAAGAATGAAGCAGAATCAGTTCAGTTCAGTTCAGTTCAGTCACTCAGTCGTGCCCAGCTCTTTGCAATCCCATGAATTGCAGCACACCAGGCCTCCCTGTCCATCACCAACTCCGGAGTTCACCCAAACCCACGTCCATCAAGTCGGTGATGCTATCCAGCCATCTCATCCTCTGTCGTCCTCTTCTGCTCCTGCCCCCAATCCCTCCCAGCATCAGAGTCTTTTCCAATGAGTCAACTCTTCGCATAAGGTGGCCAAAGTACTGGAGTTTCAGCTTTAGCATCATTCCTTCCAAAGAACACCCAGGACTGATCTTTAGAATGGATTGGTTGAATCTCCTTGCAGTCCAAGGGACTCTCTAGAGTCTTCTCCAACACCACAAGTCAAAAGCATCAATTCTTCAGCGCTCAGCTTTCTTCATAGTCCAACTCTCACATCCATACATGACTACTGGGAAACCATGGCCTTGACTAGATGGACTTTTGTTGGCAAAGTAATGTCTCTGCTTTTTAATATACCATCTAGGTAGAGACACCCAAAATGAATACACACAGGTAAATTTATGATACAAATGGCTAAAAAAAAGTGTTTGCAGTTGGAGAACTTGAAACATACATGTACAAAAATAGAAATTGTAATTGCAATTTAGACAGTGGTTGCTTTTAAATTAAATGTTTATTAGTAATAATCTCAAGATAGAAGTAGAAAAGTAAGTTCCAAAGTCACTTTCATTCTGGGATTTCTCTTTATAAGTCTCTTGAGACTACATTTCTGGGTAAAGTTAAAAATGCGAAGACTAGATAATTACATTCAGACAGTGAGTTCTGTATATATAAATAAATTCATATATCTCATATAGCCTCTGCTATCTCCTCAGTTTTATTGCTGAGAAATTTTACAATCAAGCATAATATAAGCACATCTTTTGTCTAGTGGGTAAGGAGAAGAATCTGAAAACCATTGGCAAAAACTAGGAAAAATAAATTCACTATTGAATTTATATTAAAAAAGATGACTTGGGTCAAGATTACTTGACCAGTTATCAAACTTGATTATAATCCTATAGTGACTAAGACTAAACATTGTATAAATAGAGATCAGAGATATTATACCAATAACTATTCATTCTTCTAATATAATTAAAAATATGAAATCTCTACCCTATTAACATTTTTAAGTGTACAAAAGAGTCCTATAAGCCATATGTGAATTATTGTACAGAAGATAACTAGAACCTTCTCATCTTGCATGACTGAAGCTTTGTATCCATTGAACAGCAACTTCCATTTCCCCTCCCCTCAACCCTGGACAATATCATTCAATTTCATATTTTTATGAGCTTGCCTACTTCAAATCCTTTACATAAGTGAGATCATGCAGTATTTTCCTTTCTGTAACTGGCTTATTTCACTTAGCTTACAGTCCTTGAGTTCATACAAGTTGTACCATATGACAGGATTTTGATCTTTTTTTAAAGATTAGATATTAGTTAATTTTAAATATATACCACATTTTCTTTACTTCTTCATGAATTAATGCATATTTATGTAGTTTCTTCCCCTTGTACTGAACATAATGTTTAAATGATATGGAAGTGTAGATATATTTTTAAGATGGTGTTTTAAGTTTTTTTTTTAAATAAATAACTAAAAGTGGAATTGTTGGATCATATGGTGGCTCTATTTTTAATTTTGGGTGGGGGGAATTATTCTATTTAGATAGTAGCTGATTATTTTACATTCCTATAAACAGTACACAGAGTAAAAATTTCTCTAAATCTTGCGAACACATCTTGCTTTCTGTTTTTTTTTTTTTTTATAATGGTCACCCTAATAATGCTAAATCTTTGAGGTTTTGTTGTTTCTTTCCCTGATGATTGGGGATACTGACCACATTTTCATACACCTGTTGGCCATTTTCTTGCTTCACTGAAGAACTGTCTATTCAAGTCCTTTGCTCAGATTCTTTAGGTAGGTTATTTGCTTATCCAGTTCAGTTCAGTTTAGTCACTCAGTTGTGTCCAACTCTTTGCAATCCAATGGACTGCAGCCTGCCAGGCCTCCCTGTCCATCACCAACTCCCGGAGCTTTCTCAATCTCATGTTCATCGAGTCTGTGATACCCTTCAGCCATCCCATCCTCTATCGTCCCTTTCTCCTCCACTCTTCAGTCTTTCCCAACATCAGGGTCTTTTTCAGTGAGTCAGTTCTTCACACCAGGTGGACAAAATATTGGAGATTCAGTTTCATCATCAGTCCTTCCAATGAATATTTAAGACTGACTGGTTTGATCTCCTTGCAGTCCAAGGGACTCTCAAGAGTCTTCTCCAGCACCACAGTTCAAAAGCATCAATTCTTTGGCTCTCAGGTTTCTTTATGGTCCAACTCTCACATCCACACATGACTACTGGAAAAAGCCATCACTTTCACTAGATGAACCTCTGTCAGCCGAGCAATATCTCTACTTTTTAATATGCTGTCCAAGTTTGTCATAGCTTTTCTTCCAAGGAGCAAGCATCTTTTAATTTCATGTCTGCAGTCACTATCTGCAGCAATCTTAGAGCCCAGGAAAATAAATCCTGGCACTGTTTTCATTGTTTCTCCATCTATTTGTCATGAAGTGATGGTACTAAATGCTCAATAAGTAATCATTTGCTTATTACTATTGAATTATATGAGTTGTTTGTATATTCTGGATATTGATTCTTTATCAGATATATGGTTTGCAAATATTTCTCCCATTCTACATATTGTCTTTCAATCTGTGTGACTGTTTTCTTTGTGGCATAGAAGTTTTTTAATTTGAGATAGTTCCACTTTTTATTTGTTTATATGGCCTGTACTTTTGGTATCATACATGGGGAATCATAGCTAAGATGAATATCATGAAGTTTTATGCCTGTGTTTTCTTACAAGAGTTTTATAACTTCAGGACTCATGTTCAAGTCTTGAGTACATTTGGAGTTTATTTGTGTGTATGGTGTATGACAAGGCTTTACGAGCATTCTTATGTTTGTGACTATCCAGTTTTCCCAGTACCATTTGTTGAAGAGACTGTTCTTTCCCACTTTTAGTCTTGGCAACCGTGTTTCAGATCAGTTGACAATATATGCAAACATTTATTTCTGAGATGTCTATTTTGTTCAGTTATTCTATGTGTCTGCCTTAATATCAATATTATCTTGTTTTGAATACTATAGCACTGCAATATATTCTGAAGTCAGGAATATGACATCTCTAGTTTTGATTTTCTTTCTGAAAATTGTTTTATCTAATTGATTTATTTTTAGAATTTTGTGATTTTCTTCAATGCAATGGGAATTTTAATAGGAATTGCATTGAATCTGTATATAATTTTCAGTTCTGAAGTTTGAGTGCTAAATTAAGTTTTCCAACCATTGAATATGGAATGTCTTTCCGTTAACCTTTTTTAATTGCTTTCAGCAATGTTTTGTAGTTTTTAGTGTACAAGTATTTTGCTTCCTCAATTGGTTTTTCTAAAATAATTTATTCTTTTTATATTATCATAAATTAAATTGTTCTCTTAATTTCCTTTTTGGATTGTTCATTGTTTGTGTATAGAAATGCAAATAACTTTGTACATTGAGTTTTTATCCTGCCAATTTGCTAATATTTTATTAGTTCTCTTTATTGTGTTTTTAATTGGTTTCCTTGTTTAACTTATAAGACAATTCCATCTGTGAACAGAGATAAATACTCTTTCTTTCCAATTTGTATATCTTTAATTCCTTTTTCTTGCCTAATTGCTCTAGCTAGAAATTCTAATACTGATATTAAATAAAAGTAGCAAAGTAGCCATTCATGGCATTTCTTATCTTAGTGGAAAAGCTTTTAATTTTTCCCAGTTGAATGTAATATTAACTGTAGGGATTTCATGTATCACTTTTATTATATTGAAATAATTTCCTTCTATTCCACTGACAGTTTTTATGAGGACACCCTTATTTATGATGAGTTGTTTTTTTCTTGCTGCTTTCAAAATTTACTTTTTGTTCTTTGACTTTTGATAAACTAATTACAATATAACTGTGTTCTTCCTTAGATATTCACAATAACTGGGCTCTACTGGGTTTCTTGAGGGCTTCCCACGTGGTGCTAGTGGTAAAAAACCCACCTCCCAATGAAGGATATGTAAGAAATGAGGGTTTGGTCCCTGGGTTGGGAAGATCCTTGGAGGAGAGCATTGCAACCCACTCCAGTATTCTTGCCTGTAGTGTCCCATAGACAGAGGATCATGGTGGGCTATAGACCATAGGGTCACAAAAAGACAGACATGACTGAAGTGACCTGGCATGCACACACAGGCTTCTTGAATCTGGATGTTCATTTCATTTGACAGATCTAGGAAGTTTTCAGCCACAATTAAACTTTCTGCCACTTTCTCTCTCTTTCTTCTGGGGCTCCTATAATGTGCATAATGGTTTGCTTTCTTGTAAGTCTCTTTGGCTCTCTTCATTCTTTTTTATTCTTTCTTTGTCCTCTGATTACATAATTTCAGGTGGTTTATATTTTAATTTGATGAATCTTCTGCTTGATCAAGTCTACTGTTTAATTCCTCTAGTGAATTTTTCAAGTCAATTATTTCATTGCCTACACAAAAATTTCTTTGGCTACATTTATTATTTTTATCTATTTGTTGATATTCTCATTTAATTCCTGCATAATTTTTCAGAGTTCTTTGAGCATCTTAGTGACAGTTATTTTTAATTATTTTCCAAATAATGCATATACTTCTGCTTCTTTATGGCCAATTTCTGATGATTTATTTTGTTACTTTAAGTTTCCATCTTTATTTATGTGCCGTGTTACTTCGTGTTGGGAACTGAACATTTAAAATACAAACAAACAAACAAACAAAAAAACAGCTACAGTTTCCAGGTTTGCTGGATATTTTTAATAGGGAAGATATTCACCAGAAATGTGAGGATGTCCCCCATTTTTCTGTGTATTTGTCTTCCTTGCAGTTTTACCTGTAAATTTCTAACTAGAGAAGTTTTGTTAGTTTTTTTTTTTTTCCAGAACCCTTTATCTCCTGCTCTCTCTGATGTCTGTGTGCAGAACTGCATGCTCTCTGGAGCTACCTAAAATCTCCCAGCACATTTTGTTCCCAGAAGACCCAGATATCTAAAGCATGCCTGGACCCATCAGTGTTCTGATTCTGGTGAGAGAAAAAAAAGAAAACAACATACATAAAATAAAAGCAGTTGCTTGGGCAGTCACCCATAGCTGGAATGATGAGTGCTTCATTCTTCTCTTTTTTGTCTATGGGAGAAGCAACCAATCTATATCAGCCTTTGGCTGCTGTACATTGGTTTCCTTGGAGTAACATAAGTGGCCCAGTTTTGTTGTTGTTGTATGTTCTGAAGCGTGTAGGGTATGTCAGCATACTCTGCTATCAGCACATACTCAAGTTTGTCAGCACCCTGAGACAGAAAAGCCAGAAACCAGCTCCTTGGCAGCGTTCCCTGAAGCTGAACAATTGCTTGCAGGCGTGCTTCATTCAGCCTGAGGCTTTCTTCCTTGGGATCTGCACTGAGCAGCAGGAGGGATAATGGTGACTCAGTGTATGATAGTTCAGGCTGCCATCTTTTTTTTCAATGGCCCCTGACTGGCACCTTTACCTGTAAGCATTTATATTCAAGCAAGATAGAAACTGATCCCTTGGGAAACTTCCAGTAAAGTCTAAATGTTAGGCTTATGTTTACGTCTTCTCTTTCCCTCCCCACGCAGATGCTGAGAATTGGGTTTCTGCCTTATTGATTATCTTGGCACTGAGCCAGCTGAAGGGCTCTGACAAGTTTTACTGCCATGAATTTTCCTACTAGCTTTGATGCAGCTGTTTTCATGCTTGCCTGAGGTGCAAGAGTCTCTTAACTGTTTCATAGATTTCTCACAAAGGATTTTGGTCCACAAGTTGCTGTTGAATCAGCTGAATCACAAAATTTAATCTCCATGGTTGAAGGAGACTGTAGTGTTTCCTATTCTCGCTATCGAAAGTCATGTCTCTCTGTACACTGTTATAAAATCAAATCTTGGAAACAGAATTTTGAATGAAGTGAAAAGGATATTTTTGTTACTTTTCCAGGTAAAAAGGAGAAAAATCAGGATTCTGCTTCAAGAAACTATGTGTCTGAATCCCAGAGAATTTAATGAGGGGTTTTATAACAGTCAATCAAAAGGATCTCTGATAATATTAGAGTGTGAGCAGGGCTTGCATTCCATTAATCTTGGGTCAAGTGGTCAGTCTCCTAGTCTTGATGAGATTCTCTGATTCCTTTAATTTTGTCTCAGGTGGTTTCTCCACTGCTTCTCCCTTGATCAGCAACTGTTTGAATCCACCCTTTGGGGTTCAGGGAAGGTCATGGAGGCTGGAGCCTTGCCTAGAAGAAATAGGGTACAGAAAAGACTCTATGCCTGGGAGCCCCAAAGGCCCCCACTTGGTTTCATTCTTCAATCTTTCTGACATCACTCCCATTAATAGTTTGTATTGAATCATTTTTCCTGTTATATTTTCTTGTGATTAATACAATTTGGAGGAAAATGTAGCCTGAATCTGTAAAAATGTGAAGAGAAAGATGACCAGGTAACAAAAAAGAGAAAGAGAGGGAAAGAAAAGGAGAGAGAAAGAATGTGGTAAAGCAAGGCAGAATATTCCTAGCCTCCATCCCAAGCGGTTGAGAATAAGACAGATTTTAGTTCCAAAGAATAATGGAAGGCACATTATGGCCCCATAAAGTTAACAAGTTAAACTTTTATTTACAATCAGAAACACATGGTCTGTTCCAAGAAATGCCATGTCATAAATGTAAAGCAGAAAAATTAAAAGCAAATCCATACCTAGGGTATCAACACCCAGAATTATACAATTTATTCACTGATCAGGAATATTTAAATAAATGGTCATGGAAAGTCTACAAATTAACATTTTTATTGTGTGTGTAGTTAAGGGTAACATCAGCTGTTACCATTATTATAATTAATGTAAATTTTGTTTTTGATTTTCAGGCAAAATCATAAAATTTTAAAAGTTAACCAGAAATACATAAGTAAAGGCAGTAGATAAATCAAAAAGTTACAAATAAAATAACAATACTAAAATTATTGAAAGATCCATCCATATCCTGATACCTTCTCAGAGGTTAAAGTTCTAAAAGTAATGATGCTATTGTTTAAAAATAAAATGTAATAAGATTAACCTTTATCTAGAAGAGACTGTCTTGTGAAGATCAGAGGTTTCAGTTGAATGTTGGGCTGCTTAGTCATAACTTTTGCTTACTGTGATGTGGAAAGCAAAACTGGGCAAAGGGATTTAAAACTCATTGTATTTTAAACTCATTTTTTTCTGTGACACTAGATCTATAAACTTAATTAGATCTACATCAAAGTTTAGGTAGATTTTAAAGGTAAGTGAAAATGTGACCACATGAATCAACTACATCTGTGATGAGCATCACAGGAATTATTATTTTAAAATACAGTGATTTGAATCCTACAAACCAGCCAGCTAAATCCTGGATTTTAATGGAAGAAGAGGGTGCTCTAAACATTGACACCATAAAGCTCCCTAGATGAGAACTTTAATTTACAAGTGAGATTAAATGGTTTATGGCATTCAAATATTTTCAGTTCAGTTCAGTCGCTCAGTCGTGTCCGACACTTTGCGACCCCATGAATCGCAGCAGGCCAGGCCTCCCTGTCCATCACCAACTCCTGGAGTTCACTCACACTCACGTCCATCGAGTCAGTGATGCCACCAGCCATCTCATCTTATGTCGTCCCCTTCTCCTCCTGCCCCCAATCCCTCCAAGCAACAGAGTCTTTTCCAATGTGTCAACAGTTCTCATGAGGTGGACAAAGTACTGGAGATTCAGCTTCAGCATCATTCCTTCCAAAGAAATCCCAGGGCTGATCTCCTTCAGAATGGACTGGTTGGATCTCCTTGCAGTCCAAGGGACTCTCAAGAGTCTTCTCCAACACCACAGTTCAAAAGCATCAATTCGTTGGCACTCAGCTTTCTTCACAGTCCAACTCTCACATCCGTACATGACCACTGGAAAAACCATAGCCTTGACTACATGGACCTTTGTTGGCAAAGTAATGTCTCTGCTTTTGAATATGCTATCAAGGTTGGTCATAACTTTTCTTCCAAGGAGTAAGCGTCTTTTAATTTCATGGCTGCAATCATCATCTGCAGTGATTTTGGAGCCCAAAAAAATAAAGTCTGACACTGTTTCCACTGTTTCCCTATCTATTTCCCACGAAGTGATGGGACCAGATGCCATGATCTTCATTTTCTGAATGTAGAGCTTTAAGCCAACTTTTTCACTCTCCATTTTCACTTTAATCAAGAGGCTTTTTAGTTCCTCTTCACTTTCTGCCATAAGGATGGTGACATCTGTTATTGATATTCTGGCAATCTTGATTCCAGCTTGTGCTTCTTCCAGTCCAGCGTTTCTCATGATGTACTCTGCATATAAGTTAAATAAGCAGGGTGACAATATACAGTCTTGACGTACTCCTTTTCCTATTTGGAACCAGGCTGTCGTTCCATGTCCAGTTCTAACTTTTGCTTCTTGACCTGCATATAGGTTTCTCAAGAGGCAAGTCAGGTCACGTGGCCCTGTCTCAGATTCCAGAAGACCTTCAGTTAAGGTAAGAGGTCTTCGCTCCTATGGCTGGAGGGCATGCCTAATGAAATCTTAATTCTTTTACAATCTCTCATTTCTTGTTCCCTCGAACCTCCCACATACAGGCAGGTGGCAGGGGGCACAATTGAGGGACTCTGGAGAGGCTACTCTTCAGCATGTTCCAAAGGCGCTATCTGCTGGGCCCCAGTAGCTGTTACACAAGCTGGTGGGGGTTCTTCTGTCCTTTCTCTTCTCTGTGCCAAGGATCAGACCAATGAAATTGTGAGCACTGGTCAGATATTTAGCAAATTTTCTGGTGGGCTATGAAGGGGATTCCTTGGCACGTTTTTCCCACTGCTTTTTCCTCCTGTCCTTCAGCTCTCTCCTGGGACTCAAGCCCGGTCAAAACTAATGAAACTCAGGCTCTGATGTCTCATTGCAAAAATTGAGAGACAAAGCGATAAGAGGTGGATTTGTTAGGATCCAGAGAGAAGCCTGACCTCAGACGTGGGGTAGCTTCTCTCAGCCACGCTCTGTGCACCATCGCAGCCACCCGTGTCCAAGGTCAGGGGCAGAAGCTGGGAGGACCCCATGCCTGAGGGGCGGCAGCCAAGAGGAGTTACCCATGTTCGAGGTCAGGGGCAGCGTCTGAGAATGCCAGGCTGAGACGACGCAGGAATGGCTGAGAGGAGCTACCCTGCATCAGAGGTCAGGGGCGGCAGCCAAAGAGTACCAGGTTGCCACAACGCAGGAGCAGCTGAGAGGAGCTACCTGATGTCTGAGGTCAGGGGCGGCGGCCGAGAGGAGCAACCCCACACCTGAGGCCAAGGGCGGCAGCCAGGAGGAGCAGCCCCAAGTCCAAGGAGCAGTGGCTGAGCCGGTGCAGGAGAGCCTAGAGGAGATATTCTACTTTTGAGGTCAGGAGGGGCAGCAGTGAGGAGATACCCCTTGTCTAAGGTAAGCAGCAGTGGCTGCACTTTGCTGGAGCAGCCATGAAGAGATACCCCACATCCAAGGTAAGAGAAACCCAAGTAAGACGGTAGGTGTTGCACGAGGGGATCAGAGGGCAGACACACTGAAACCATACTCACAGAAAACTAGTCAAGTATTCTAGTCAATAATAATTAAGAATGCCCACCCCCCAAATAGAGAATATATTGACTTTAACTGATACCAAAGTGCTGTGATTTGGACTATAGGTACTACAAAACTAAAGAACCTCATAGAAGTAATCAGATTTTTGCAAGCACTTTACCCTGGGGGCATTTTCTGATTTGTATGTGGGCAGGGAGTAAAGGATCTGAGCATAAAACCAAAAATAGACAATGGAGGAAAAGAGAGATCAGAAGAGTTTTGGAAAAAAATAAATCAGGAAACTTGGATGTTAGTAGGTTTTCCCTTAGTAAAGTTGCTGAATTTTGGCAAAAACTGAAACCTAGACTTGACTTAACAAAGTCCCCAATTTTATCACAGAGTTCAGAAACCACTTTATTTGCTTAACAGAAGAGTCAGTCAAGTAAAGAGAAAGGTTATCATTTGAGTCCCCATGACGCAGTGGTTAAGAAACCACATGCAGTGCAGGAGACACAGGAATCATGGATTCAATCCCTGGGTCAAGAAGATTCCCTGGAGTAGGAAATGGCAACCTACTCCAGTATTCTTGCCTGAAAAATGTCATGGACAGAGGAGCCTGGTGGACTACAGTCCCTAGGGTCACAAAGAACCAGACACAACTGAGTAAGCACACACACAACATGTATAAACAATGATTTCTATATAATAAACTACCAGACTTGACAAATGACAGAGGAATCTGATTTTTTTAATTAAGTGTGTAAACAGACAATATAAAGAATTTCACAAAAGATCTAGACTTTGAAATTAGCACAAAACTGAAAGAATCTTGCTCCTTGGTGGGGGGTCAGTATATTAAAAAACAGACACCATTTTGCCAACAAAGATCCATATAGTCAAAGCTATGATTTTTCCAGTAGTCATGTACAGATGTGAGAGTTGGACCATAGAGAAGGTTGAATGCTGAAGAATCAATGCTTTTGAACTGTGGAGCTGGAAAAGACTCTTGAGAGGCCCTTGGATAGCAAGAAGCTCAAATCAGTCAATCCTAAAGGAAATCAGGCCTGAATATTCATTGTAAGGACTAATGCTAAAGCTGAAACTGCAATATTTTGGCCACCTGATGAGAAGAGTCAACTCACTAGAAAAGACCCTGATGCTGGAAATATTGAGGGCAGGAGGAGAAGGAGATGGCAGAGGATGAAATGGTTGGATAGCATCCCCGACTCAATGAACATGAGTTTGAGCAAACTCTGGGAGACATTGAAGGACGGGGAAGCCTGGCATGCTGCAGTACCTGGGGTTGCAAAGAGTTGGGCACAACTTTAGCAACTGAACGACAATTAGGACTATAAGAGAATTGTACGTAACATAATCATTATATATAGAAAAGGTTAGAGAAAATAGAACAATGTAGAATTTTAGAAAATTGGAAGATTTATAATCTCTAAATATATTTGGTAACCGGATACTTGCTTAATGAATTGGAAGCTCAAGAGTACTGAAGTGGGTAACCTATCCCTTTTCCAGCAGATCTTCCTCACCCAGGAATTGAACTGGGGTCCACTGCACTGCAGGCAGATTCTTTACCAACTGAGCTATCAGGGAAGCCTTGGAAACTACACATGTAGCTAACAGAAAGTTCTAGAAAGTATAATTGTAATATATAACACTGACATTCAATTAAAACAGTTTAAGAACACATTAGATATAACAGAAGATTTATTATTGCACTGTAAGACAGGCTATTAGGAAATGTAATGTGTAACATTATTATGTGGGAATGAAAAGAGAGTCACATCCTAAGAAACAAGAGAGAGAGTGGGAGAGAGAAAAAGAGACAGAGAGAGACATGTGTAAAAGATTGGAAAAGCCTGATATCCTTGGAATGTGAGAAGACACAATGAAAAGTGCAGAAACAATACTCAATAACAATCAAGCATTTTTCAAAATGGAGGCAACTTATACAAATTCAAGAAGCATAATAAACACCTAGTGAATATCTGCAAAAAAGTAGCACACCAGGCACAGCAGAATGAAAGTGCTGAATACTAGAGACAAGGTGAATAAATAATAAAAGCAGTAAAGGTAAAAAATACCCATTTTCTTCAAGGGATAATTAATACTAATTGTTGTATTAGACTGCAATATGTCAAGGACACACATTGTAATCTCTAGCATGATTCCAAGAGAACACTGAATAATCTATAGTTTAACAGAGATAAAAATGAAACAATAAAAGTTATAGTTGAAATAAAGAGCATAAAGTTGACAGTAAATTCACCGCAAGATGTTTCTCAATTCATATGTCATCAATTGTTATGCAAGATGTAATTCAACTAAATACTACAAATAATACAATGAGAATGTCAGATTGGACTTATAAAAATGAAGCGAAAAGGAGATATATTTCAAGTATAAGGACACAGAAATATTGAAAGTAAATTGAGGGGAGAAGATACCACGTAAATACATTACCTAGTCTAAGCTCTCCCATCTCTTTGCATTTTGTTGTTCAGTCACTCAGTGAATTTCTCTGTACCCCATGGAGTGCAGCACACCAGGCTTCCTTGTCCTTCACCGTCTCCCAGAGTTTGCTCAAAATCATGTCCATTTAGTCAATGATGCTATCCAACCATCTCACTCTCTGTTGCCCCCTTCTTCTCCTGCCCCCAGTATTTCTCAAGATCAGGATCTTTTCCAATAAGGCATCACTTCGCATCAGGTGGCCAAAGTATTGGAGTTTCAGCTTCAATATCAGTGAATATTGAGGGTCGATTTCCTGTAGGATTGACTGCTGTGGTCGGCTTGCTGTCCAAGGGACTCAAGAGTCTTGTGCAGAACCACAAATCAAAAGCGTCTATTCTTCTGCACTCACTTAACTTATGGACCAACTCTCACATCTGTACATCATTACTGGAAAAACCATAGCTTTGCCTAGATGGACATTTGTTGGAAAAGTGATATCTCTGCCTTTTCATATGCTCTCTAGGTTTGTCATAGCTTTTTTTCCAAGAGCAAGTGTCTTTTAATTTCACAGCTGCTGTCACCATCCACAGTGATTTTGGAGCCCAGGAAAATAAAGTTTGTCACTATTTCTATTTTTCCCAACTATTTGCCATGAAGTGATGGGACCGGGTGCCATGATCTGTTGTTTGAATGTTGAATTTTTAAGCCAACTTTTTCACTCTTCTCTTTCACCTTCTTCAAGAGGCTCTTTAGTTCCTCTTCATTTTCTGCCATTAGGGTGGTGTCATCTGTGTATCTGAGGTTATTAATATTTCCCCTGGCATCTAGATTCCAGCCTGAGCTTCAGTCAGCTTGGCACTTAGCATGATGTACTCTGTTTATAAGTTAAATAAGCAGGGTGACAATATACAGTCTTGGTGTACTCCTTTCCCAATTTTGAACCAGTCCATTGTTCCATGTCTGGTTCTAACTGTTGCTTCTTGATCTGCATACAAGTTTTTCAGGAGGCAGATCATGTGGTCTGGTATTCCCATCTCTTAAAGAATTTTCCAGTTTGTTGTGATCCACTTACTCCCTGCATGACAGGACAATAAATCAAGAGAGAACTTGTGGGGAAAGAAGTAGTGATTTTATTTGGAAAGCTAGTAGAACAAGAAGATTTGTGAATTCTTGTCCCAAAGAACCATCTTCCCTGAGGTAGAATTCAGGCTTCTTTTATACTAAAAGGGGAGGGGTTGTGGAAGCTGTAGCAAATTTCTTGGTGCTGGAATCCCTTGTTCTTGTAAGTGTCCATGTACGTCATTTCAAGGTGTTCCTATAAACCTCCAGGAAGACAAATGTTATTCTCTGTTAAAAGTTTCATATATTTAAAGATTAGAGCCTGGAGAATGGGTTCTCCTCTATATTTCAATCTCTAGACAACATTCTTCCACAAAGGTCAGAGCCATCAGGACTAAGCACAGGCAACAGAGCTCACAGGTTACCACTAAAGGGACAGATCCAATATGGAGTCAGGTCTGTACTTTGTTATAAATATAAAGAAAAACTCTCACAAAAACCGAAAAGTATCGTGGAGCTATATTAACTCAATGTGTCCTTCATTCAGACCCATAAAACTGCAGAAGCCCTTTGTTTAGGACTTCATCTGCTGTGAGGCAACCTCATGTCTGTGCTTATCAACCTGCACTATTCTGTGTAGGGGAATAGAACAGAAGAGGAAGGGAAGGACTCAATGTTTCCTCTGATTTAGACTTTTTGCTTATACAGACAATAACAGAAAGCAGTTAAGGGCTTAAATTTTAATTTCATGTAGGCTTATTGTCTTAGTGGGATATTCCAACACCTGGTAGCTCAGTTCTCTTGAATATAGCTGAGTTTCTGACATACATTAAAAAGAGAGGAGTGCTAGAGATATTACAGAAATGATATAATGATAAAGAACCAATCCTCTAGGAAGGAATCACTATTATAAATCTGTAAGAATAATCTACATAAAGCAAAAGTTGACAGGACTTAAAAGATAGTGGTGCAACCTAACACACTTTTCTTAATAGCTGATAGAACAAACAGAAAAAAAAAATCAGTGAGAATATAGTGCATTTGAAGAACATAATTAACCAAGTGTACCTAACTTGCATAAGTGGATCTCACTACAAATCAATTTTGAAAATGACTTGGCAGTAAGCACTACAGTTCAACAGCTCAACGTACACATTTCCTGTGACCTCTTTACTCCACTCCCAGGAAAATACTCTGTAGAAGATGTATATATATTTTTCCACCAAAGACATGCACTAGAATATTCACTTATTTCTAATAGCAAGAAACTGTAAACTACCCAATTGTCACTAAGAATAGAATGGATAAATGATTGCAATATATATTTATGCAATTCATTATTACTTGGCAAAGAAAATAAATTAATTTCAGCCACTCAACAATTTGGAAAACTTGAAAATATGGTGCAGAGGGAAAAAACCCAGATGCTGAAGCACATATTTTGTATAATTATAAAGATTTTAAAACTGGAAGAATTAACCTCTGCTATAAAATTACACATAGATTTTACTTTTAGCAGGAGATACTGAATAGGCACCACAGGAATTGTGGTTGTTACTAGTAATGCTAGTTCTCTTCTTGACCTGTGTGCCAGTTGTGAGTGAGGAAAAATGTTGATCTCTTGATAGGTACATTTTTTTTTTGCATGGATGTTATACTTCAATAAGAAATTAAAAAATAAAAAAAGAGTTTTAGGTTCATAAATATTTTAAAATAAATTATAATTTAAATTTATTTAAAATGAATTATTTGAAAATAAATCATAATAAAACATGCTGTGTAGCCCTTATTATCCATGTGAAGTTCATAGGATGGAATTTTAATCTTTCAATGAAATTCAATTAATTTCTAGTTATAGGTGTCACAAATTACATGTCTACTGCTAGAGACAAGGCACTCTTGATGATAAAAGCTGCTGATATAATCTCTGTGTCTGCTGCACCCAGAAAGGTAACACAGGTTCCGCTGTTTCATCCAACCCTCTCTTCCATGCCCATTTCAACTTTTAAATAATGTTCTCATTCTGTACCCCTTCATGTTCCCGAGTTCTGATTCAAAGTGCTGGTGGATGACTCAGAGCCCCACATTCTATCTCTGTGAGAATCTTGGTTGGACACTGAGTCAAAACTGCTGTGTAGACAGATTCACCCTGCATTATGCAGAGGGAATGGCCCATAAATAGAAATCAAGGCAGAGGGAGTA
This sequence comes from Oryx dammah, assembly GCF_014754425.2. NCBI lineage: Eukaryota > Metazoa > Chordata > Mammalia > Artiodactyla > Bovidae > Oryx > Oryx dammah. The sequence goes on along the minus strand of NW_024070196.1, from coordinate 37,738,330 downwards.
TTAAATAATGAGGTTCAGGTTTTCCCTGCTAGCTCAGTGGTAAGGAATCAGTCTGACAATGCAGGAGACACGGGTTAAATCCCTGGTCTGGGAAGATCCCACATGCTGCAGAGCAACTAAGCCTGTGGTCTGGAGCCTGGAGGCTGCAACTACTAAGCCCGTGTGCTGAAACTACTGAAGCCCATGCACACTAGAACCTGTGCTTTGCAATAGGAGAAGCCACCACAGTAAGAAGCCCGTACACAGCAACTGGAAAGTGGCCCATCTTGCTGCAACTAGAGGGCAGCCTGAGCAGCAATGGAGACCCAACACAGCCAAAAAAGATAGCAACAAACTGACTAAATATATAAATAATGTTGTTTCAAATGATGAGGTTTATATCCTACTATATTTGTGTTAGATTTTTCAATTTCAGTTTGGTTATGCTGAGACTTTATTTTTCAGAATTCCCTTCTGAATACAGCAGTGGGTTAGAGTTCACTTAAAGTTGAGTAAGATTAAGGAGGTAAAAGGAAGCAGCAAAAAGATTTGATTTATCGGTTAGATATGGTGAGACATATTCAGAACACAAAGGCAATAACTGAAGAGTCAACAGCTTTCTATAGGCTTTATCTCTGGCTTCTTTAGCAATAACCACTCCAGATGGATATTCTTAAGTATCAGATTTACCAACAACCTCAGGGGAATCCAGGTCAATTGCATGAGGGTGGAAGGATATTATATTATCAACACAAACTAATGTGTTGGCATTCATTGATAAAGAACTTCATCAAATTTTTTCTTATATGAAATATTTTCTGCTTAGGAATAAATAATAGTTTAAAAACTTTAGGATATTTTAAACAGATTTTTAGGTCAGTGAAAATATCTTACAAGAAACAATAATTATACATATATGTCATTATGCATTTGTCCAAATCAATAATAGAATATACAACACTAGGACTGAATTCTAATGTGAACAATGGACTTTGGGTGATAATGATATGTCAGTGCAGGCCCATCAGTTGTAACAAATATACCATTGTTGGGGTATATTGATACTTGGTGGGCATGCATGTGTAGGGAGCAGGAGGTACATGGAAAAGCTCAGTATCTCCCTCTCAAATTGGCTGTGAAATAAAGACTCCTTTAAATAACAAAGTCAAAAATTACTTGGTTTTAGTAATCAATTTTCCTTCTAAATCTAAGTAGTTTATTAAAAATAACTTTTGTTAAATATAATGAGTTCTTAACCTTTTAACCATTAAACATTTTTCAAACACTCATCTTAAAAAAGGAATGAGCACATATGAATTATAATTCACATGTTGCAAAATAATTTCTAAATTGATTTAATTTTGAGAAGAATCTTTCTAAACTAGCAAATACCATTTAAAGTATTTAAAAACTTACAATGTGTAAAGTATTAGAGGAGCATGAGTATCTTCAGATATATCAATTACAAAATAGATCCTATTAAAGCATTCAATTCAGTTCAGTCACTCAATCATGTCCAACTCTTTGTGACCCCATGGACTGCAGAATACCAGGCTTCCCTGTCTATCACCAACTCCTGGAGCTTACTCAAACTTGAATCCATTGAGTCAGTGATGCCATCCAACCATCTCATCCTCTGCTGTCCCCTTCTCCTCCTGCCTTCAATCTTTCCCAGCATCAGGGTCTTTTCCAATGAGTCAACTCTTTGCTTCAGGTGGCCAAAATATTGGAGTTCAGCTTCAACACCAGTCCTTCCAATAAATCTTTAGGATTGACTGGTTTGGTCTTCTTGCAGTCCAAGGGACTCTCAAGAATCTTCTCCAACATAGCAGGTCAAAAGCATCAATTCTTAAACTGATTCTATAAATAAATATATCCTTTAAATTTTTGCAATGTTCCCTGTAGCATCTTTATAACTTTCTAAAAATGTGGTCATAGAATATGACATTTACCTGAGGGCAATGGTTCTATTCCATTTTATGGCTACAGTTTGGTGTCAGAAGGTGAATATGAGAATCATAAAGCATTTCTCACTTCAAAAAGGAAGGTCAAATTTATCATCCAGTGTAAATCCTCAATCAATTGGAAATACCAAGAAATACAGTCCTTACATATAGGTCATTTTTTAAAACCTAGATAAACAAGACTGTAGTAAGATCAAAAGCTTTTGTGAGATTTATGTACTTTAAAATATAATTTCTGATTTTGGCAAAAATCACATATGAACAGTAACATGTTTTCTAAATCTGTTTATTGGTTGTGTGCATACTGATATAATTAGTCATTCTTAATATTTGAAATTATTAAAGTATTAAACTGCTTAGTTTTAGTATCCTCTTTTTTCACTCATATCTTCTACTTGGATATATAATGTGTCAGGAAAATGATGAGTTATTTCTTGAAATATTGATTATATACTGTGTTGCAGATTGAAATGGAGTTTCTCTTTGATATAATAAAACATTACTGATAAATAACCATTTATCATTTTTTATTACTGATAAATAAACTGCTGTATAACAGAGACAATGCATTGTAAAGCACTGGGAGATCTGCAAACTTGAATAACATATTGACTTACCATATTTTCATCTCAGAACTAGTCAAATATGTATAATTGCTATAATGTGTTTTACACATGCATTAAATAAAATATATCTTTGACTCTTTAACTTAATATTAAAAGAAAAAATTGCATTGCTTTCTAAATCCACAGATCATTTAAAGAATATCCCAGTTTTGAAATGTTGGAAACAAAATAAGGTAAAATTTGATAGTAAATATTTTCAAGATGAATTTGTGATGTAGTACAAATTGAAGTAGGTGGAGAGACTTAAAATCTGAGAAATCCTTAGAATTGAGGCACAAACAGCCAACAAAATATAGTCCCTATGGCTTCTAAACCTCACCTGCTCTCTGAAACGCCAAAAGCACTATTTATTTCTTCCCTTTTTGCCTTATTGCACACTGTCCCCAGATGATGTTGTGTGTGGTATAAATTAGACAGACAGTTTATTGAATCTACTTTTAGTCCATCTTCTATAACACACAAGGCATCACTTTCAAGGTGTCACTTCAGAGGAATAAAGGCAGAGCAGAGCAATATTTTAAGTCTGACTGGGTGAAATATGGTTTGGGAAACAGCCAGTGCAATATTATTGGAATAGCTCAGCAAAATACACAGCACACTGGTTGCAATTTTAACTAGGATTATTGAATCAGTTTCTTCATTTGCATAAAATAATGTGGAAAAGATACATATCACTCAGGGAAAAAAAAATTGGAGGTTCAGCATAAATTTATTCCATTCAGTTATGTTTTGCCCTCACTACTGTCATTATCTTCTAATTATAACACATGTAGATCTTTGTATTTTTGCAGCATCATGGACCCAAAAGAGAGATATATAATGATGAAATTGGAGCAATTCATTCATCTGACATATTTGATGACTATTACTACTCAGGCTACAAACACTCTACATTTATAAGAAACCAATCTTACACTTATGCTTAGACAAAATAGAATTGAAAACTTGCATAGCCAGTCCATAGCATGTAGCCTTTCCTTAGAGACAGAGATTATAGGAAGAATGAATAAATTGCTAAATTCTTATAAAGTATCAGGATTTATGGAGTAGTGGCTCTAGTGTTCAAGATATTCAGACAAATAAAAGTGATTTTTAATGAATTTTGCAGCATTTTGAAATATACACCTACTTGTAACTTACTTAGATTTCCTTTCAGATAAAAACTGAGATAAATGAAAATAATATAAATCTAGGAAGAATGAGGTCAATGTCATAGCAGTGTAAAGGCATGCCTCTTTTTAGTCTCTCTTTCTTAATAACTAATTAGGCGTCCATCCAAAATCAGAAAAGCCTATGTGGGAGCTGTAGAATCCGACACCACGGAACATGGGGGTAGTATTGAGCACAGGTAATTCTGTTAATCGGCAGGCAGAACCTGGTCAGTTCAGTTCAGTTTAGTTCAGTCGCACAGTCGTATCCAAGTTATTGCGACCGCATGAATCGCCGCATGCCAGGCCTCCCTGTCCATCACCAACTCCCGGATTTCACCCAAACTCATGTCCGTCGAGTCGGTGATGCCATCCAGCCATCTCATCCTCTGACGGCCCCTTCTCCTCCTGCCCCCGATCCCTCCCAGCATCAGAGTCTTTTCCAATGAGTCAACACTTCACATGAGGTGGCCAAAGTACTGGAGTTTCAGCTTTAGCATTAGTCCTTCCACAGAACACCCAGGGCTGATCTCCTTTAGAATGGACTGGTTGGATCTCCTTGCAGTCCAAGGAACTCTCTAGAGTCTTCTCCAACACCACAGTTCAAAAGCATCAATTCTTCAGTGTTCAGCTTTCTTCACAGTCCAACTCTCACATCCATACATGACCACTGGAAAAACCATAGCCTTGACTAGATGGACCTTTGTTGGCGAAGTAATGTCTCTGCTTTTGAATATGCTATCTAGGTTGGTCATAACTTTTCTTCCAAGGAGTAAGCATCTTTTAATTTCATGGCTGCAATCACCATCTGCAGTGATTTTGGAGCCCCCCAAAGTCTGACACTGTTTCCACTGTTTCCCCATCTATTTCCCACGAAGTGATGGGACCAGATGCCATGACCTTAGTTTTCTGAATGTTGAGCTTTAAGCCAACATTTTCACTCTCCTGTTTCACTTTCATCAAGAGGTTTTTTAGTTCCGCTTTACCTTCTGCCATAAGGAGGGTGTCATCTGTATATCTGAGGTTATGATATTTCACCCGACAATCTTGATTCCAGCTTGCGCTCCTTCCAGTCCAGCATTTCTCATGATGTACTCTGCATATAAGTTAAATAAGCAGGGTGACAATATACAGCCTTGACATACTCCTTTTCCTATTTGGAACCAGTCTATTTTTCCATGTGCAGTTCTAACTGTTGTTTCCTGACCTGCATATAGGTTTCTCAAGAGGCAGGTCAGGTGGTCTGGTATTCCTATCTCTTTCAGAATTTTCCATAGTTTATTGTGATCCACATAGTCAGAGGCTTTGGCATAGTCAATAAAGCAGAAATAGATGTTTTTCTGGAACTCTCTTGCTTTTTTGATGACCTGGCGGATGTTGGTAATTTAATCTCTGGTTCCTCTGCCTTTTCTAAAAACTGTTTGAACATCTGGAAGTTCACGGTTCATGTATTGCTGAAGCCTGGCTTGGAGAATTTTGAGCATTACTTTACTAGCGTGTGAGATGAATGAAATTGTGCTGTAGTTTGAGCCTTCTTTGGCATTGCCTTTCTTTGGGATTGGAATGAAAACTGACCTTTTCCAGTCCTGTGGCCACTGCTGAGTTTTCCAGATTTGCTGGCAGCACTTTCAGAGCATCATCTTTCAGGATTTGAAATAGCTCAACTGAAATTCCATCACCTCCACTAGCTTTGTTAGTAGTGATACTTTCTAAGGCCCACTTGACTTCACAGTGCAGAATGTCTGACTCTAGGTGAGCGATCACACCATCGTGATTATCTTGGTTGTGAAGATCTTTTTTGTACAGTCCTTCTGTGTATTCTTGCCACCTTTTCTTAATATCTTCTGCTTCTCTTAATTCCATACCATTTCTGTCCTTTATTGAGCCATCTTTGCATGAAATATTCCCTTGGTATCTCTAATTTTCTTGAAGAAACCTCTAGTCTTTCCCATTCTGTTGTTTTCCTCTTTTTCTTTGCATTGATCGCTGAGGAAGGCTTTCTTATCTCTCCTTGCTCTTCTTTGGAACTCTGCATTCAGTTGCTTATATCTTTCCCTTTCTCCTTTGCTTTTCACTTCTCTTATTTTCACAGCTATTTGTAAGACCTCCTCAGACAGCCATTTTGCTTTTTTTGCATTTCTTTTCCATGGGGATGGTCTTAATCCCTGTCTCCTATACAATGTCATGAACCTCCGTCCATAGTTCATTAGGCACTCTATCTATCAGATCTAGTCCCTTAAGTCTATTTTCAATTCCACTGTATAATCATAAGGAATTTGCTTTAGGTCATACCTGAATGGTCTAATGGTTTTCCCTACTTTCTTCAGTTTAAGTCTGAATTTGGCAATAAGGAACAGACCTTGGTACAGGGTATGAAATCAGCATGACCCACAAGACCTGTGCTACCCCTGTCTCAGCCATGATCAGAAAACACCTGGAGAGTTCTGACTTGGGAAAAATCCTCAAATGGGAAAGACTTTGTAAAAGTCCCACTTCCTAAGGGGAGATGCAACACTGTTTTGGAGGGGGCAAGACCTGAAATTATTGGAGATAGTAAGAGGAACTTTGATGATGAGGATCTTCCCCAAGGCTGTATGGTGTGGGACTGAAGTAGCCAATGACAACCTCTCACACTGGGGAAGGGGAAAGCAGTGAGTGAGTGAGTGTCCAGCATCCCCAACTGTGCACGACCCAGTGTCCCTGCTCCAGCAGCACTCAGAACACAGAGATGAGAGGGCCCTGCCTAGGAGGAAGGAGATGTGGAAGAAGCAGGTAGAAACATCAAAGAGTTTCAAAGGGATCCATTTTCTGGTGACTTCACTCAGGACTTCAGCAGAAAGTCTGCACATGAGCCTCTGAGGGAACCTAACAAGAGGATCCTCTCACAAGGCCTGTGGGCATCCCTACCACCTCAGTGCTAAACCTATAACTACCTCAAAAATGAAACTGGCTCCTTGTGTGTGGCCCCAAGTGCCAACGTGAAAATGAACTCCAATAATTAGGCAGCTCTTGGAAAAACAGATTAGAGTCTGGGGCAAGTGAGAAGCCACAAACTTAAGCTGTAGAATGACTTTCTGTAAAACAAAAATAATTTTCCAGCAGCTGGCTAGTGAGTTGTAGGAACCAAAAAGAGACATGTAAGCTTAACATTTCTACCATAAGAAAGAGTGAGAAGTGTGGAGCAGGTGTATCTATACAAGGTCAGATAAAACACCAGATGTAACAGGACAAACAGAGTTCATTCCACCTGAAGGTAACTTGTAAAGCTTTGAGGAGGTGTCTGCTACTGTACATGCAAAAGCATCAGTGAAAAGTAAGTAATATGATGAATCAGTGAAAAATATCATTACCACAAGATAATAACAATCCTCCAATAACCTAACTCAAAGTCATGGCATTTTGAAATCCAGCTGATAGAGAATTAAAAATGCCCACTTTGAGAAAACTCAACAAATTACAAAAAAAAAAAAAAAAAGCAGGAACATGAAAATATTAGAAATATTAAAAAAAAATAGAACTTAAAAAATATTCTTGAGCTGAAATATTCAGTAAAAAAAGAAAAAAGAAAAATGCTATGGAGAATATCAGTAGTAGAATAAATCAAATAGAACATACTTTGAAACTTTGAAATAATCAGAAGAGAACAAAGAAAAAGGAATAAAAAAGAATCAAGAAAATCTATACAGTATATGGATCTCCATCAAATATTAAAATATTAAAACATTTGGGATTCCAGAGATGAAAGGAAGAAGGGAGGAACCTTGAATTTCCCAAATATAGGGAGATACTTTGACATACAAGTTCATGAAGATAGCATATCACCCTATTATATCAATGAAAACAAAACAACAGCAATCTTTTCCAAGACACATTATCATAAAACTGTAAAAAATAAAAAACAAAGAAAGAATCCTAAAGAAGCCAAAGGAAAAAAGATATAATATAAAGAGAAATGTCCATTAAGTCATCAACAGATTTCTCAGCAGAAACCCCATAAGATAAGAAAGAATGGAATGACATGTTTAAAGTGTTGAAAGGAAAAAAAATAAACAAGTCATCAGACAGAAATACTCACTCTGGTAAAGTTATCCTTCAGATATAAAGGAGAAATAAAGGAAGAATAAAGACTTTTATAGACTAACCAAAGCTCAGAGTGTTCATGACAGCTAGACGAATCTTGCAAGAAATGCTAAAGAAAAAGCTCTTCAAGCTGAAATATCAAGATGGTAATTAGCAGCATAAACACATGAAGTATAAAACACACTGGTAAGATGTGTTCTTTATACACACTTTATACAGTAAGATTTAGAAAAATCTAATTCTGTAGTAGGATGGTATGTTAACCATCTAATTATAAATAAAGTTAAAGGAAAAGAGCATTAAAAAATATATAGCTACTATAGTTTACTAAACAATATGCAATATAAATGGTAAATTGTGACTTCAAAAACTGTAACAGTGGGAGGAAAAGGGAAGAAATTTTTATGTGATCAAAGTTGCTATTAATATAAGAAGTTTTATATAAGCCTCATGGTGACCACAAAGAGAAAAAGCTGCAATATATCATAAAGGTAAAGAAATGGGAGTGAAGTAAACCATCACAGAAAATTGAAAATTGCAAAAGTAGGTAGAAACAGAGGAAAAAGAAACACTGGAATTATAAAAACAACCAGAAAGCAATTTGTAAGATGACTTTAGTAAGTCCTTACAGATCAATAATTACTCTCAATGTAAATGGGTTGATTTAATAAGTCACAGAGTGGCCAGACAGAAAAAAACAAAACAAAAACACATAAGGCTCAACTACATGATGTCTAAGAGATATTTGCTTCACATTTAGGACACACATAGACTCTACATGAGAAAATATGGAAAATATATATGCAATTCAAGTGGAAACCAAAAGCAATAGGGAAGAGACATAATAGACTTTATTCCAGAAATAATAACAAGAGACAAAGATCATTATATAATGATTAGAGCAGTAAGCTCATCAAGAAGTTATAACAACCATTAATAAACATGCACCCTACATAAGAGTATGTAAATATGTTAAGCAGATACTAACAGATCTTAAGGGAGAAACAGACAAAAATATATTACTTGTAGAGGACTTCAACACACTTCGATACACAGTGGATATATATTCACACAGAAAATTAAAAAAAAAAAAAAAGAAATGTTAAACTTGAACCACCCTTCAGATCAATGAACCTAACAGATATTTATTGAACATTCATCCAATAGCAACACATTCTTCTCAATTACACAGTAGCGTTCTTCAGGATGATGAGTCACAAGTTTTAGCAAATTTTATGAACGTCACATTTGTTGTCATACAAGGTATCTTTTCCAACTGCAATGTATCGTTTCCAATCAAAGTGACATAAAATTGCAAATCAACAAGAAGAAAGCTGGAAAACATTTATGTTTTCAAGAATGGGGAAACTAAATAACATACTCTTGAAGAGATTAAAAAAGAAGTTTCATAAATGTATTGAAACAAATAAAAATAAAAACATATGCCCCCCAAAATGCCACGAGGCTGCAAAATAGAAAAGAGAGAGAGGAAAAAACAAAACAAAACAAAACAAAACAGAATAACTTTAAACCTCAGGTAACTGGAAAAAGAAAAACTAAGTTGAGCATTAGCAGAAATAATAAAGATAAGAGGAGAAATAAATGGAAAATAAGAGAAAGCTGTACAAATTATCAGCAAAATGTATGCCTATTTTTTGTAAAGACAAAATTAACCAAACATCAGCTAGACTTACAAAGGAAACAACAACAACAACAACAACAACAACAGCAACAACTCCTAAATGCAATCAGAATGAAAGAGAAGACATTCAACTAATACTACAGAAATGCATCAGGGCATAAGAGACTGCTGTGACAATTATATGCCAAGAAATTGGAAAATCTATAAGAAAATGAACAAATTCCTAGAAACATGCAACTTAACAAGACTAAAACAGGAGTAAGTAGAAAGTTCGTATACATTATTAGTAAGGAGATTGAATCAGTTATCAAAAATCTCCCACATAGACAAACACAGGATCAAATGGCTTTATTCTAACAAATAGTTATAGAGTTAATACCAATACTTCTCAAATTCTTCTAAAATAAAGAGAAGGGAATGCAGTTAAACTCATTTTATAAAGCCAGCATTATCAATAATGATAATGATATTATAAGAAAAGAAAACGTTAAGTCAACATTCCAAAAGAATATAGATGCAAAAATTCTCAGCAACATAGTAGCAAACTGAATCCAGCAATGCAGTAAAAGGATTATATGGCATGATCAAATGAGAATTATACCTGAAATGCAAGAATGGTTAAACATAACCAATTAACAAATGTGATAAGCTCCCTTAATAGAATGAAAGATAAAAATCATGAGATCATTAAAATAGATGCTGAGAAAGCATTTGACAAAACATGACATCCTTTCATGATGAATAGCCCTGACAAATTGAATATAGAAGGAACATATCTGGATATAATAAAGACTTTGTACATGAAATTAAAAGATGCTTACTCCTTGGAAGAAAAGTTATGACCAACCTAGATAGCATGTTCAAAAGCAGAGACATTACTTTGCCAACAAATGACTGTCTAGTCAAGGCCATGGTTTTTCCAGTAGTCATATATGGATGTGACAGTTGGACTGTGAAGAAAGCTGAGCGCCAAAGAATTGATGCTTTTGAACTGCAGTGTTGGAGAAGACTCTTGAGAGTCCCTTGGACTGCAAGGAGATCCAACCGGTCCATCCTAAAGGAGGTCAGTCCTGGGTGTTCATTGGAAATACTGATGCTAAAGCTGAAACTCCAATACTTTGGCCACCTCATGCGAAGAGTTGACTCATTGGAAAAAACTGATGCTGGGAGGGATTGGGGACAGGAGGAGAAGGGGATGACAGAGGATGAGATGGCTGGATCGCATCACCAACTCGCTGGACATGAGTTTGAGTGAACTTCAGGAGTTGGTGATGGACAGGGAGGCCTGGAGTGCTGTGATTCATGGAGTCTCAAAGAGTCGGACATGACTGAGCAACTGAACTGACTGACTGACTGACAGCAAATGGAGAGCTAATATGCTCAACAGTAAAAGACTGAAAGATTTTCCTCTAAGATCAGGCACAAAAGAAGTTTGCCCATTCTTACCCTCTTCATTCAATATATACTGGAAGTCCTAGCTTTAGCAGTTAGGCAGGACAAAAGAATAAAACACATTCAAACTGGAAAGGAAGAAGTAAAATTGTCATTATTTACAGATGATATGATTTTATTTTATTTTATTGAGATATAAGAAAAATCCTAAAAACTGCACTAGAAATCTGTTGGAAAAAGTCAATGACTTCAGTAACCTTGAAGGATATAAAATCAACACATAGAAGTCAGTTGTATTTCTATACACTAAATATGATATATCTGAAAAAGAAATTATGTCATTCATGATAGAACTGAAGCAATTAAATATATATTTAAAAAATTAACCAAAAAGATGAAAGTTCTGAACAATTAAAGCTATAAGATTTTGATGAAAGAAATTAAAGCATACAAAAATTAGAAATACATTCGGTGTTCACAGATTGGAAGTGTTAATATTCCTCAAGTACCCGTACTTCCCATGCATCTACAGACTTGAAGAAATCCCTATAAAAATTCCAATGGCATTCTTCACACAAATAGAAAAATAATAAGGATTTGTATGGAAACACAAAAGTTCCTGCATGGCTAAAGCAATCTTTGCTTTTTGGCAAGAATACTGAAATGGGTTGTCTTTTCCTTTCCCAGGGTATGTTCCTGACCCAGGAATCAAATTTGCATTTCTTACATTCTTTACTTGCTGATCCCTCAGGAAAGCAATCTTATAAAGAAGAACAAAACAAGAAGCATCATACTTCCTTATTACAGCAAAATTACAAAGATATTGTAATCAAAACAGTAATAATGGTATACAAATAGACACACAGATCAATGGAACAGAATAGAGAGACCAGAAATAAATCACTAACATATATTTAATATTTGATAATGTATCCAAAAACACTCAAGGGGGAGAGAATAGTCTCTTCAACAAATGATGCTGGAGAAAGTTGATAAACATATGCAAAAATATATAATTGGTACATTATCTTACACCACTCACAAAAATGAACTTAAAATGGATTAAAAACTTAAATATAAAGCTAAATATATATGAAAGAGGAGAGTAAAAAATACTGGCTTAAAACTCAGCATTCGAAATCTAAGATCATGGCATCCGGTCCTATCTTTTGATGGCAAATAGAAGGGGAAAATCAGAAACGGTGACCGGTTTTATTTTCCTGGACTCCAAAATCACTGCTGATAGTGACTGCAGCCATGCAATTAAAAAACACATGCTCCTTGGAAGGAAAGCTATGAAAAAACTAGACAGAGTATTAAAAATCAGAGACATCACTTTGCCATATAGTCAAAACTGCGTTTTTTCCAGCAATCATGTATGGATGGGAGAGTTGGGCCATAAAGAAGGCTGAGCACTGAAGAGTGGATGCCTTTGAATTGTGGTAGTGGAGAAGACTCTTGAGAGTCCCTTGGAATACAAGGAGATCAAACCAATCAATCCTAAAGGAAATCAACCCTGAATATTCATTCAAGGACTGATGCTGAAGCTAAAGCTTGAATACTTTGGCCACCTGAGGTGAAGAGGCAAGTCATTGGAAAAAAATTCTGATTCTGGGAAAGACTGAGGACAGGAGTAGAAGGGAGGGGCAGAGGATGAGATAATCGGATAACATCACTGACTCAATGGACATGAGTTTGAGCAAATTCCAGGAGATAGTGAAGGAGTGAAGGACAGGGAAGCCTGTCGTGCTGCAGTCCATGGGGTCACAAAAAGTCAGACGTGACTTAGTGACTGAACAAAATCAAATAGTGAATAAGTCCTTGACATTGGTCTCAACAATAGCTTTTTGAATGTGACTCAAAAATCATGATAAACAAAGGTAAAAATTAACAAGTGAAGTGAATCAGATAAAAAGCTTCTGCAAAGCAAAAGAAACAATCAACAAAATGAGAAAACAACTTACAAAATGACTGAAAATGTTTGCTAGACATTTATCTGACAAAAGGTTAATATCTATAATATACAAACAACTCATACAGTCTAATAACATGCATAAAAATAATATGACTAAAAATGGGTGGAGGTTATATGATAGCTCTATTTTTAGTTTTTTCATACTGTTTTCTGTAGTGGCTACACTAAACTTTTATTCCCTCAAACAGTGTAGGGGGCTTCCCATTTCTCCACATCCTCACCAGCATTTGTTACATGTATTCATTTTAATGAGAGCCATTTTGACATTTGAGAGGTGATATTTCATTATTGTTTTAATTTGCACTGCCTTGATGAATAATGATGTTAAGTATCTTTTCATGTGCCTGTTGGCCACTTGTAGGTCTTCTTGGAAAAATGTCTATTCAGTTCTCCTGTCTATATTTTAACAGAGTTGTTTATTTCTGGCCTTACATTGAGGTCTTTAATCTATTTTGAGTTCATTTTTATCTGTGATGTTGGAGAATGTTCTACTTTTATTATTTTACATGTAGCTCTCCAATTTTCACAGCACCACCTATTAAATAAGTTATCTTCTCTTTATCATACTTTCTTCCTTCTTTTATCATAGATTATTATGATTAGTGTTTGGGTTTATTTCTGGACTTTCCATTCCATTCCATTGATCTATGTGTATGTTTTTGTGCTAGAACCATACTGTTTTAAACACTGCAGCTTTCTAGTATAGTCTGAAGTCAGGGAATGTGATTCTTCTAGGTCTGTTCTTCTTTCTCAAGATTGTTTTGACTATTCATGGTCTTTTGTGGTTCTATGCAAATTTAAAAAAAAGTGTCCTCTTTCTATAGAAAAATGCACCTGCTATTTTGATATGGATTGCATTGAGTCTGTAGACTGCCTTGTGTGGTATGGTTATTATAATAATATTAATTCTTCCAATCCATGAACACATTATGTTAAGTAAAAAAAGTTAGACAAATACTGTATGATATAGCTTATATGTGGAGTCTAAAAAAATAAAACAACTTAATGAATATAACAAAATTAAACTCATAGAAATAGAGAACAAAGTAGAGATTACAAGGAAGGGGAATGGGGTAAAATAAGGATGGGAACTAAGAGGCATAAAGTAATGTGTGTGTGTGTGTGTATGTATATATATAATAAACTTCAAAAATATATTGTTCAACACAGGGAATTAAGCCAATGTTTTATAATATCTATAAATGGAATATAACTTTAAAAATTATGAATTGCTATGTTGGACACCTGAAATTTGTATAATATTGTACATCAACTTTGCTTCAACTTAAAAAAAAAAAAAGAGCAGAGTATTAAATAGACCTTAAAAAACAGAAAAAGAAAAACCAACCAACAACTAAGCAAACAAAAAACATATAGCTACCAGGTATTTGAAAAGATGTTCATTTTCCCTAATTATCAAGGGAATTAGAAAGAAAAAACACAATATTTTTTTACACTCGCTAGAATGACTATTGCAAAAGACATGAGAGTCCATGTGTTGGCAAGAGTGTGGAATAAAGAATATATATATAAGTTCACTATTGATGCGAATGTAAATTTATTTCCCCACTACAAAAAACAGTGTGAACATTCCTCCAAAAATTAAAATAAGATGACTATATGATACAGAAATTACATTTCTGGGTATAAATCCAATGGAGATGAAAATAGGATGTTGAAAGGATGTATGCACATCAATATTTACTGTAGCATTAATCACAATAGCTATGATATGGAAAAGCCTATATGTTTGTCAATTGAAGAATGGATAAAACATATAGAAATTCTGCCATTTGAGACAGGATGATGAATCCTGAAGATATTAATCTAAGTGAGAAAATTAAACACAGAAAGACATACACTAAATGATATAAATTCTATTTGGAAACTAAAATAGCAGAACTTTATAAAACCAGGGAATAGATGGTGGATATGGGACTTTCCGTGTGGAGCTAGTGTGAAATAACCTGCTTACCAATGCAGGTTTGATCACTGGATTGGGGAGATCCCCTGAAGAAGGGCATGGCAACCCACTCCAGTATTCTTGCCTGGAGAATCCCATGGACAAAGGAGCCTGGTGGTCTACAGTCCATAGGGTCACAGGGTTAGAAGCAACTCAAGTGGCTGAGCATGCACACATGCTGATTTTTCAGCTAGTAGGCATGTGAGGGGCTTCCCAGGTGACTATCAGTAAAGAACCGTCTACCAGTGCAGGGGATAAGAGATGTGAGTTGGATCCCTCAGTAAGAAAGAGCCCCTGGAGAAGGAAATGGAAACCCACTCCAGAATTGTTGGCCTGGTGGGTCCCGTGGACAGAGGAGTCTGGTGGGCTACAATCCATGGGTTCACAAAGAGTTGAATACAACTGAAGTGACTGAGCACACAGATGGTGGAAACCAGAAGCAATGGGTCTGTTGGGGTTGGAAGAGAATGGAGGATTGGAGAGATGTGATTTAAAGCTACAAACTTGCAATCAGTAGATACATAAGTCTTGGAGATCGAATGCACTGTACAGCAGTTATAATCAATAAAACTGTACTATAAACTCTCTCTATAAGAGCCATGACAGGGAAGCAATCTAAATGTCCATTGATAGAGGAGTGGATAAAGGGAATGTGGTACATATGCACAATGGAATGTTACTCAGCCATTAAAAGGAACAAAGTTGGGTTATTTGTAGAGACATGGATGGACCTAAAGACTGCCATACAGGAAAAGAAAAAAAAAAAAAAACAAAACAAAACAAGAAACATTGCGTAGAGTCTAGAAAAAAGTACAGATTAACTTATTTGCAAAGCAGAAATAGAGAAACAGACATAGAAAACCAACATATGAGTACCAAGGTAGAAAAAGAATGTGGGATGAATTGGGAGATTGGGATTAACATGTATACACTACTATGCATTTAATAGATAGCTAGTGAAAGCCTGTTTATAGTGTGGGCAATACTATTTGATACTCCATGGTGACCTAGATAGGTGGGAAATCCAGAAGGGAGAATTTGTGTATATATTTACTATTGATTCACTTTGCTGCACTGCAGAAACTAGCACAAGGTTATGAAAAAATTATATTCCAATAAAAAGCTAACAAAAACAACTTAAAAGTTGCTTAGAGACTAGATCTTGATTTTTCTCAGCACAAAAATAAATGAAAATTATATGACATTTCTTCTAAGGGATTCTTGCCCACAGTAGTAGATATAATGGTCATCTGAGTTAAATTCACCAAGATTTCCAGTCCATTTTAGTTCGCTGATTCCTAAAATGCCAATTCACTCTTGCTATCTCCTGTTTGACCACTTCCAATTTGCCTTTTTCCAGTAGTCCTGTATGGATATGAGAGTTGGACTTTAAAGAAAGCTGACTGCTGAAGAATTGATGCTTTTGAACTGTGGTGTTGGAGAAGACTCTTGAGAGTCCCTTGGACTGCAAAGAGATCAAACCAGTCCATCCTAAAGAAGATCAGTCCTGAATATTCATTTGAAGGACTGATGTTGAACCTGAAACTCCAATACTTTGGCAACCTGATGTAAAGAGCTGACTCATTTGAAAAGACCCTGATGCTGGGAAAGATTGAGGGCAGGAGAAGGGGAAGACAAAAGATGAGATGGTTGGATGGCATCACCAATTCAATGGACATGAGTTTGAGTAAACTCCAGGAGTTGGTGATGGACAGGAAGGCCTACGTGCTATAGTTCATGCGGTCAGAAAGAGTCAGACATGACTGAGCAACTGAACTAAACTGAACTATATGACATTATAGAGTGTTAGTTAATATTATGGTGGTCATTATATTACAATATGTAAGTGAATCAAATCAATATGTTATACACCTTAAACTTACAAAATATATGCCAATTGTATCTCAATAAAATATAAGATTTCATATAGATTTTTAAATTAGGTAATACACAGGACTCTAAGTTTGATTGGCTTTTGCTTAAGCACCAGAGGTGATAGGAAAAAAGATATATTCAGTAAAAGATGGGAGGGAGGAGAGAGGGGGGTTCAGGATGGGGAACACGTGTATACCTGTGGTGGATACATGGTGATGTATGGGAAAACAAATACAATATTGAAAAGTAATTAACCTCCAATTAAAATAAATAAATTTATTTTTTAAAGATATCATAAAATAAACTGATTTTCTTAAAAAAACAAACAAAAAAGACAATACAACTCCCTAAATTTTCTAGCAAGGGATACAAAACCTTTCGGGTAATCTAAAGCAATGGAGAGAGGAGACCTAGAGTAGAACTTGTCTGCTAACTCCGTTTCCTCAGTTCAACTATATGAAAGGAAATAATCTTATTGCACAGAAGACTGAGATGAACTAGAAGTGTTCACAATCAGTACCAGAATTTTTTCTTCTCTGAATCATTAAAGGAAAAGGAGGTTCAATGGGAAGAATGAAGTTTCCAACCACATGGGACTTTGTGTACTTGTTTGAGTGATACAGTTTCAAATGGCCAATCCCCTGACATTTGATTATGTCACAAGCAAACCTGTCTTTTTCTTTGTATGGATGAAGATAGGAAAAGTGCTGCAGTTGTTCCTCAGATAAAGTTAGGTGCTATATTATTTTCTCCTGTTTTTCAACTCCGTTTTGCACTTCTGGAAGAGTCTGCTCAGGTACCAAGAATCAGAATGAAAGAATGAACCATCCATGCCTCTCACCTGCAAATGAAGTCTGGTTGTTCTACTGTGAGATTCAATTTTATAAATCAAGTCCTCTATTTTTTCTGAATAGTCTTTGTTTAAAATGATCTTAATGATTTTACTTCAAGGATAGTGTCTTGTAATTCGATTTGCTGCTTAGGACTGTTTTCAGTAAAAAGCCATCAAGTTTTTCTTTTAACCCATCATGATTTTGCTATATTAATTTGATGTTTGATTTTTTAACATTCCTATGAATGCTTACAAATGACTTTGAAATCACATTGTGCTTCATTGGAAAATACAATCTTTCTATTCATTCTCTAGTTTTAAATGAATCATCACAGTCTTATGTACACACTTGATAGCTGTTTGTTTGTTTGTTTTTGTAGTGATCCAAATGGTAATACAATCTTTCAATACCATTGATTGTTGGAATTGACTTAACCACACACTAAATCTTATATTATTAAAGAGATCTGAAAAACATTTTGAATAATGTAAAGAGAAATATAATCATTACATGGAATAGCATATGAACAACTCTTTTGAAAAATGCCCTTAACATACTTGAAATTGGTTAAGTCAGAAAACAAAATTTATAATATTTTGTTTGAAATGATAAAATATGGAGAAGATACTGTGCCAAAAGGTAAAATACTCTTATGCAAAAGGAAAATGGCTTTAAATGGCATGTTGAACATTTCAAGTTTTAATGACATATATTTGAAGTTTACTTTTTCTTATCATGGAAAATGCATACCTGAGGAAAAAAAGAAAACTAGTTGAATTGTAGATAGAATTAATTTTAGAATGAGTAAATGGAGCTGGGGCAGAAATCAGAGTCCAAGGCTGAGAGTAAAGACCTAGCTAAATAGAACAAGCTATTCAAGGGACAACACAATCTCTAGTGAGAGTTCAAAGCAATGATAATCAATATAGCTTTAGAAATCACTACAAAGTTATCACAATCTGAGTTGTTCCACAATAGCAACATAATTTCCTTAACCTGCCTTCATAAAATTATTTGACCTTGAGACTTTTCTGGCACCCACATTTATATGGGTCTTTGTAGTTGGCTGCTGGAGACAATGCGTGTTATATGACCCAGATAAAGACAGACCCAGAAGCCAGCACCTAAGCTCTCTGGAATTTGCCAGTGTGGATCATTTTCCTTTTGCTCTGAATCCTCTGCTGTCATAAACATTGACTGTGACTATAACTAGAGTTATACCCATCTGAGTTCTTCTAGAGTTGCAAAGAGTTGGACATGACTGAATGAATGAACTGAACTGAACTAAACTGAGAGATTCACTCAACTTGAAGATGTTGGTGGGATCTCTGAAACATCTTCAACATATGAAGAATAATGTGACCCTAGAGTTCTTCCAATATATACTTTTTTATCCTGAGTTGAATCCTCCATGAAAAATTGGTCTTAAAATAAACATTCATTCTTTTTTTTTAATAAAAGCCTTCAAATCATGTAAACCCTACACACATGAAGAACTGCAAGATTTACTGCTTAGATAAGAAAATACTACTATGACTGCAATGTGAAGCACAAGCAACAAGAGAAATAATAAAATTGATCTACTCAGAATTAAAATTGTAATAAATATGTACATGATGATTCTGAAATACCAAGTATGGTGAAATTGAATGGTAACATGGATTAGTCAAAGCATTTGCTAATGTAAATGAAAAAAGAAATACAGAATCCATTACTAAAATCTGTATTAATTAAAATTCAACTAGAAAAGAAAAACCAGGAGGAGGTGTATTTTAAGAGATTTATTGCAATAACATAGTTTATGTTATTATGGAACTGTCCAAAATCCACAAGGCAGCTGTGACCTCTCAGACAGGGGCTAAATTTGCTGTACTCAAGCATCAATTTTTTTCTTATTCAGGAAAATCTCAACTTTGTCTTTAAAGCATTTCAACTGATTGAATCAGAACCACTCATATTACTCAGGTGAATGTTCCTTGCTTAAAATCAACTACACTTTATTCACAACAATAAAGTATTCACAGCAATGCAGAGATTAGGGTTTGATTGTATCGCTGAAGACTATCGCTTAGTCAAGCTGACACATCAAAAGACCATTATACATACATATATATATAAGGTACATACATCTTAGGAGCTTCCCTGGTGGCTAGGTGATAAAGAATCTGCCTGCAATGCAGGAGACTTGGGTTCAATCCCTGGGTCGGAAAGGTCCCCTGGAGGAGGGCATGGCAACCCGCTCTAATACTCTTGCCTGGAGAGTTCCATGTACAGAGAAACCTGCAGACTGCAGTCCATAGGGTCCCACAGAGTCAGACATGACTGAAGCAGGTACACAGCAGCAGCAACAGTGACATACATCTTAGAGATCTAGTCAACAACCTTTAAATGTGGTAGGAATTGGCAAAATTTGACATATTTTTCATGTGTAGGTACTAATTTTAGAGATGGCATTATATTCACAAGCTTACTTTAGCATTAAAATAATCTTTGAAACTTTAAAGAAACACTTCAAGTGATATTGTGATAAAATTGCCTTATTTCTGTTAACTTACCAGGCAATGATGTTTCTGCATATGAAAACTAATCATTTGAGAAAAGGAAAGGGCAAAAGACAAACTAAAACAACCACAGGATAAGTAAATATTGCAGTCAAACATCCTACATACCATTGTCCTATTTACTCCCTGAACAAGGTACATCTTATATTTTGATCTTGAAAATGCTGCTTTACCAAATGAATACAGAGATTTGAAATCAAAGCAGCAGAATGAAAATTTATTTACATTAATCTGAAACACATTCATTTTATATAATTTTATGATTTAAAAATAAATAAAATCATTTTTCCAGTAGACAATTTGAGATTTTAAAAGAAAATATTAGTATTTCATTGTCAACAGAGAAGTAAGAATATGGTACTTCAGAATGTTACTAAGTTAGTTACAGAAAAAAATAAAATAACAAATACACTATTTGAAAAGCTCAAATTACTGGCAGTTTTTATCTATTAAAGTAACATTTCACTCTTGATTATAGGGTTAAAAAATAAACACATACCTAGATATCATAATGCCTTCAAAAGTAAAATATTTAGTCTAAATAGATCTAAGCATAAAGTAAAAGATGAGTGTATGCATATATATTTACATTATATATACACACAGAGATATGTACATACATATATGCATATGTATTACACATATATGTGTATATGCACAGAAGTACATAATTAAGGAAGATTATATTCAATATAAAGGCTGAAAAAGATTACTTTAAATACCTTATGTTTACATTTCAAATTTAAATGCAGAGTGGAATTTCATGGAGTTATAGGAAAAACATCAGCCAAGTAGTTAATTGATCAATACAATAGAAGAAAAACTGAAGTACTTGCATTATGAAGAACCAAGAAAGAAGAATAAACACCAAAGTAGAGAATCATAGAAATACAAATGAAGTCTCAAGCAAAATGTCAAGATAGACAATATTAATGTAATTCAGTTTTCATAGAGGACACTTGTTTGTTTCAAACATATTAATAATGCATGACAATGATTTTATTAGAGAGAAATAATAGAATAGTGATTTAAAAGACCAAAATGTGTCCCTCCAAAACAATTCCTGAACCTGAATACAAACAAGTGTTATCCCAACATTATAACCACTTTACATCAAGTTTATACACAATCATGGAGAAATAATTCATGTAATTTTCAAAACTGTATTTTGATTGTGTGCCTTTAATGGAACATATTCTAAGGGCAACAAAAATCACAAAACAGTCTTTACTTAGTAGTCTTATTGGGATAGTGTTTATTTTGTAATGCTGAAACCAATTCATTTGTACTTTGTGAAAGATCAAATGAACAAATATATTGATAGTTGGAAGCCATAAATTTTACTGAGAAAGAGAAAAGGATAAAGGGAACTGAAGTATTTTATCTAAGCTGAAAAATCAATAGAAAACTATTTATGATGCGCTCAAAAATTAGTGAAGTAAAGCCAAAAGGTAAGAAAGGTTTGAAAAGGGTCTTGCTAAATTTGGACATTATGAGCATCAGAATAATGATTGTGACGATCATGATGATGAGGAGAAGAAAAAGAAAACATGTTTAATGAAAGTTTTAATAAAAATCTGTCTACACGTTTACTCAATAAAAGAAGAAGTGGGGAAGGAAAGTTCTTCTTTAATGAAGAATGTGAATTAACAAATAATAATAAGTAATAATTAATAAGAAAGACTAACGTAAACACTTGTTTAAATAAAGATCACTGATAAATGTTAAAGCCATGGGACAAAAGATGGCTGGGGAAAAGTGATATGTCGGTCTTAAAGTTTTCCTCTCCATCTATAAGGGTTGTCACGTCATAATAATTCCTGGAAATTTATTCTATGAAGTTGTTGAACAATTTAGAGATTGCTAGAGATAGCCTGCAATAAGAAAGGATACAATTTAACAGTTTTCAATTACCAGTTTAATTTGTGATACTTTTGAGTTAGTTCAATATGTATTGCATGTTTGCTTACATTTCCACCATAGTACATACACAGGAACATAACAGATTAACCAGATGTTCATTCAGATTTTAGATTGCTCAGGTCTAAAGCAGGGTGCCCCACACTCCACAAACAGCTAAGAGAATTATGGCAGCACAGAGTTGGGTATCTTTTGTGAGCACAGGAAAATTCAGAGAGACTCCATTTATGAGGTACCACTTCACACCAGTCAGAATGGTTGCAATCCAAAAGTCTGCAAGCAATAAATGCTGGAGAGGGTGTGGAGAAAAGGGAACCCTCTTGCACTGTTGATGGGAATGCAAACTAGTACAGCCACTATGGAGAACAGTGTGGAGATTCCTTTAAAAATTACAAATAGAACTGCCTTATGACCCAGCAATCCCACTGCTGCGCAAACACACGGAGGAAACCAGAATTGAAAGAGACACATGTACCCCAATGTTCATCGCAGCACTGTTTATAATAGCCAGGACATGGAAACAACCTAGATGTCCATCAGCAGATGAATGGATAAGAAAGCTGTGGTACATATACACAATGGAGTATTAGCCATTAAAAAGAATACATTTGAATCAGTTCTAATGAGATGGATGAAACTGGAGCCGATTATACAGAGTGAAGTAAGCCAGAAAGAAAAACACCAATACAGTATACTAACACATATATATGGAATTTAGAAAGATGGTAATGATGACCCTGTATGCGAGACAGCAAAAGAGACACAGATGTGTATAGCGGAATTTTGGACTCTGAGGGAGAGGGAGAGGGTGGGATGATTTGGGAGAATGGCATTGAAACATGTCTACTATCATGTAAGAAACAAATTGCCAGTCTATGTTCGATGCAGGATACAGGATGCTGGGGGCTGGTGCACTGGGATGATCCAGAGAGATGATATGGGGTGAGAGGTGGGAGGGGAGTTCATGTTTGGGAACTCATGTACACCCATGGTGGATTCATGTCAATGTATGGCAAAACCAATACAGTATTGTAAAGTAAAATAAAGTAAAAATAAACATTAAAAAAATTTAAAAATAAATAAATAAATAAAAGTTGAACTGGGCTATAAAAAATTAGTGATATGGGCTATGTTAAGAGAATGACATTACATGTACAGGAAATGAGGACATGACATGAGGAAAACAGGATTCTGAAATGTTCAAAAATTTAAATGCCTAGTGTTAGTAGAAGGCAATGGCACCCCACTCCAGTACTCTTGCCTGGAGAATCTCATGGATGGAGGAGCCTGGGATCCCGGTAAATGGGATCGCTAAGAGTCGGACACGACTGAGCGACTTCACTTTCACTTTTCACTTTCATGCATTGGAGAAGGAAATGGCAACCCACTCCAGTGTTCTTGCCTGGAGAATCCCAGAGATGGGGGAGCCTTGTCAGCTGCCATCTATGGGGTTGCACAGAGTCGGACGTGACTGAAGCGACTTAGCAGTGTAATATGCAAAAAAGCAAAATGGCTGTCTGAGGAGGCCTTATAAACAGCTGTGAAAAGAAGAGAAGCAAAAAACCAAAGGAGAAAAGGAAAGATATAAGCATCTGAATGCAGAGTTCCAAAGAATAGCAAGAAGAGATAAGAAAGCCTTCTTTAGCAAACAATGCAAAGAAATCGAGGAAAACAATGGAATGGGAAAGACTAGAGATCGCTTCAAGAAAATTAGAGATACCAAAGGAACATTTCATGAAAGATGGGCTCGATAAAGGACAGAAATGGTATGGACCTAACAGAAGCAGAAGATACTAAGAAGAGGTGGCAAGAATACACAGAAGAACTGTACAAAAAATCTTCATGACCCAGATAATCACAATGGTGTGATCACTCATCTAGAGCCAGACATCCTGGAATGTGAAGTCAAGTGGGCCTTAGAAAGCATCACTATGAACAAAGCTAGTGGAGGTGATGGAATTCCAGTAAAGCTATTTCAAATCCTGAAAGATGGTGCTGTGAAAGTGCTGCACTCAATATGCCAGGAAGTTTGGAAAACTCAGCAGTGGCCACAGGACTGGAAAAGGTCAGTTTTCATTCCAATCCCAAAGAAACGCAATGCCAAAGAATGCTCAAACTACCACAAAATTGCATTTACCTCACATGCTAGTAAAGTAATGCTCAAAATTCTCCAAGCCAGGCTTCAGCAATACTTGAACCGTGAACTTCCAGATGTTCAAGCTGGTTTTAGAAAAGGCAGAGGAACCAGAGATCAAATTGCCAACATCCCCTGGATGATGGAAAAAGCAAGAGAGTTCCAGAAAAACATCTATTTCTGCTTTATGGACTATGCCAAAGCCTTTGACTGTGTGGATCACAATCAATTATGGAAAATTCTGAAAGAGATGGGAATACCAGACCACCTGACCTGCCTCTTGAGAAATCTGTATGCAGGTCAGGAAGCAACAGTTAGAACTGGACATGAAACAACAGACTGGTTTCAAATAGGAAAAGGAGTACGCCAAGGCTGTATATTGTCACCCTGCTTATTTAACTTATATGCAAGAGTACATCAT
Organism: Oryx dammah; assembly: GCF_014754425.2. Taxonomy (NCBI): domain Eukaryota; kingdom Metazoa; phylum Chordata; class Mammalia; order Artiodactyla; family Bovidae; genus Oryx; species Oryx dammah. Next base: position 37,713,817 of record NW_024070196.1, on the reverse strand, counting down.
GAGAAATGCTGGACTGGAAGAAGCACAAGCTGGAATCAAGATTGCCAGGAGAAATCTCAATAACCTCAGATATGCAGATGACACCATCCTTATGGCAGAAAGTGAAGAAGAACTAAAGAGCCTCTTGATGAAAGTGAAAGAGGAGAGTGAAAAAATTGGCTTAACGCTCAACATTCAGAAAACGAAGATCATGGCATCTGGTCCCATCACTTCATGGGAAATAGATGGGGAAACAGTGGAAACAGTGTCAGACTTTTTATTTTGGGGGGCTCCAAAATCACTGCAGATGGTGACTGCAGCCATGAAATTAAAAGACGCTTCCTCCTTGGAAGAAAAGTTATGACCAACCTAGATAGCATATTCAAACCAGAGACATTACTTTGCCGACTAAAGTCCATCTAGTCAAGGCTATGGTTTTTCCAGTGGTCATATATGGATGTGAGAGTTGGACTGTGAAGAAGGCTGAGAGCCGAAGAATTGCTGCTTTTGAACTGTGGTGTTGGAGAAGACTCTTGAGAGTCCTTGGACTGCAAGGAGATCCAACCAATCCATTCTGAAGGAGATCAGCCCTGGGATTTCTTTGGAAGGAATGATGCTAAAGCTGAAACTCCCGTACTTTGGCCACCTCATGCGAAGAGTTGACTCATTGGAAAAGACTCTGATGCTGGGAGGGATTGGGGGCAGGAGGAGAAGGGGACAACAGAGGATGAGATGGCTGGATGGCATCACTGACTTGATGGATGTGAGTCTGAGTGACCTCCGGGAGTTGGTGATGGACAGGGAGGCCTGGCGTGCTGTGATTCATGGGGTCGCAAAGAGTCGGACATGACTGAGCGACTCAACTGAACTGAAGTGATACACTATCTGTCAAATGGCAAGAACTGAGGCTGCATAGGAGTTGCAAGAGACGTGAGTTCAAGCCCCGGGTTGGGATGATCCCCTGCAGGAGGCAATGATAATCTGCTCCAGTATTCTTACATGGGAAATCCCATGGACAGAGGAGCCTAGAGGGCTGCAGTCCATGTGGTCACAAAAGAGTCATAGAGGACTTAGCAACTAAACAGGGAAGAGAACTATGACTGTATAAAAAAGGCTTCAAAATTAGCCTAAAAAATTTGCAGTGTGTCCCTGTGTGTGTGTGTGTGTGTGTGTGTGTGAGAGAGAGAGAGAGAGAGAGAGACAGACAGAGAGAGAATTTTTAATTTCTAGGTTTGGGGGTCATAGAACTGGATAAACTTTATCTGATTCATGACAATATTTTATCATTGGCCTGTGAGTGTTCACTTGCATACGAGGAGCATGTATATATTGATACTTTTTGGCCTTTAACAATATACTGCTCACTCAACGTAAAAAGTAAAATAAGGACAATAATTAACTTCCCCCTGTGTGATTATAGACCTGGGTTCAATCCCTGTGTCAGGAAGATCTCCTGGAGAAGGAAATGATAACCCACTCCAGTATTCTTGCCTGGAGAATCCCATGGACAGAGGAGCCTGGTGGGCTACAGTCCACAGGTTTGCAAAGAGTTGGACACGACTGAGTGACTTCACTTTGTGTGACTATAACCTACTCACCCAAACTAGTTTTCTACACCCAAACTAGCCATTCTCTTAATCTTGCCTTTCACATTATCTTTGTTAAAAATTTAGTTTGGTCACATTTCAAGGCATATTATTAAGCCTATGATTTCAGGTAATTTGGTGTTACGAAAATAGTATCATATTTTAAGCAGTTTGTGGGAATTTTAAAACAAGTGTTACATTAATACAGTTAATCTATGCTACAGAACTAGATATAGATCATTTACTGTGACCACTCTATAATATTCCATTGTTTTACAATTTCATACTTTCCTGGTGATGGGCATATTTTTGTTTTCCTGAACAGTGCAGCTATTAATACCCTTGGATATTATCTTACAATATATTTGTATTGTTTTACTTTAGTATATATTTAGAAGTGAAATTCATGGATAGTAAAAAGGTTAAAATGTCAAATTATTTTTTAACATGTCTGTACAAAATGGCTGTATACAATATCTGCAAAGCTCTGAAAATGATTTTTAAGGTTATGATAAATGGCATACCTTGAAGCATATGGAATTACACTTCTTAACTTCTGCTATGTGAAAATATGTAAAATTGAATCTCATTCTGGTCTCAGTTTACATTTTTATGATCATATATATGATTGAATATCCCATCATATCTTCACTAACCATGCATATGACCTCTTCTGTATTTTCTTGAGTATTTTTTGTTTTCATTTTAATATCAGGTCATTTTTCTGTTTCATGCTAGTTTTGTAGGAGTTCTTTTTATTTTGTTATTGATTGTATATGTTGCAAATATCTTCCTCTAGTTTTTCACTTAAGTTTTAAATTTCTATAAAGTGGCTTTTGTTGTAGAGGCTTTTTCTTTTTACATAGTCACATTTGTCAACATTTTGCTTTGTAAGTGGCACTTTTGGCCTTATTTATAAAAACTCCATATTCTCAAGCTCAGAGATAGAACTAATTAAAATTTTTATTAAACTTTTAAAAGTACTTCTTATGGTATTTACCTTGTTTTTTATGTGGTTTGACTTTGGCTAATGGCGTGAGAAGGGAATCAGTTTAATTTATTTCATATCAATAATTATTTTCCTGTTCTATTTAATTTTTAAAACATCCATTTTTTTCACTAATCCTCCAAGCTAACACATCATATATCAAAGAGTTATATGGCTTTCAAATATATTCCATAAGTAGAATCATTAAATCTTGTCCATTAATATATTCTAATTATGTACAATATCAATTAATGTGATTTTATAAGTCTTGATATCCTATAATGCAAACTCTCCGTTCTAGTCAAATGTATCTTGATTATTCTTAATCCTATTTCATAAAAATATTTGAATTACTTTATCAAGGGTTATAAAAGAGCTATAATTTTCATTTGAATTTCATTGAATCAAAACTTTTATGAAAAAAAATCATGTTTTTGCAATAGTATTTATATCTTCATAAATGTAGAATTTCTCCCCATTTTGAAATTTTTTTATTTTCCACCAAAGTTAAATAGAATAACTGAGAATTTTTGTTATGTATATTTCAAAATAATTTATAGCATTTCAAAGAGTGTCATTTTTATGTTTATTTCAGAAGTATGTAATTGTGATTGATGTTTCTATATAAATCATATACTCAGTCATATTCCACATTTTCCTATTATTTACATATTAATCTTATAAATAATAAATATATTCTCTACCATTTATATTTTATCTTAATAATATCTACTGTAAAATTTTTGGCAAAAAACATTTTAATTTTAATATTCTTCTAAAAAAATAATTACTTTTAAAAATGTGCAGAATGGATTCTTCAATATAAGATGAAAAAAAAGGATATTCATCCTTGACTCTTACTCATTTTAATAAGGATGTATATGATCATGTCATGCTTAAAATAATATCACACTAAACAATGCCCTTCATTCCAGCTTTACTGAGATGGTTGCTGTATATATATAATGAATTTGTATCACAGTTATATTAAATATATATATTTTATAAATAATGAATAATATGACATGTCAAATGTTTATTAGAATTATAAAATTATTTATTTTATTCAGATATATATATATATATCTGAATAAAATAATTAAGTATTTCACCAGTGGGTATTCTTCTAGCTACAAGATTTTTATTGAGAGCTTTTACTTTTTGAGGAAGTTACCTTCCATTCTTATTATATTGAAAGGCTGTTATTTTATGAAAAAAATAGATTTTTTATGCACTATTTGCAAATCTTTTGACTTTTTCCTTTCACTCTGTAGTTATCATGAATTGTATTGGTGGATTTGCAGATGTTGAACAAATCTTATGTTTTGTTTATATATTGCTGGATTTACTTTGTAATATTTATCTGTAATGTTTGCATCTATGTTCATTTTTTAAAAATTTTTTCTTAGAATATTTTGATTTGTCTTTGGTAGTATAGTAATAAGACCTTTATCAAAATGAGTTGGAAAATGCTTCCTTTCCCTCTAAATTTCTAAAAGTGTATGTATAGGAAATGTATGCATGTTCTTTGAAGACAGAGTTCTATTCAGATTTCTCATTCTGTTTGGTCATTTTTGGCTGTTTGTGTCTTTCAGGGAATTTTTCTCCTAATATAAATTGTCAAATTTACTGAAATAAACTTGTTTATAATATTATTTATGATTCTTTTAGAGTGTATCCGTTTGTTCTGACATTTTCACTCTCATTATTGGTATGATTTATTTCTGTTATCTCCCTTTTTATGTTGGCCAGACTTGTTAAAAATCTATTGATTTTATTGACTTTATTTCAAAAAATGACTTAAAGTCATTATTTTTATTCCCTTTAGCTATACAATTTCTATGTCACTTATTAATGTTGTTATCCTAATTTTTTTCAAAAAATCTTTGAGGACAATTTGCTCTTTTTTAATTTTCTAAATGAGATGCTACAATTATTGATAGACATATTTTCTCTCCTAACATGAAAATTTTAAGCTATACATTTTCTATAGGCAATATTTAGCTGTATTAGAGTAGGAAATGGCCACCCACTCCAATATTCTTGCCTGGAAAATTCCATGGACCAAGGAACCTGGTGGGCTACAGTCTGTGGGATTGCAAAGAGTTTAATATAACTGAGCACAAACACATATTTATCTGTATCCCACAAATTTTGATATATTATGTTTTTATCTTTATTCAGTTCAATATATACACACTACTATATGTAAAATAGGTGACTGGTAAGGACCTATTGTAGAGCACAGGGAACTCTACTGAGTACTCTATAATGACCTATAGGAAAAGAATCTAAAAAAGAGTGAATTCATGTATGTGTATAACTGATTCACTTCACTATACAGCAGAAATTTGTTTTCTGTACAAACACAACATTGTAAATCAACTAAACTCCAATAAAATGTTTTACCCATTTTTCTTTGGTTATATTTTTTAATTTTATATTGGAACACAGTTGAATAGCAATATTTTGTTACTTTCAGGTATACAGTGAAGCAATTCAGTTATCCATGCTGCTGCTGCAGCTGCTGCTGCTGCTGCTGCTGCTAAGTCGCCTCAGTCGTGTCCGACTCTGTGAGACCCCAGAGACGGAAGCCCACCAGGCTCCGCCGTCCCTTGGATTCTCCAGGCAAGAACACTGGAGTGGGTTGCCATTTCCTTCTCCAATGCATGAAAGTGAAAAGTGAAAATGAAGTCGCTCAGTCGTGTCCTACTCTTAGAGACCTCATGGACTGTAGCCTACCAGGCTCCTCCATCCATGGGATTTTTCAAGCAAGAGTACTGGAGTGGGGTGCCATTGCCTTCCCCATCAGTTATCCATACACATGTATATTTCTTTTTCAAATATTTTACCCATTTAAGTTATTACAGAATATTAAGCAGTGTCCCTTGTCCTGTGCAATAGATCCTTTTTGTTTCTCTATTTTAAATATACCAGAGTGTACATGTCAGTCCCAAATTTTCACTATGAATTTCCTTTGTCCCATGAGGACTGTGCTATTTAATATCTAAATATAGAAGAATTTTCCAGGTAAACTTATGCTACTGATTTTTAAGCTAGTTCCACTGTGGTCAGAGAGTATCTTCTGTATGATTTTAAGTTGTTCATGCTTGTAGTATAGGCTTCCCTGGTGGCTCAGCAGTAAAAAAAAAAAAAAAAAAAAAAATCCACTTACCAGTGCAGGAGACTAGGAGATATAGGTTCACTCCCTGGGTCAGGAAGATCCCATGGAGTAGGAAATGGCAACCTCACTTGTACTACGGCCTAACATACAGTGTATGAGACTGAATAAACCATGTGCTTTAAAAAGAATGTATATTCTGCTGCTTTCTGTAGAATGCTAGTCAAATGTCTATTAGTTCAATTCAATCATAGTATGTGTGTGCACACATTCAGTCACATCCTACTCTTTGTGGCCCCATGGACTGTAGAAAGCCAGGCTCCTCTGCCCATGGTATTTTCCAGGTAAGAATACTGGGTCCAGGAGATCTTCCCGACCCAGGGACTGAACCTGCATCTTTTGAATCTCTTGCAATGGCAAATGGAAACTTCATTAGCTGAGCCACTTGGGATAGAACTGTTAAATAAATATGCTGTACACATTGATTTTCTAACTGCTCATTCTGTCTGTTACTGTGAAGAGTATTAAAATACTCTAGCACAATTGCCAATTTATCTATTTCTGTTTTAGAATTGTTGATCTTCCTTTCATATATTTTGGACTCTGTTATTGAGTACAACATTATTAAGGCTGCCATTTCTTCCTATAGAATTAATACCTTTACCACTATTTTTTTTATCTCTGTCAATATTTATTTTTCCAGAATTCACATTATCTAATGCCACTATAGTCACTTCATCTTGTGTTTGACCCTTCTGTGATAAATATGTTCTTTGTTATATTTTTAAACAACTTTACCTTTATATGTAAAGTGGGTTTTCTATAAACAGCATGGGTGAATAACCGTCTCATTTATTCAGGGTGGCAAACTTTTTTTCATTTAATTTTTTTCTTTCTGGACATTTTACATTTAATATAGCATTCAGTTCATCTTTGTTTGAATCAAACATCTTATTTTTTGTTTTTTACATATCCCAAACATTTAAAAATTCTCTTCTTTTATTTTACAAATTAGCTAATCCTATGATTCTATTTCATTTCCATTTTTAACTAATAACCATGTTTTAATATTCACTGTCTTTTCCTAGGGTATATATTATTTGTTTTTAACTTGTCTGCCACAAATGGCATTATATATCTTCATCTCATATAAAACTTTAATATCAATACAGTTCCACATATTTCTTGATTTCTAATTTTTACTTTAAGCAATAATTTTCATGTTTTGGAAGTTCTTTTCTACTAAATTCACATTTTTCCTGAACTGTGACACAAACTTCTCTCTCTACACTCTTGATTTCTGTCTCCTAAATTCAGTGAAGACTTTTGCCTTATTTTTATTTCACATCCCTGAATCTGTAGTCTCAATATTTCACTGCTTTTTTCTAAATTCTAAAAATTCTAAAAATTGTCGATTTCATGCATCAGATTCAGCTTTTAATTATTTGTGATGAAAGGGTAAATCCATCCCCTGCTCCCATGATGAACAGAGGTGAAATTTCATGTTGGTTGTTTTAAACTACAGTGATAAATATGGCAGAATATTAGGAGGTAAGTTGTAAATACACATTGATTAACAATTAATTTATGGAAGTAATGTTATTCTTAAATTCCTAATGAAAAAGGTATTATTAAAGAGTGCTTTGTGTCTTATGTTCCAGGCATTTTGACTTACATTGAAACAGCTTTTCATGACATTCTTCAAAAAGGAGGAAGACACCTGGTATGACAAAACCAGAAAAGAATGCTCTTGGGAATCACTATAGACACTCATCCAGGTCCTAGCTCTCCACTGAGGAAACTTCAGGTTACCATACAATAAAGACAGTCTTAGTCATCTGCAAAACAGCAGAATGTGTCTTCAACAGCTGAAAAAGAAAATACCCTATACTTTCAAAAAGAAAAAATAAGCAAATATTCCTTTAAATGCTACACTTGGAGGGCATAAACAAAAGTGTGTGTGCACAAGAAACCAGGAGAAAGGAACAGAAGCCCTACAAGAGAATGAGCCAGACTTGCCTAGGAGTGTTTGGTAGTCTCCAGCAGAGGCATAGATCGACAGTGGGCTGCCTCCTGGTCAGGGGCACCGACAGCAGCAGTCCTGGAAGGCATGGTATGATGGTGAACTTCCTCCTCTTGGAGGAGGTCACCATTACCCCTACCATAGTTGAGTCTCAGGCCAAACTACAGAGCAGGAACACAGCTCCACCCATCAGCAGATAATTGGGTTAAAGATTTACTGAGCATGGCCTTACCTCCAAGAGTAACACCCAGTTTTCCCCACAGACAGTTCTTCCATTGGGAAGTTTATACAAGCCTCTTATCCCCATCCATCAGAGGGCAGAAAGAATGAGAACCACAATCACAGAAAACTAACCAAAAGAATCACATAGATCACAGCTTTTGTGTAACTCAGTAAAGCTATGAGCCATGCCATGTAGGGCCACCCAAGATGGCCAGCCATGGTGGAGAGTTCTGACAAAATGTGCTGTACTGGAAAAAGAATGGCAATCCAGTTCAGCATTTTTGACCTGAGAATCCCATGATCAGTATGAAAAGGCAAAAAGATATGACACTGAAAGATTAAACCCCCCACCCCTTATTGGTAGTTGTCCAATATGCTACTGGAAAAGAGCAGAGAAACAGCTCCAGAAGGAAGAGGTTGAGACAAAGTGGAAATGATGCCCAGTTGTGGATGTGCCTGGTGATGATAGCAAAGTTTGATGCTGTAAAGAACAGTATTGCTTAGGAATCTAGATGTTTAGGCCCATGAATCAAGGTAAACTGGAAGTGGTCAAACAGGAGATGATAAGAGTGAACATAGACATTTTAGGAAACAGTAAACTAAAATGTATGGGAACAGGCAAAATTCAGAAGGCCATAATATCTACTACTGTGGGCAAGAATACCTTAGAAGAAGTGGAGTAGCCCTCATAGTCAATAAAAGATTCCAAAATGCAGAACTTGGTGCAGTCTCAAAAATGACAGAATGATCTTGGTTCATTTCCAAGGAAAATGTCAATATCAAAGTAATTGAAGTCTATGCCCTACTGACTGATGCTGAAGAAGCTGAAGTTGGTGGTTCTATGAAGACCTACTAGACCTTCTGGAACTAACACCAACACAAGATGTCCTTTTCATCATGGTGGACTGGAATGCAAAAGCAGAAATTCAAGAGATACCTGGAGTAACAAGCAAGTCTGGCCTTGGAGTACAAAATGTAGCAGGACAAAGACTAACAGTTTTACCAAGAAAACTCCTGATCATAATAAACGTCCTCTCCAACAAGACAAGAGACAACTTTACACATGGACATCACCAGATGGTCATTACCAAAATCCAATTGATTATATTTTTTGCAGCTGAAGATAAGGAAGCTAAATACAGTCAACACAAACAAGACCAGGAGCTGACAGTGGCTCAGATCATGTACTCTTTTTTGCAAAATTCAGACTTAAATTGAAGAAAGTAGGGAAAACCACTAGCCCATTCAGGTAGGACCTAATTTAAATCCCTTATGATTATACAGTGGAAGTGACAAAAAGATTCAAGAGATTAGATCTGATAGACAGAGTGCCTGAAAAACTATGGATGGAGATTTGAAACATCATACAGGAGATGGTGATAAAAAATCATCACCAAGAGAAAGAAATACAAAAGGCAAAATGGTTGTCTTAGGATGCCTTACAAATAACTAGAAAAGAAGAGAAAGGCAAATGAAAAAAGGAAAGATATACCCATCTGAATGCAAAGTTCCAGAGATGAGCAAGGATAGATAAGAAAGCCTTCTTCAGTGAACAATGCAAAGAAAAAGAGGATGACAATAGAATAAAAAAGACTAGAATTTTCTTCAAAAAATTAAAGATGTCAAGGGAATATTACATGCAAAGCACAATAAAGAACAGAAATGGCATGGATCTAACAGAAGTAGAAGATATTAAAAAGAGGTGACAAGGATACACAGAAGAACTGTACCAAAAAAAAAAAAAAAGGTTTTAATAAACCTGATAACCATGATGGTATGATCACTCATCTAGAGCCAGACATCCTGGAGTGTGAAATCAAGTGAGCCTTAGGAAGCATCACTATGAACAAAGTTAGAGAAGGTGATGGGATTCCAGCTGAGCTATTCCAAATCCTAAAAGATGATTCTGTAAAAGTGCTGCACTGAATAAGCCATTGTATTTGGAAAATTCAGCAGTGGCCACAAGAATGGGAAAGGTGAGTTTTCATTCCAATCCCAAATAAAGGCAATGCCAGAGAATATTCAAACAATCAAACAACTGCACACATTTCACATGCTAGCAAGTTGATTCTCAAAATCCTTCAAGTTAGGCTTCAACAGTACATGAACTGAGAACTTCCATATGTACAAGCTGGATTTAGAAAAGGCAAAGGAACCAGAGAGCAAATTACCAAAAAAAAAAAAAAAAAAAAAAAAAAAAAAAAAAAAACACCAAGAAAATTCCATAAAAACTTCTGCTTCATTGACTACACTAAGGCCTTTGACTTCATGAATCACTACAAACTGTGAAAAATTCTTAATGAGTTTGGAATAGCAGACCACTTTACTTGTCTCCTGAAGAATCTGTATACAAGTCAAGAAGCAGCAGTTGGAACTGGGCATGGAAAAACAGATTGATTCAAAATCAGAAAAGAAGTATGGTAAGGCTGTATATTTTAACATTGCTTATTTAACTTATATGAAGAGTATATCAAATGAAAGGCCAGGCTGAATGAAGCTCACGCTGAAGTCATGATTTCCAGGAGAAATACCAATAACCTAATTTATGCAGATGATCACCCTAATGGCAGAAGGCAAAGAAGAACTAAATAGCCTCTTGATGAAGGTGAAAGAGGAGAGAGGAAAAAGTAGCTTAAAACCAAATATTCAAAAAACTGAGATCATGGCATCCAGTCCCATTACTTCATGGCTAATTGATGGGGAAAATTTTTGAAAAAATGACAGACTTAATTTTCTTAGGCTCCAAAATCACTATGGATGTGACTGCAGCAATGAAATTAAAAGACACTTGCTCCTTGGAAGAAAAGCTATGACAAATCTAGACAGTGTATTAAAAAGCAAAGTCACTGTTTTGACAGCAAAGTTCCATATAATCAAAGCTATGGTTTTTCCAGTAGTCACGTACTGATGTGAGAGTTGGACCATGAAGAAGGCTGAGCACTGAAGAATTGATGCTTTTGAACTATAGTGATGGGGAAGAATTCTGAGAGTCCCTTGGACAGCAAGGAGATCAAACCAGTCAATCTTAAGGGAAATCAGTCCTGAACATTCATTGAAGGACTGATGCTAAGGCTCCAATGATTTGGCCACCTGATATGAAGAGCTGATTTCATTGGAAAAGACACCAATTCTAGGAAATTTGAGGGCTAGGGAAGGAAAAAACAGGATGAGATGGTTGGATTGCACCATCAACTGAATAGATACAAGTTTGAGCAAACTCTGCGAAATAGTGAAGGACAGAAAGATTGGCGTGTTGCAGTCCATGGGGTCACAAAGAGTCAGACACCACTGAGCAACTGAACAACTACAAATATTAGCCTACTCAAGTACTGTACATATATATCACTAGAGTATGAGTTCTATAAAGACCAATTATTTTTGGTTAATTGTAACTGCTATAAATAATAAGTACATATATAAATGTCTAACATATAGTATGCACTCAATATCTATATTAATTGTCTGACAGTAAAAATTTAGGAGTAATATAACATGGCTTAACCTGGCCCTAATTGCAAAATTGCCTAGTTAAAGCAATTCTTGCTTCATGATCTGTGTACCTGATATATAAGTATGTTCATAAATATGTTTATGATATGTATGTAACTTTTAAGCAATCATGACTTTATAATGGGATCAGTCACAGAATTTTTGCTTCATGGGCGATCACATATAAACACACAATATGCACCTCATATATGTCGATAGTCTTTGCTTAATAATTTTTTTCAACCTTTACATATAAAAATGAAGTTCTCTATTGTTGGAAAATTGCTGTTACCAGTTTGTAACATTACACTCGATGGAATGTGAAAGGCAGTTTTCATTCAGTGCTTTTCTCCTGTATTCCAGCGGGGAAAAAAAGAAACAATCTAGAGCTACTAACAAACCAAATTCAAGGATCAATCCTGTTCAATTAATCTTTTTAGTAGTGTGGAATGATGCTTCCTGCTACGTCTTTCATATGAAAAAGATAACAGAAGAGAAAATTGAACAAGACAACTCTACTTCTGTGGAAATTATTAATAAGGAAAATGTTGCATATAAAACTTTTCATTTTTATTATAAATTTGAGTCTGAATCTCTAATGCTACTTTCTTTTTTCATCTCTGAGATGAACTCAAAGATTTTTAAAAATTAATTCCTATTGCCAATGGTCATTACCTGAAATACTTCGTAAAATGATTTCATTAATGTAATATAAAATGAAAAGGATCTTCTATTGGTATATATATACTTATTGGTATTGAGAGAAAAAGGAGCAAACTGAATCAACAATACTGAGCTTCTATAGTGAAGTAAATAAAAATCTATACTTACATTGTTCTTAATCTGTTTATCTGGGAGAATTTTATAAAAGTGAAAGAGATTCAGGAAATTTATAAATGCATTAACATTATAATATAGTGGGCTTCCCTCGTGGCTCACACAGTAAAAAAAATCTGCCTGCAATGCAGGAGACCCAGGTTCAGTCCCAGGGTTGGGAAGATCCCTGGAGAAGGGAATGGCTGCCCACTCCAGCATTCTTGGAGAATTCCATGGACAGAGAAGTCTGGCAGGCTACAGTCCGTGGGGTCACAAAGAGTCTGACAGGGCTAAGCAGCTGGTGCTTTCACTTTCACATGATAATATAGTAAGGGAACATTGATAAATTTGTTGTATTTTATCGACTGCTTATGAATTCGATATTTGATGCAAATTATATAATGAGGGACAAATCTGAAAGTAAAAAAATGCATTTGTCTCAGTAATATCAAATTCAGAAGTTTTAATTTCTTAAAAATAAAATGGGGATAAAATACTTATCTATTGACTACATTTATAGATTCTTTTGATTATGAAACTATTTTATATTCATGAAAGTGCTTTAGTGGTTTTGGAAAAAATACACTTATAGTAGTTAAGGTATTATTGTAAAGTCTATAGGAAAAAGTATAGAATCTTTAACATTTTTTTATATAAAAGGAGAAACATTTTAAAATAATTGAAATTACTCTCATATTTTACTGGACTTTTGCAATTTTATTTAATTCCTCTTCCTGGCATTTATCTATATTTTACTAATTTTCAAATATTCTTCCTCATTTAGTAATGAATATCAGGATATTATTTTCAGTAATCTTGGAAAAATGGTTTTCTCTAATGTACATCTTTCTAAAAATCTTACATTTAAAATTAATCACACTGTTTAAAGACCCCAATGCATTTTATCAAGTTTCATAAAATGTTATCATTAATCTAACAATGATGTTTAAAAATATTTAGTTCAGTTCAGTTGCTCACTCATGTCAGACTCTTTGAGACACCATGGACTGCAGAATGCCAGGCTTCCTTGTCCATCGCCAACACCTGGAGCTTGCTCAAACTCAGGTCAGTCAATAGGTGATGCCATCCAACCATCTTATCCTCTGTTGTCCCCTTCTCCTCCTACCTTCAATCTTTCTCAGCATCAGGGTCTTTTCCAATGAGTCAGTTCTTTGCAGCAGGTGGCCAAAGTATTGGAGTTTCAGCTTCAGCATCAGTTCTTCCAATGAATGTTCAAGTCTGATTTCCTTTGGGATTGACTAGTTTGATTTCTTTGGAGTCCAAGGGACTCTCAAGAGTCTTCAACACCACAGTTCAAAAGTATCAATTCTTCGGCACTCAGCTTTCTTTACAATCCAACTCTCACATCCATACGTGACTACTGGAAAAACCATAGGTTTGACTAGATGGACTTTTGTCAGCAAAGTAATGTCTCTGTTTTTTAATATGCTGTCTAGTTGTGTCATATTTTTTCTTCCAAGGAGCAAGTATCTTTTAATTTCATGGCTGCAGTCACCATTTGCAGTGATTTTGGAGCCCCCCAAAATAAAGTCTGTCACTGTTTGTTTCCACTGATTCATCATCTATTTCCCATGAAATGATGGGACCAGATGCCATGATCTTAGTTTTTGAATGTTGAGTTTTAAGCCAACTTTTTCACTCTCCTCTTTCACTTTCATCAAGAGGCTCTTTAGTTCTCCTTTGCTTTCTGCCATAAGGGTGGTGTCATCTGCATCTCTGAGGTTATTGATATTTCTCCCAGCAATCTGGATTCCAGCTTGTGCTTCATTCAGCCTGGCATTTTGCATGGTGTACCTAGAATACATATTCTTATATAGACAAAAGCTAATTAATATTTTTGATATTGAGAGAGCAAATATGGAGGACAATACATGAGGTCATTATTTTTTAATTTATTGAAGTGAAACATACATACTCAAATACATAAATCATAACTATATAACACAGTGCATTTTGATGGAGCGAACACATCCATGTGATGAACTCTTAGATCATGAAAGAGAGCACTGTCAGCATTCCAGCCCCATCACCTGCAGCTGCCCAGTCATCTCTGTGTAAAGCTGACCACAGTTCTCTGCTGTCCAGAATAACAGAAACAATGTACAAGAAAATATACAGCCAGGGCACTTTAATGTCTGGCTTCCTCTGTTTAACATGTTCATGAGCTTCATCTGTGGTATTGTTTACAATGTGGATTTCTGGGTCTTCAATGCTATATAATATCATTTTGCATTAATTTATCATAGTTTGATTACCCATTTAACTCTTGACACATATTGGAATCAATGTAATTGTTTAATGTTATGAATAATGCTGCAGTGAAGATCTTCAGTATGTTGCCTGAAGAATATGTATACACATTTCTATTGGCGTTGTATTACCAAACCGTTTCCTAGGGTCTGGTGATCAAGTTGTTTGCTCATAAAATCTTTGTAAACTATTATCAGACTGAGGCCATTTTCAATTAGATGCTCTTTTTGTCATCTTCAAATCACACAGAGAACATGGATGAATTCTCAAAACCTGTTTAAGGTAGCTCATGACTGTGCCTTATAAGTGGGAGAGGCTGTTGTTTTATTTTTCCTTCTCTCCTCAGTTCCAAGTTTGAAAAAACAGTTTCCTTGAAGCTGTGTTTTGTAATGAGTTTCTTTTCAAATTACCCCCTGTGATAAAGGTGTAACCCCATGAGGATATAGATTTATAATGATTTTAATATTAGATTTCTATTTAGTTTGATCCTGTTCTTTGTCACCCATTCTCTGAATTTCAGGAGAACATGAAATTGTGTTTTCCAAGTTTCAGTGGAAACTGTGTATGCCAAAGTTCACTTTGATATTGGCATACTCTAGGGTTACCCCCTGTTTTGAAAGATGCTTTTTGGTGTGTATGTGTGTGTATGTATGTATGTATGTATATATATATATATATATATATATATATATATAATCTCATGACTCTCTCTGAGAATGTGCCATACACCCTAATTTGGAAATCAGGGATTTTTATGGGGCTGCCTTATTCTCAAGTGGCAATCATCATTTCTTCAGAAAGGCAACTCTGACAGCTCTTTTACACTGTCCTTACTCCCTCACCCTCTCTAGCTCTTGATACTATTTTATTTTCTTCACACACATAATTTTTCTTCTTTTTTTCCTTCCTCTCTTTTTCTTTTCTTTCTTTTTCTTGCCCAATGCCTTTTTTCATTTACTTGCTCAAGTGAACCCAATTATAAGAGGAATTTCAGTATATTATTCTTTTCTCCATCCCAGATCCTATTTTATTATTTGATTGTGTGGAACATAAAAATAACTTTTGAAAGGGTGAAAAAGTGAATTGTTTGAACAAAATATTTTAGAAATTTAAAAATTATAGTCCTTATTTCTCAGAAAAAGAAAAGTAGTTTACCCCTGAATGTAGACATTTTGTGCTACGGCCATTGTGTGATGTTCTAGTCTTCAATTTCTATGCAAAGTATGAGAGGTAAAAATAACTCATTAAAAAGGCTGAAAATGAGATTTCAAAATAAAAAACAGTTTTAAAATCGAGTTTTTTCTTCACTATCAAAAAAAAAAAAAAACCAAAAACAAAAACAAAAAAAAAAAAAACCCTGCTACATGCCTAACATAATGAGGAACTGGTATAATATTCAGTTTTGATGCTCAGAATTAGGAAGAGGGCAGCAGAATGTAATCACATCTGAAAGATCTGTAATTTATCCTTAAACATTTTAAATGATAGTGGGAACCATCTCATAAACTGCAAAAATCCTGTGAGAGAGCTCTACTGAAAACTTTATTAAGATTGATCATTTCAGATGTGTGGATGTGGCTGGCACCAACAGGACACTCTTTGGAAATATGCCTTCTCTCTTGTAAACAAGGCCAAGAGGAGAAATTGAATGGTGCATGTACATGAGATACCACTACTCCTCAGCCACCATTCCCAGAAACCTCACCTTCAACATCACAAACACCATCCTCCAGGATGAGTGGCATGCCCTACGTCTTCCACACTCTTTGTATTGGTGATTCAAGATGGAGGTGGAGGAGAATGGAAAGTGGTGACTGGAGGAGGGCAGGCAGAGTTGACACAAGATAGAATGATTCCGTGTTTTGTAATCAGTCCTGTGTTCTTTTGAGAAAATGGCAGTGAATTTGCTCTACTGGCTCTGTGTGCCATACATTCCTCCCCCATACTTTTCTCCACCTTTTGTTGCCCCAGATGTTTCTTTCCACTCCACTCTGTCCTATATTATTGCCAGGTTAATATTCCCAGAGTAAAAATCAGATCACATCAGCTGGATTAAAAAAAAAAAAAAAGATTGATCATTTATCATTCAATAAAACAATGGGTAGCTATAATCAAGGAAGGATAGAACTAGTGGTACTTTGTGAGCCAGCAACTTGATCAACAAAGTTAAACCTATTTGGGAAAGCAAATCGATAAACTAGTTAACAATATTACCTCATTTTGTTAAGTAATGTAATTTCTCCATGTATTGACAAACTACTCATGGACAAAGTATAGCACACATTATTTGTATTTTATATTTTGCTCACCTGTGGCTTTGTAACACAGCCCTAGCAAAACAATTTCTCAGTGGCCAATGAATGACCTTCCTATTTTTTGTTTACTGTGTAAAAAAATTTGTTTTTCAGAAAAACCTTATTTACAAGATTAGGTGACTAGCTTGCTGGCCCAAGTTTGGTTAACCTCACTTTAGAGTCAGCATGTAATTTATGAGAAATAAAAAGAGAATTTGACTCAGTTTCCCCAAATTTTTTATTTTTGCAAACATTGCTATCATAAACTTCCTTCTGTGTGAATCCTTATGAAGTAAAGTGAAGTTGCTCAACTCTTTGTGACCCCATGGACTCTAGCCTACCAGGCTCCTCCGTCCACAGAATTCTCCAGCAAGATTACTGGAGTGGGTTGCCATTTCCTTCTCCAATGTGAATCCTTGCTTTCATGTAATTATCAAGTGAAGGTATGTATCTAGATTTAAAATTACTGGATCAAACTGGCATGTCTTTGAGAAATGTAAAATATTGTTCTGTTCTTGAAGAAAGAAATAGTTGATACTATCCCTAATAATGTGGGAAAATGCATATTGCACTAAAGCATTTCCAACTTCATAGTTCACTCATCTTCTGTATGCTCTATATACTCACTACCACAGCATTCTCACATTGCTATTTTATCTGTAAAAACAAACTTTGTAATGTGTTCCAAACCCAAGCTTAGGCAGAATCTTTTCTTGAGATCACCTGCTTCTTCTGGAATAAATTAGCATTCTGGATATCATCTGATCAATTTTCTTATACATTTTAATGGATGTAATGAACCCTCTGGAAACCCATCAAAAGATGACTGTAGGAAGGTACTCTGTCCCCAGCTAAAATACATTGACCTACCCCAGATACCTCCTCAGTTTCCAGACACACTGGCAGCTTCCTGTGTTTTTCTGCTAGAGATTCTGTCCAGGATATAGCCTCATATTTAGTTGTCTTACCTCCAAAGTCTTCTTTAGGCTGTGGCAGTTTCCCAAACTCTCCTTGTTTTTGATGGCCTTGATGATTTCCAGGAATGCTGATTGGGTAGATTGTAAGAAGCTCCTGTCTTGAATTAACATGGATAGATGGGTTTTGGGGAGGAAGACTATAGATGCAAAGTGTCATTTTTTATTATATCTTATCCAGGATATATACTATTATGAAGATTTATGAGAGTATTGACCCTGACCTCACAATACCTGGCTGAAGTATTGCTTGTCAGACTATTCTGCAAAATCACTCTGTTTTTCTTTCTTTTGGCACCCTTTGCAAGTCACTATGTGCCCCCCAAACTTAATGAATGGGGGCTTATATTACCCCTCCTTTAGGATGGAGTAACTATACACCTTATTTGAAATTCATCTGTGCTAGATATCTGTCTCTTCTTCTACATCATTTATTATTCACTAAAATTTTAATATCAACATTTTTATGATTTTAAGAAACCAAATTAAAATGCATTCTTTCAACTTAAACCTTTGATTAATACTATGTCAGTTCTGGAGAAGTGGCCAAGGTGGAAGAGTGGGAAGATTTGAGCTCACGTTTTCCCAGAAGTACATAAGAAGTACAAATATTTACAGAGTAAATATTGATGAGAATGTCTCAAGACTAATATAAAAGTTCTTCTGCAACTAAAGATATAAAGAAGCAACCCCAATGAGACAGTTAGGAGGGATAGATATGTGGTATAGTCAAGACTAATAGCCTAGGTGAGCAACCCACAAATGGGAGACTAAATACAATTGCAGAGCTTCTCCCCCCAAAACAAGGGGTCCAAGTCCTACTTTGGGCTTCTCAGACCAGGGATCTTACACTGGAAATGTAAGCCATAAGAATGTTTGAAAACCAGCAGGATTTGCTTTTGGGAGAGCTAGAAAACTGAGGGAAATAGACACTCCACTCATAAAGGGTCCAGACCCAAAATCTCACATAGTGTAATACCAAAGTCAGAAGTAGCAATTTAAAGGACCTTGGGTAAGATGCACTTATTAATCTTGGAAAGTCTCTTAAAGAGACAAGGAGGTGATTGAGACTCACTTTGAGGACACAGATGCTGGCAACAGACATTTTGGGAATTTATTCTACCACCAGGACGCTGGTACTAGCAAACACCACTTTTGGTATCTTTCTTCTAGCTGAGTAGTGTCTAGGATCCAGCCCTGCTTACCAACTGGTTGTCACCAGTCTTGGTATGTTCCAAACCAAGTAGCTTGATGGTCAAAGACACAGCCTCACCCACCAGGAGACTGCCAGTCTTAGGAATCCCTGAATGCTCTATCACTCAAGGAAATATCGCCTCCCAAAAGAGGGCTCCACACCTGATCACACCCATCAGTGGGGTGGCACTAACGCTAGGACTCCTAAAGCCCTACAGCTAGCCACCAAGTTTGGCCCTGGCCAAAAGCAGATTGACATCAGCTCCAAAACCTTTGGACCAACCAGCCAGCATCCCCAAGATCTGGCTACACCCACCAGTGGGTGAGGACTAGCCCTGGGAAATCTTGTGGCTCTGTAGCCAGTTGCCTATAATCCAATCTACCTACAAGCTAGCCATCACAAAACCAATGGTCCCCTCGACTGTGCAGCCAAGCATCCTATGATCTGGTCCCATACAACATCAGCCAACCTCCTATGAAAAAGGCAGGACCTGGTAATCAACTGGAATAAAGACATTCACACTTACCCTCAAGAGTCAGTCCTACACTATGAAGGAAAAATGTGGCCTATATAAAGGGCTCCCCTGCCCCACCAGAACATATAGCTTTGGTGGCAGAAGGTAGTGCAATCCTGGGCTCCATAGGAAGTTTCCTGCATAGGGACACTTCTCCAAGATTGAGAAACGTAACCAACTTGTCAACTATATAGTAAAAATAACCAATTTAGGTAAAATGAGATGACAGAGGAAATGTGTTTGAAATTCCTTAATTTCAAGCACATTCTAGATAAAACCCTAGAAGAACTAAGTGAAATGAAGATAAGCAATCTTTTGATAAAGAGTGCAAAGTAATGATCATAAAGCTACTCAAAGAACTCAGGAGAAGAATGGATAGCCACAGTGAGAAGACACATAATTTAAAGGGCAAAAATTAAAGATAAGGAGAGAATACTAAAAGCAGCAAGGGAAAAACAACTAGTTACATGCAAGGGAATTGCCATAAAAATATAAGCTGACTTTTCAGCATAAACATTGCAGACCAGAAAGTAGGGACTTGACATACTTAAAAATGAAGAAAGGGAAAAATCTACAATCGAGAATATTCTAACTTGGCAGTACTATCATTCAGATTTGAAGGAGAGATCAACAATTTTATAGATAAGCAAATGCTAAAACAGTTCAGCACCACCAAACCAGCTTAATAAGAAATGTTAAAGGATCTTCTCTAAGCTACAAGGGAATGGCTACACCTAGAAATATAAAAATTACAATAGAAAAAATCTCATTGTTAAAGGCAAATATACAGTAAAGGTAGGAAATAAGACTAGTAGGAAGGCTAAATGTCAAAAGTAGTAAATTAATCTATATCCAAACTAAGTAGTTAAGGAAAACACAAAGCAAATAGATGTGAAATGTGCTATCTAAAATAGTAAACTTGGGATATATGTCAAGATACAGGGTTGTTAGCATGCTTTCAAACTTAAGAAATCAGCTACTTGAAGGAATTTCATATATAAAGAAGTGAAAAGAATTCAAACATTACACTAAATGTGGTTAGTAAATCAGAAGGAAAGTGAGCAAAAGGAGAAAAATAAAGAACAATGAAACACTCCCCTCCCCCCAAAAGTGAACAAAACAGCAATAAGTGTATATCTAGTAATAATTTCTTCACATGTAAATGGATTAAATACTCCAATCAACAGACATAGAGTAGCTGAATGGATACACAAACAATACATATATATATACATATGCTGCCTCCAAGAGACTCACCTCAGGTCTAAAGATGTACACAAATTAAAAGTGAAGGAATAGAAAGATATTCCATGCAAGTGAAAATGAAAACAAGTATAACAATACTTGTATCAGAAAAACTAAGCTTTGAAATAAAGAATTCAAACAAAGACAAAGAAAGACATTACATAATGAATAGGTATCAATCCAGGAAAAAGACACAATAATTGTAAATGCATTTGTACTCAGCATGGGAGCACCTAAATAGCAAAAATTAGCCAAGATAAAGGGAGAACCTGATGGTAACATAATAGTAGTATGAGATTTTAACACCATACTACCATTGATGGAAAGATTATACAGACAGAAAATTAATACAACACTAGCCTTATATGACATGTTAGATCAAATGGACTTATTATATATATAAATATATATAACATTCCACTAAAAAGCAGCTGAACACATATTCTTCTCAAGCGCACATGGAATTTTTTTTTTCAAGATAGATCAGATACTAGGCCATAAAAGTAGTCTCAGCAAATTTAAGAAGTTTGAAATCATACTAGGCATCTTTTCTAACCACAAAATTATGAGACTAGAAATCAACAACAACAACAAAAAAACCTGCAAAAACACAAGTTGGAGTAAAAAATATAAAAATATACTATAAAACAAAATCATTGAATCACCAAAGAAATCAAACAAGAAATCAAAAATGTCCTGAGATAAATGAAAAATGAAACACAATGATCCAAAATCGATGGGACACAACAAAGCAAAGAGAGCAGTTTACAGATTTACGAGCCTACCTTAAACAAACAAACAAACAAACAAAAACTAAAATAAAAATTCTACCTTTACACCTAAAGGAATTAGGGGGGAAAATAACAAGAAAACAAAAAGCCAAATTTAGTAGTAGAATGGACATAAAGATTAGAGAAGTCAATGAAATAAAGGTAAAACTTAGAAAATGCCAATATAATTAATAGCTAGTTCTTTGAAAAGATCAGCAACATTGATAAACTTCTAGCTAGATTCAGCAAGAAAGAAAGAGGACCAAAATAAATAATATTAGAAGTGAAAAAGAAGTTACAACCATCACTACAGTAAAACAAAGGATTGTAGATCACTACAAATAATTATACACTAAGGAAATTGTCAAACCAAAAGAAACAGACAAACTCCTAGTAATGGTGAATCTCCAAAGACTGATTTAAGAAGAAATAGAAAATGAGAACAGACCAATTACCAGTAATAAAATTGAATCAATATTAAAAAAAAAAATCCCTAAACAAAAGTCCAGGACCAAATTTCACAAGTGAATGATACTAAATATTTAGAGGAGTTAATAATACATAGTTTTTCATATTAATCCAAAAAACTGTAGAGGAAGGTACAGTTCCAAACACACTCTATGAGGCCATTATCACCCTACCAAATGCAGACAAAAATGAAATCACACACAAAAAAAAGAATATTAAAAGCCAATATCACTTATAAGCATATGTGTAAATTTTTAAAAAAATGTTAATATCAAAGATACCAAAATATCAAATATATCAAAAATATTGGCAAACAAAACTGAATAATACATTCTAAGGGTTATACAACATGATCAAGTAGGATTTAGTACAGAGATTCAAGAATGGTTCAATAACTCAATCAAACAATGAGATGCACAACATTAGCAAGTTGCAGAATAAAAAATATGTGATCATCTCAAAAGATGGAAAAAAATCTTTCACAATACAATATGTGTTTATGATAAAAATTCAAAAGGGTAGGTATAGAAGTGACATAAAATATTAAAGAAAATATAAGATAATCTCTCCTGGGTGTTCTTTGGAAAGACTGATGCTAAAGCTGAAACTCCAATACTTTGGCCACCTCATGCGAAGAGTTGACTCATTGGAAAAGACTCTGATGCTGGGAGAGATTGGGAGCAGGAGGAGAAGGGGACGACAGAGGATGAGATGGCTGGATGGCATCACCGACTCGATGGACATGAGTTTGAGTGAACTCCGGGAGTTGGTGATGGACGGGGGGCCTGGCATGCTGCAATTCATGGGGTCGCAAAGAGTCGGTCACGACTGAGCGACTGAACTGAACTAAACTGAAGACAATCTCACAGCCCACATTACATTTAATGGTGAAATGCTAAAAGCATTTCAAAATCTCTAAGATCAAGTACAGGAGGTTATTGATATTTCTCCTGGCAATCTTGATCCCAGCTTGTGCTTCATCCAGCACAGCATTTCACATGATATATTTTGCATATAAGTTAAATAAATAGGGTGATGATATACAGCCTTGAAGTACTCCTTTCCCAATTTGGAACCAGTCTGTTGTTCCATGTCTGGTTCTAACTGTTGCTTCTTGACCTGCATACAGGTTTCACAGGAGGCAGGTAAGGTAGTCTGGTATTCCCTACTCTTTAATAATTTTTCAGTTTGTTGTGATCCACAAAGTCAAAGACTTTGGTGAGTCAATGAAGCAGAAGTAGATGTTCTTTTTTTCTGGAATTCTCTTGCTTTTTCTTTAATCTGATGAATGCTGCCTAATTGACCTCTGTTTCCTCTGCCTTTTCTAAATCCAACTTGAACATCTGGAAATTCTTGTTTCATGTACTGTTGAAGCCTAGCTTGGAGAATTTTGAGCATTACCTTGCTAGCATGTGAAATGAGTACAATTGTGCAGTAGTTTGAACAATCTTTGGCATTGCCCTTCTTTGGGACTGGAATGAAAATTGACCTTTTCCAGTCTTGTGGCCACTGCCAAGTTTTCCCAATTTGCTGGCATCTTGAGTGCAGTGCTTTCACAGCATTACATTTTAGGATTTTGAAATAGCTCAACTGGAATTCCATTACCTCCACTAGCTTTGTTTGTAGTGATGCTTCCTAAGGCCCACTTGACTTCACACTCCAATGTATCTGGCTCTAGGTGAGTGATCACACCATCATATCTATCTGGGTCATGAAGATCTTTTATGTATAGTTCTTCTCTGTATTCTTGCCACATATTCTTAATATCTTCTGCTTCTGTTAGGTCCATATGGTTCCTGTCTTTTATTGTGCACATCTTTGCATGAAATGTTGCCTTGGTATCTCTAATTTTCTTGAAGAGATCTCTAGTATTTCCCATTCTATTGTTTTCCTCTATTTCTTTGCATTGCTCACTTAAAACTATTTCTTATCTCTCCTTGATATTCTTTGGAACTCTGCATTCAGATGGGTATATCTTTCTACTTCCTTGTATAATTTCTATTAACAGAGCAATCATGCGATCCAGGTTAACTCTTGTTTACATAATCATACTTCTCTGCTCAAAGCACTTTGATGGCTCCTTTGCCATCAGAGTGGAAGCCAAAATCCTTACAATTTTTATAAAGTGTAAGTATAATGCCTTTAATAATGTGTCCCCAGTGTATTCTTATTATTGTACTTACCCACTCACCTCTAGTCATACTGACTTTTTGATTTATTTTTATTTTTTAAATTTTTTACTTTACAATACTGTATTGGTTTTGCCATACATTGACATGAATCCACCACAGGTGTAAATGAGTTCCCAACCCTAAAGTTCACTAGGCAGACTTATACTTGCTCAAGGGTATTTCTTCCTGGGTGGCTCAGTGGTAAAGAATCTGTCTGCAAATGCTGGAGACACAAGAGATACGGGTTCATTCCCTGTGTCAGGAAGATGTCACAGAGTAGGAAATGGGAACCTGCTCCAGTATTCTTGCCTGAAAAGTTCCATGGGCAGAGAAACCTGGTAGGCTACAGTCCATGGAGTCACAAAGAACTGGACATGACTTAAGATGCATGCATGTGTGTACGCACACGTGCACAAACACACAGACACAGACACATACACACACAGGAGTCCTTCTCCTATTTTTCCTCCCTGTCTAGAACACTCTTGATGAGACAATTCAATCTTTCATTCTTTAAATCTTTGCCAGTTACCTTCATTAACAGCAACTGTCTTTTTTTTAACATAGCATTTACTTTAAAAATTTACTTTCTTTTTTTCATCTATCTCATACCCAAGAAGTAAGACTTACTAACACACAAATTGCTCTAAATTAAGCTGTTAGTTTCAATGCCTGTGTCATACCTGTACAAATTTATTTTCACCATTTGCTGTAAAAATATGCCTGGAAAATCCCATGGATGGAGAAGCCTGGTGGGCTGTAGTCCATGGCTCACTATGAGTCAGAAATGACTGAGCGACTTCACTTTCACTTTTCACTTTCATGCATTGGAGAAGGAAATGGCAACCCATTCCAGTGTTCTTGCCTGGAGAATCACAGGGATGGGGTAGACTGGTGGGCTGCCAACTATGGGGTAGCACAGAGTCGGACACGACTGAAGCGCCTTAGCGGCAGCAGCAGCTATAAATAAGCAGGTATGACATGAAAATCAATGTAAAATGAGAAATGTGTCAATATCTAACTGGATTTTCAGTTCAGTTCAGTCTCTCAGTCATGTCCGACTCTTTGTGACCCCATGAATTGCAGCACGCCAGGCCCCCTGTCCATCACCAATTCCCAGAATTCACTCAAACTCAGATCCATCGAATTGCTGATGTTATCCAGCCATCAAAGCCTCTGTCGTTCCTTTCTCCCACCTCCAATGCCTCCCAGCATCATAGTCTTTGCAAAGAGTCAACTCTTCACATGAGGTGGCCAAAGTATTGGAGTTACCGCTTTAGCATCACTCTCTCCAAAGAACACCCAGGACCGATCACCTTCAGAATCGACTGGTTGGATCTCCTTGCAGTGCAAGGGACTCTCAAGAGTCTTCTCCAACACCACAGTTCAAAAGCTTCAATTCTTCGGCACTCACCTTTCTTCACAGTCCAACTCTCACATCCATACATGACTATTGGAAAAACAATAGCCTTGATTAGATGGACCTTTGTTGGCAATGTAATGTCTCTGCTTTTCAATATGATATCTAGGTTGGCCATAACTTTCCTTCCAAGGAGTAAGCATCTTTTAATTTCATGGCTGCAATTACCATCTGCAGTGATTTTGGAGCCCCCCAAAATAAAGTCTGACACTGTTTCCACCGTTTCCCCATCTATTTCCCACGAAGTGATGGGACCAGATGCCATGATCTTCATTTTCTGAATGTTGAGCTTTAAGTCAACTTTTTCACTCTCCTCTTTCACTTTCATCAAGAGGCTTTTTAGTTCCTCTTCACTTTCTGCCATAAGGGTGGTGTCATCTGCATATCTGAGGTGATTGATATTTCTCCTGGCAATCTTGATTCCAGCTTGTGCTTCTTCCAGCCCAGCGTTTCTCATGATGTACTCTGCATATAAGTTGAATAAGCAGGGTGACAATATACAGCCTTGACGTACTCCTTTTCCTATTTGGAAGCAGTCTGTTGTTCCATGTCCAGTTCTAACTGTTGCTTCCTGACCTGCATGTAGGTTTCTCAAGAGGCAGGACAGGTGGTCTGGTATTCCCATCCCTTTCAGATTTTTCCACAGTTTATTATGATCCACAGAGTCAAAGGCTTTGGGATAGTTAATAAAGCAGAAATAGATGTTTTTCTGGAACTCTGTTGCTTTTTCCATGATCCAGCTGATGTTGGAAATTTGATCTCTGGTTCTTCTGCCTTTTCTAAAACCAGCTTGAACATCTGGAAGTTCACGATTCACATATTGCTGAAGCCTGGCTTGGAGAATTTTGAGCCTTATTTTACTAGCGTGTGAGATGAGTGCAATTGTACAGTATTTTGAGCATTCTTTGGCATTGCCTTTCTTTGGGATTGGAATGAAAACTGACATTTTCCAGTCCTGTGGCCACTGCTGAGTTTTCCAAACTTGCCGGCATATTGAGTGCAGCACTTTCACAGCATCATCTTTCAGGATTTGAAACAGCTCAACTGGAATTCCATCACCTCCACTAGCTTTGTTCGTAGTGATGCTTTCTAAGGCCCACTTGACTTCACATTCCAGGATGTATGGCTCTAGGTGAGTGATCACACCATCATGAATATCTTGGTGGTGAAGATCTTTTTTGTACACTTCTTCTGTGTATTCTTGCCACCTCTTCTTAATATCTTCTTCTTCTGTTAGGTCCATACCATTTCTGTCCTTTATCAAGCCCATTTTTGCATGAAATGTTCCCTTGGTATCTCTAATTTTCTTGAAGAGAACTCTAGTCTTACCCATTCTGTTGTTTTCCTCTATTTCTTTGCATTGATTGTTGAGGAAGGCTTTCTTATCTCTCCTTGCTCTTCTTTGGAACTCTGCATTCAGATGCTTATATCTTTCCTTTTCTCCTTTGCTTTTCGCTTGTCTTCTCTTCACAGCCATTTGTAAGGCCTCCCCAGACAGCCATTTTGCTTGTTTGCATTTCTTTTCCATGGGGATGGTCTTGATCCCTGTCTCCTGTACAATGTCACAAACCTCATTCCTTAGTTCATCAGGCACTCTATCTATCAGATCTAGTCCCTTAAATCCTTTTCTCACTCCCACTGTATAATCATAAGGGATTTGATTTAGGTCATACCTGAATGGTCTAATGGTTTTCCTTACTTTCTGCAGTTTAATTCTGAATTTGGCAATAAAGAGTTCATTATCTGAGCCACAGTCATCTCCCAGTCTTGTTTTTGCTGACTGTATAGAGCTTCTCCATCTTTGGCTGCAAAGAATAGAATCAATCTGATTTCTGTGTTGACCATCTGGTAGTGTCCATGTGTGAGTCTTCTCTTTCGTTTTTGGAAGAGGGTGTTTGCTACGACCAGTGTGTTTTCTTGGCAAAACTTTAGTAGCCTTTGCCTTGTTTCATTCCATATTCCAAGGTCAAATTTGCCTGTTACTCCAGGTGTTTCTTGACTTCCTACTTTTGCATTCCAGTCCCCTAAAATGAAAAGGACATCATTTTGGGGTGTTAGTTCTAAAAGGTCTTGTAGGTCTTCATAGATTCATTCAACTTCAGCTTCTTCAGTGTTATTGATTGGGGTATAGACTTGGATTGCTGTGATATTGAATGGTTTGCCTTGGAAACGAACAGAGATCATTCTGTCATTTTTGAGATTGCATCCAAGTACTGCAGTTGGATTCTTTTGTTGACCATGATGGCTACTCCTTTTCTTCTAAGGGATTCTTGCTCTCAGTAGTAGATATAATGGTCATCTGAGTTAAATTCACCCATTCCAGCCCATTTTAGTTCACTGATTCCTAGAATGTCAACGTTCACGCTTGCCATCTCCTGTTTGACCACTTCCAATTTACCTTGATTCAGGGACCTAACATTCCAGGTTCCTATGCAGTATTGCTCTTTACAGCATTGGACCTTGGTTCTATCACCAGTCACATCCACAGGTGGGTATTGTTTTTGCTTTGGCTCCATCCCTTCATTCTTTCTGGAGTTATTTCTCCACTGATCTCCAGTAGCATACTGGGCACCTACCGACCTGGGGAGTTCCTCTTTCTGTTTCTTATCATATTGCCTTTTCATACTGTTTATGGGGTTCTCAAGGCAAGAATATTGAAGTGGTTTGCCATTCCCTTCTCCAGTGGACCACATTCTGTCGGACCTCTCCACCATGACCCAGCTGTCCCGGGTGGCCCCACACAGCATGGCTTAGTTTCATTGAGTTAGACAAGCCTGTGGTCCTAGTGTGATTAGATTGATTAATTTTCAGTGATTATGGTTTTATTGTGTCTGCCTTCAATTTTTGCCAAATAAGTGTTGTTTTTAGAGTATAAAACTTATTCAGTTGCATAAGCATCACAACATAGCAGTGGAACTACTAGATATTTATTGTGGGTTAGAAACTCTGTGGAAAAAAGTTCGCATGATACTAAGAAAGTTCTGGACCATAAGGTTCTAAGAAAACTGCACCTAGGGTAATTCTATTCCAAGATGCTACCAGTGAACTGATTGTTAATCACCCTGGCAAGCCATTAATTTCAAAGTGCGTCTAATTGCCTAATGCTGATAGAAATCCTGAATTTCTGCTTCTTGTGTGTTGTTTTCTGTCACCAGTGAACGTTATACTCCAGGTATAGCCAGTGCAGTAGAAAGACAAAAGAACTGAGCCTTCCTTCATCAAATCAGAGAAAATGTACAAACATGCCTTTTCTCTGCAAATGATTGTTTGTATTATAGCATCAAAGTTTCCTGAGAGTTACTGTGCTGTGCTTAGTTGCTCAGTCATGTCTGACTCTTTGTGACCCCGTGGACTGCAGCTTGCCAGGCTCCTCTGTCCATGAGGATTCTCATGGCAAGAATACTGGACTGGGTTGCCTTACCCTTCTCCAGGGGACGTTCCCAACCTAGGGATCAAACCCAGGTCTCCCACATTGCAGGTGGATTGTTTACTGTCTGAGCCATCAGGGAAGTCCTGAGAGTTATATATGTTCAAACAAATGTGCAGCATTGATTGAAATCTAACCATCCTTCAGAAATCCAAAATATTTATTATGTTAAGTAATAAGTTTTCTCTAATATACATCTAGAATGGTGCCTTTTCTGCACCTAGTAATTATAGGAATGGGAATTTAATGAACTTACTAACTGGTATCAGAATTCTTTTTAGGAATGGAAATTATTCATAGAAATACTTAATGAGCTTAGATTGTTGTCAGTAGTCCAGCTCATTAATTTATGATTTTGTACTTAGAAGTATAGAAATAACATTTTTCTGTTATGGAAGAATAAGGAAAATAGAAATGGGGGAATTGATGAGTATACAAGATGGGACAAAGGACAAAAATCACATGTGTGATTCAGAAAAAAAATTGTAGTTGAAATGGCTCAGATATCTTCACGTGGTGGAGAATCTACATTATATTTTAGGAATGATAATGTCTAAGTATTTGTATGGGCATAATCTACAACAACTTTTCACACGTTCTCAATTATAGAATTAATTCTTATTTAAAGATGAATGAAAAAATGCTTTTTTTCCTTACTTTATTTGTCTATATTTGATATGCATGCTGAAATATGAGTTCAGATATAGAGGGGACAAATAAAATATATAATCATTGGTAGCTTTGAATTCAAGGAATTTATATGACATTTGATCAATCCTACCTTCCTTAATATTAGTGGACTCTAATTTCCAAGAAAAAGTCACTTGTGTCTGTTTTGTCATCACTTTAACTCTAGCAGCTATTGCATTGTCTGGCACATTGTAGAAATGAAGTTAAATTAAATAAATATTACACATTGTCAGTAATATTTGCAGAGTAGTCAAACCCTCAGCTGCGATATACTCCAGAATACAGTACTATTTATATACCTTTTATAGTACATGCAATGTAAACCAAATTCTCATATTTAAAATACAGCCAAAGCTTCTGGTAGTCATGACAAGGATTTATTAATCACTACATCTCTAATTAAAACAGTGCCTAACATCGGTGGGTTCTTTATCAACATTACTTTATTGAAATTAAATGGAGGAGAAAAAAGAATGGGATCACCCCACCCACTGGCTTTTGACTTCTATCCTATTTCTCATAGTTTTTGAGGTAGTCATTGTTTTCTAATTATTTTGGGCCTGTGTGCTTTAAACTATTAAAGAACACTATTAAAATTTTAAATAAAATATGGTATTTGATCTGTAATATATTTAAAAATTAATCTGTGCATCAGTAATTTAAAATCATGTTGCTAACAAAAATTAATCTTTAATCATGGAGAATTTTTGTTATTAAAAATGAATTTATTTTCTTTAAATGTATTGATTTTAGAAATAGAGAAATATACTTTGCATTGCAAATTTATATTACTAAGCAATAAACATTACTATGAATAGCAGAATGCCAAGCTTTGAAAATTATTCTTAACTGTAAACAATATCTCTCTCCAGGTCTGCACATGACCTCTTCAAACCCCCAAAGGAAATATTACACCCCCAAAAAACAGCATGGTTTCAATAAAAATAATGGTCAACAAATCATTTATTTAAGATTATCACTTCCTTATTTTAGTTCAGTTCAGTTCAGTCAGTCAGTCAGTCATGTCTGACTTTTAGTGACCCCACGGACTTCAGTACACCAGGCTTTCCTGTCCATCACCAACTCCCACAACCTACTCAAACTCATGTCCATAGATTCAGTGATGCTATATAACCATCTCATCCTCTGTCATCAGCTTCTCCTCCTGCCTTCAATCTTTCCCAGCATCAGGGTCTTTTCCAATGAGTTAGTTCTTTGCATCAGGTAGCCAAAGTATTGGAGTTTCAGCTTCAGCATCAGTCTTTTCAATGAATATTCAGGGCTTATTTCCTTTAGGATTGACTGGTTGGATCTCCTTGCAAGTCCAAGGGACTCTCAAGAGTCTTCTTCAACAACACATTTCAAAAGCATCAATTCTTCAGCACTCAGCTTTCTTTATAGTCCAACTCTCATATCCATACATGAGTACTGGATGCAACTGCTGCTGCTAAGTTGCTTCAGTCGTGTCTGACTATGTGTGACCCCATAGACAGCAGCCCACCAGGCTCCCTCGTCCCTGGGATTCTCCAGGCAAGAACACTGGAGTGGGTTGCCATTTCCTTCTCCAATGCATGAAAGTGAAAGGTGAAAGTGAATTGACTCAGTCGTGTCCGACCCTCAATGACCCCACGGACTGCAGTCTTCCAGGCTCCTCCATCCCTGGGATTTTCCAGGCAAGACTACTGGAGTGGGGTGCCGTTGCCTTTTCTCTGACTACTGTACAAACCAGTGCAACTCTTGCACTGTCAAGGAAGTTCCAGGGCCCACAACAGATTTCCCAGCCTGTGGATCTGGCAAAGGGACTGAAAGTCTCCAGAGAATTTGACTTTGGAGGCCAGTGGGATTTGATTACAGAACTTACACAGGACTGGGGAAACAGACTCTTGGAGTGCACAACCAAAACCTTGTGCACACTAGGGACCGAGGAGAAAGGATAAGTGTCCCCACAAGAGTGATTCAGGCTTAACCTGTGAGCATCCAGGAGTCTCTGGCGAAGGCATGAGTTGGCGGTGGCCTGCTGCAGGGTCCGGGCTGCTGAGTTCAGCAGTGGATACACAGGACCTTTTGAAGGAGGTTGCCATTATCTTCATTAACTCCGCCATAATTTGGTCTCAGGTCAAATAACAGGGAGGGAATACAGCCCTCCCCATCAACAGAAAATCGGATTAAAGATTTATTGAGCATGGCCCCCACCCATTTGATCAAGACCCAGTTTTCCCCACAGTCAGTCTCTCCCATCAGGAAACTTCCATAAACCTCTTATCCTTATCCTCAGAGGGTGGACAGAATGAAAACTACAATTACAGAAAATTAATCTAACCGATCATATGCACTACCCCCTTGTCAAACGCAAAGAAACTATGAGCCATGCTGTGTAGGGCCACCGAAGACAGATGGGTCATGGTGGAGAGTTCTGACAAAATGTGGTCCACTGGAGAATGGAATGACAAACCAATTCAGTATTTTTGCCTTGAGAAGCCCATGAACAGTATGAAAAGGCAAAAAAATGTGACTTTCTAACTTACAATGTATAATTTTTCTGATACATAAAATTCCAACCAAGTAAACTGACTTCTATGTATTTTTCCCAGGCTTGTGCTTACTCATGCTTTATATAACATGTTTAAAGGGTTGCTTTTCAAGTAAAAGAAACTGAAGAATTTGAGTAAAAGTGACAAATTATTATAACACATTTATATAGTCATCACAAAAAAGCAGAAACAATGTCTTTAATTTCCTCAGCTTTAACATAACAAAACATAATAAGTTAGTGAACAAGGTAAATACTTTACTTCTTTTCCTGGAGTCAGGAAAAGTTGAAAGTTTAGATTTTCATTTTTGATTATGTCTATACTTTTTAATTTCTATTATATTTATGGTTATTCTAAATGGACTAGAACATATTTTAATTAATTACATATTTCAGGTGTTGCTAAGTAATTTCAGTCGTGTCCGACTCTATGCAACCCCAGAGACGGCAGCCCACCAGGTTCCCCTGTCCCTAAGATTCTCCAGGCAAGAACACTGGAGTGGGTTGCCATTTCCTTCTCCAATGCATGAAAGTGAAAAGTGGAAGTGAAGTCACTCAGTCGTGTCTGACTCCTAGCGACCCCATGGACTAGAGCCTACCAGGCTCCTTCATCCATGGGATTTGCCAGGCAGGAGTACTGGTGTATAGCATTATAATTTAACATCTGTCTTCACTCCTTGCTGATCACCACCACAAGTCTCGTGACCATTCATCATCACATAGCTGACCCTCACTCCTTTTGCTCACTCCCAACTTTGCTCCCCTCTGGCACCACTAACATGATTTATCTATGAGTTTCTTTTTGCTTTATTTTGTTTATTTGGTTTGCTTGCCTTTTAGATTCCACCTTTGCGTGAAATCATATGGCATGCATCTTTCATCCTCTGACTTACTTCACTCAGCACAATACCTTCCAGATTCATCTATAATGTCACAAATGGCAATATTTCATCCTTTTTTAATGGCTGTCATATTACATTATAAATGTATACCATATCTTCTTTATCCATTCATCTATCCACAGACAGTAGGTTATTTCCATATTTGCTGCTTTGCAAACAATGCTATAATGAATGTAAGCATGCACATATCTTCCTAATGTAATGATTTGCATTGTTCACATACCCAGAAGTGGAACACATGGGTCCCATAGTAGTACTATTCTTAACTTGTTGAGGAACCCCCAGACTGTTTTCTATACTAGTTGTACCAGCGTATAGTCTCACCATCAGTATTCAAGTGTTCCCTTACTCCATATCCTTGCCAACATTAGTGATTTCTTGTCTTTTAAATAATAGCCATTCTAACAAGTATGAGGTGATATCTCAATGTGGCTTTGATTTGCGTTTCTGTAATTATTAGTTATTTTGAACATCTTTTCATAAGTTGTTGCCTATCTGTATGTTTTCTTTGGGAAAAAAAATGTCTATTCAGATACTCTGCCTATTTTTTTTTAATTTTATTTTTACTTTATTTTACTTTACAATACTGTATTGGTTTTGCCATACATTGACATGAATCCACCACAGGTGTATACAAGCTCCCAATCCTGAATCCCCCTCCCACCTCCCACCCTATATCATCTCTCTGGATCATCCCCATGCACCAGCCCCAAGCATCCTGTATCCTGTATTGAACATAGACTGGCCCTTCGTATACATGTTTCAAAGCCATTCTCCCAAATCATCCCACCGTCTCCCACTCCCTCAGAGTCCAAAAGTCCGTTCTATACATTTGTGTCTCTTTTGCTGTCTTGCATAAAGGGTCATCATTACCATCTTTCTAAATTCCGTATATATGTGTCAGTATACTGTATTGGTGTTTTTCTTTCTGGCTTATTTTTTAATTGAGTTAAATTTTGTTATTTTTGAGTTGTTTGAATTATTTCTACATGCTGAATATCAGTGCCTTGCATGCATGCTAAGTTGTTTCAGTTGTGTCTGACTCTTTGTGACCCTATGGCTTATAGCCTACTGGGCTCCTCTGTCCATGGAGTTTCTCCAGGCAAGAATACTGGAGTGGGTTGCCATGCCCTCCTCCAGATTTATACCTTATGAAATATATAATTTGTAAATATCTTGTCCTGTTCATGAAGTTGTCTTTTTGTTTTGGTGATGGTTTCTTTTGCTGTGCAGAAGCTTTTGATGTAGTCTCATTTGTTTACTTTTGTTTTTGTTCCACTTGCCCTTGGAGTCAGGTTCCATAAACATTGCAGTGTCAGGGAGGTTACTGTGTACATTTACTTCTAGGAATTAAATGGTTTCCAAGTCTTTAATCAATTTTGAGTTAAGTTTTGTGTATGTAAGATAGTGTTCTAGTTTGGGGCTTTTTTGTATGTAGTTGTCCAGTTTTTCCAACACTAATTATTGAAGAAATTATCTTTTGTCCATTAAAATTTTTATGCTTTTATTGTAAATTAATTATCCATATGTATGTGGATTTATTCCCAACCTCTGAATTCTGTTTAATTTATATATGTGTTAGTTTTTGTATCAGTGTCATACTATTTTGATTATTACAGCATTGTTTTAGCTTAAAATCAGGAAGTATGATACCCTCATCTTTGCTCTTCTTTTGCACAATTTTTTCAGAATTGTGTTCAGAATCTTTCACAGTAACACAAAATTTTTAGAATTATTCATTCTGTTTCTAAGAAATATGCCACTGGAATTTTGATAGAGATTGCATTCAGTCTGTAGATTGATTTGAAGAGTATTTTTTCTGGCTATTATTTATTTGTTTATAAGTATCTTAATGATATGAATTCTTCCAATCCATGACCATGAAATATCATTACACTTACTTGTGTCCTCTTCAGTTTTTATCAGTGTCTTGCTATTTTTAGTACATAGGTCTTTTACGTTCTTGGTTAAATTTGTTCTTTTTTTTTTTTTTTCCTTTTTTATGCTATTGTAAATCAGATTGTTTTCTTAAGTTATCTTTATCATATATAGAAAAGCCAAAGAGATTTGGATATTGATTTTGTATCCTCTAAAGCCTGCCTGTGTATGTTACACACACTGGTTGATGGACTGTCAGTTGGGAGTGAGACCCTACCAAAGCACAGGTGAATTGGGCTTTCAAAGTGGCAGTCACCAGCGCTGGCATTAGCAACTTTTCCTGAAGTTGCAATAATAGCTTCTCCCAAGGTCTCAGTCCCTAGGCACATCCCAGCTGGTTCCTGCCCCTCCAGCAGACACTCCAAGATTAGAACATGGGCCTCCTTCATCTATAGTCTGTGCACGTCTCATATTGGTGTTTGCACTGGTTTTAGGCTGAGTGAGTTTACAATTAGGTTTTTCATTTCTCGTAGTTTTGTAGTTGTCCTGGGGGTATCAAATTCCTCAGTGGTTTCAAGTTAGGTGTTTGGGGGACTTCACTCTTCTGTGCAGTTTCAAGTGTAGTATCACCTGATATCAAGCTCAAGCCCCTTGCTTCTCAAGAGAAATATCCATTATTTTGTGATCCCTCCAAAGTGTGGACCACCATAGCTAGAGTATGGGATTTTCTTTGGCAAGATTATATCTCTGCTCTTCTTAACCATCTCGGTGCTGTACTTTTACCCTTTTACCTTTCAATGAACAATGGCGATTCATTCAGTTTTCAAGTTCTTTTCTGGAAGAATAATTCCATATATAAACTTAGATTTGTTGTGTCCTTGGGAGGATGGAAATACAAGATCTTCTCACACTGCCATCTTGAACTCTTAAGAGTTCAGAAAATATTTAATACTTTATATACCTTCTATATATTTATATTTATTTTTTTCCTTTTCAATTTAGTGTTGCAAATTAGTCAGTGGGTATTAAAAGAGGAGGATTAGAAAATGGGAAATAGATAACATCATGTATTAGATCCTTCTCATGGCAAATATATTCATATTTTTGTCTTTCAGATTTTAATATCCATGTATTTACATATATATTCATGCTACAAGAAAAATCAACCTTAAGTTATTCCATCCTAGAGAGTAAATATATATATATGTATATGTATACATATATATATAAATAAAATAAATGCAAGTATTAAAAATATGTATTTATAACATTTTAGGCTTTAAAAACAATATGCTCTCTGTTGCAATGATTCAGCTTTGTCATTGTAATGGGAAAGCAGCTCTAGATAGTAAAAAGCAAATAAATGTGACTGTGTTCCAATAAAACAATTTTCAGGAACAGGTTGTAGACAGAATTTTGCCCTTAGTCTGTAGTTTGTCAACCCTGGTCTAGATGGACACAAAAGGAAAGTGTTCAGTTTAAATATTTAAACTGAGTCTGCTATGTGACTTTGGGCTATAAGGAAAACACATAAAATGAAAATAACAATTTAATATAGTTATATGGAAAACTGCTGTATTTCAATTGCCCTCTCCTTCTACAAGGGAGAATAAAATATGTCAGGAAGCTGTGCTCCTCAGAGATCATTAGTGTTAACTCAGCACATGTAAAGGTCTTTGAAGGAATGTTTCACAGGCACAATTATTCTTTTGGTCTTTATTTGCATAATATTTGCCCTCAGTCTTATAGAGGTTAGATTTTTCAAACAGTATACAATAAGGATTATCATTTCCAGAAAAGATTTTAAAAATCCTTTCCAATAAAATTTTCATGAATAAACCCATTCCAACAGATAAGGTACTGGAACATTAAAAAAAAAAAAAAAGAAAAGAAAGTGGGAAAGGACCAATTATCTGCAACCTTGGTCTGTATTATTCTAGTTTAGAAAAATACTTTCTTAAGTTCTTAGCAACTTGTTTAATGCTAAAATATTCTTTGTGATGAATAGTATTAAATCTTTTTAAGTTTGCATTTGAAGAAGTGACTTGAGATGGAAACAATCTTTATTTTTGGTAAATCAACTCCATCTCCAACCATATAAGTGGTAGAGACTCACTGTTAAGACTGTATATATATATTCGTTGAAATATGCTTTTTAAAATTAGCTGTTAGAAATTAGCTAGGAGGGAATAGCTTAATTCTGATTCTTCTATTAATGCAAATGTGTGAATACATATATAGTTTCCCAGGTAGCATTAATGGTAAAGAACCTGTCCACCAATGCAGAACACCTAAAAAATGCAGGTGCGATCCCTGAGTCAGGAAGATCTCCTGGAGGAGGGCATATCAATCCACTCCAGTATTCTTGCCTGGAAAATCCCATGCACAGAGAAGCCTGGTGGACTATGGTCCATAGGATTGCAAAGAGTCAGACATGACTGAAGCAACTTAGCATGCACACACACGCCTATATAATTATAGTTATACTGAATATATCATTGAATAAATATATAGATATTAAAAATTTATTGAAAGAAATCCAAATGTATTTGTTATAAGAACAGTCAAACACAAGATGTTAACTCTATTTTTCATTTACTCTACATAATTCTAGTCTTTTAATGCCACACTGATAGTAATTTACAATACAAACGATTAGGACAACAAAACAAACGAAAGCAAATACTCCTAGTCTCTCATTTCTTAATATTCATTAAATAAACACATGACAAAGCTTCTAGTTAGTCAGCATCATGAGCTGAATGATAATTGTGCTTGGAGAAATATACAACATTTCCTTTGAAACTTTACATAGAAAGAGAACAGTACTTGGCACTTAATCAAAACAATGGTAACACAGTGATTCTTATTTGAAGAACACTTCATCCAATCCAGAAACATAGCTATCTAGGGACACCATTTACATTTCAAGAGACAAATCAGTGTTTTCATGGATGTTTGATTAAATCATGTTATTTCTAATATCATAGAACCAATGAAATAGTATGAAACTTTAATGATGTTGAACAAGTATTACTAACATGTATATTCACAAATCTACATCTTGTTAGCAGTAAATTCATTCACTGAAGTCATTGCCATTTTGTTTGCATTTTTATATATTAATTAAATATAAATATTAATTACTTGCTAATATATCCATTTGTTTGAGTCCCCCCAGTCACCCCTAGATACAGCAGTTCTGGTTCCCATGTAAGTTGGGTTCTTTATTTTGTTAAACTTCTGACACCTATCTCCCAGAAGCCTTGTTAAGGAGTGAAATCTTGTGTTACAGGGCAGTGTCCCAAGTCTGAACTCCAGGCTTGGTGTGTGTACTCAGTTGCTCAGTCAATTCCAACTCTTTGCAACTCCTTGGACTGTAGCTCTCTAGGATCCTCTCCCTATGAGATTTCCCAGGTAAGAATACTGGAGTGGGTTGCCACTTCCTTCTCAGGGGATCTTCACAACCCAGGAACTGAAACTTCATCTCCTGTATTGGCAGGAAAATTCTCTACCACTGAGCCACTAGGGAAGACTTGTCCCTATATATAACCCAATCCCAAATGTCAGTGTCCCAATATTTCCCTCTAATAGCCCTGACTGATTTCAGAGAATTTCCTAGTCTGATGAATTGGACCTTTGGATTCTCTGCCATTCTTAATAATTAAATTAGGTCATATGGCTTTCTATTTGGTTAGTCTTCCAGCTGCAGCAGAGCCTTATGGCACTTATGCTTTGCTTTAATTTGTTGCTTAATTATTCTAAAGCTGTCATTTTATCTAAGTGTATCAACATTGCCTATTAACAGCCACCCATTTCTGCATTACTTATATTTTCTATTTCCTCCATACCCCTCAAAGACAAGGGATGATGTTCAAACTAGAGGATCTTTTTACACCTCTCTTCCTTGACAGGTCACCCAGCTGCAAAACACCTACAGGAATGGGACTGGTTGTCCTACTTTGTATTCTACTAGAGATGTGATCCTTTTTGCAACCCAGCTGAAGAATGACCTATTCCCAAACCAACATCATCCTTAGAGTTTGATTCCTAGGACTGTGTCATATATCAAATGTATCAGATTATACTCCTTAATAGTAAAATTTTGAGAATTATTATGAAAGTGACTTATTGTGGACAAGAGAAGTAAGAGAATAGGGGGAAAGAGCTAACTAAGAATGTCTTATTTGGAAAATAGCATCCTTTTGGTTCCACAGAGAAATTTCAGTACAGGCTTTTCATATTTTGAGACAAAGGAAGGCCTTTGCCCCATCAGTCAGTTAGACACTGACTATCAGGCAGTTAACTATCAGTCATCTGGAGACTAACTGCCTAGACAAGTTAGGGCTTCACTTCTTAGGGTAGCTTTTTCAGCTTTTCTAAAGAGGGGGCATCTGTACCCCCAGCAGCTGACATTCACTGCATCTGAGGGATGAGTACCCAGCCAGTTGGAGTGGATCACACAATGTACCCCAAAGCTTCCCTTTCTGAGAACTTGTTATCCATTGGACACAGGACCATGAAATCACCTCAAATGTTTTCATAAAAAGAAAATGGAAGAAGATGTCCAGTAAAATTTTCCAGAGTTCAGAATGGATTTCAAAGATGTAAGTCAGTGGGAAACAGAAAAGTAACAACATAGAGTCAAAAATGAAAATAATTGTAAATACTAGTAATTGATTTTAAAAACTACTGCAAACTCTTGCTGCTGCTGCTAAGTTGCTTTAGTCGTGTCCAACTCTGCGACCCCATAGACCGCAGCCCACCAGGCTCTGCTGTCCCTTGGATTCTCCAAGCAAGAGTACTGGAGTGGGTTACCACTTCCTTCTCCAATGCATGAAAGTAAAAAGTGAAAGTGAAGTCGCTCAGTTGTGTCCGACTCTTAGCGACCCCATGGACTGCAGCCTACCGGCTCCTCTGTCCATGGGATTTTCCAGGCAAGAGTACTGAAGTGGGGTGCCATTGCCTTCTCCGAAACTCTTGCTAAGTATGTAGAATTTTACATCACATTTTTCTGATATTTCCCTTTATTTACATATTGTGATTATTACCACAGGTAATAATAGCAACTGTTTGCCATTCACTAAATCACTGACACACAAGCAGTAAAAAACATGCCTACCTCTGTATTGTTTGCAGCAGAGGAACCTTTTATGTAAAGAAAGATTTCAATTGTAAATGGAAAACATTATTGATAAGTCTATGAATGGAGAGAATTTGGAGGGGTAGAAAGAAACCCAAATGAAGAACAGATCAGTCCTACAGAGGAGGATGAAGAAATTCATTAAAAAATAAATGGAATTTGAAATATATGTTGAAAAATAGCTTGATACTTGTGCAAGTCAAATTATTTGGAAAAAAATAAAAATTTTTCTAGGAAAAATTATCTCCATGATTAAGGGATTGCAGTCATTGAAAGAATACTAGCTTCCAATAATTCTGTAATTAACCTCAAAACTGTGTTGTTATAGTGGCCTCTATTTCTACTCTATATTTTCCTTACATTCACTTATTCATTTGTTTTTCAATACTGATATACAAAAGATATTTCAGCATGCTTATGTTTTAATGAGGTTTGGATTTAATGGAAACATTATTATAATTAATCAGTGTATTAAACTGATTTTAAAATTTTATACCCACTTTATGTGGTCATTCTCAGCATGGTAAGCAAATCCAGCTGGCCTTTCTCAACACTCACTGCAGAGTGAGAGCTTAGAACATTATTTACAAGCCTGCTGTGCATTGAAATGCTAGCAAGCTCACAGAAGGGGCATATTTCTTTGTTGTTGGCCACAGAGAAACCACTGCAAAATCAGGGATTTTTAATCTGAGCTCTGATATTGTTCATTCTTATTTCACAAGTAGATTCTCAGAATTAGTCTCTGTTTAAGATAAAATATAATAATCTTTCAGGTTTTGCCCTTCATGATTTGTATAGAATTTGTATTTCTGTCTCAAGAAGGTTTGTTTGCAACTGATACTGTTTCAATGATTTCATGAGAGGAAAATTGATTGTTATGTGGGAACAGGCACCAAATAACTAAAACAGCAAACTTAATTTATGAAATCACAATTATTTACAGTGTAGTTTGATGTGTACTTTTAATATTTTATCCCCAAATGCTGCATGAACTTGCCTGGGTGACAAACTGGCTCTTGTCTCTTACCATGTTGTTTACCACTTTATGGTTCCTACTGGATTACTTAAATTATGTTCCTGACAGATTAACTCATAGTTGATATATCACATGTGTTATTCAGAAATTTTAAAAAATAGTTAAAATAATCATAGAATGAAACTGACTGAACAAAAATTCCTACTCTGATTAATTTTGTCAGAGATTTAAAAATTTTTCCTCAGATTTTGAGAACTTACTTTAGTTTACATGTTTTGGCTTAAATTGCCATTTCTCCTCATCTGAAACTTCTCATCTGTATGATTAAATCTACATAATACAATCAGAATAGGCAAATCCATAGAGACAGAAAGCAAATTGGTTGTAACCACAGAATGAGAGAGGTGGAAATTGGAGTAGTTACTTATCGTGTAAGACAGTTTTCTGGGATGATGAAGAGGTTTGAAACTAGAGAGTGTGGTGTTTGCCCACAACTGTGCATTAAGTGAATGTCATTGAACTCTTAATTTATAATATTTAATCATACGTTTTGTGAATTTCAATTAAAATATATGTATATGGAGGTTTATCAACTAATTCAATTAAAACTAGTTGTCTGAAAGGTTGTTTCTCTTCACTTTTAACTTCTTTAGTTCCAATAGTCATGTTATTCAAAAAGTCAGAAGTCGTTCTCATGTACAGCAATATTATTTCTTACATGTCTTTGACATCACTTTGTCAATCCACTTATATTTTTATCATATAATGCTATTCTCCTACCATTTCCCAGGGAGAATATTCTTGCTTATTTTTGACTTGCCTATTCTCTGTCATTTAGAAAAATCCTGTCACTCAATTTCCAGAATTCTAATCATTTCTTTGAATTTACTGTTTTCTTCAAATTATGTTGTAAAAATACCCATGCCTTCCTGTCATTCATATCTTATCATCTCTCTTTTCACATTAATCTAGGGACTCCTCTTTGTCATATGTGCTATTTTAAAGTCAAATCTCTGCATTCTTGTAAATATGATATCTTTTGACAGAAGCTTTCATTTAAGAGTTCAAAAAAGTTCAAATACCTAAATAGAGTTATGCATAATATAGCAGTTTATCTTAAAAAGATGCCTGAATTCATCAGATAATAGATCAATAAGATTTAATTGAATATCTATTACATACCTAATTTATGGAAGTCATGATCTTGGTAATTAACAAAGGAGTAACAGGGCTAAGGCTAAAATAATGCAAACTAATTGCAGAAAAAATTTAAGTGCCTTTCAAAGTAGTTTTGCTTCTGAAATTGTGCATTGATAAACATGATATTTTCAAGAAGGCAAATATGTTTACACATTTCAAATAGGAAACATTTTGCAAATTATCATTTACACATAAGAAATACATCCAGGGAGACACTTTGGAGGCCAGCTAATCACTAGCTGTAATAGAGGGGTAAGCAATGCAAATAACATTTCTAGAGGACCCACAAGGAGCTTATCTCTGTAACAGGGATCTTACCTATATAATAAGTTTACCTTTGGTGAACGTGGACTCCAGAGATTTTTTTGTTTCATTTTTCACTTTTGCCATTTGCAAGGAACTTAATAAAATATAATCTAGCAATTCTAGGTTCCCTAATATGTTTCTCTTCAATTGAGATAAAGAACTTCTTTTACTTAAAAAAAAAAAATGTTTATTGTTAGAAAAAAGCATATATCCAATGTGTACTTGAGCAAAAATATATTGAGTCTCTAGAATATAAACACTTGAGGACAAAATATTTCAAAAGCATCTAACTATCTCTCCCTAGTAATGTATAAAGTTGGTATTGGGAAGTGTCTTTCAAAAACACCATCACTTATCATATATTCATCAGCTGAGTTCAGTTCAGGCGCTCAGTTGTGTCCGGCTCTTTGTGACTCCATGGACATCAGGACACCAGGCCTACCTGTTCATTACCAACTCCCAGAGTTTACCTAAACTCATGTCCATTGAGTCGGTGATGCCATTTAACCATCTCATCCTGTTGTCCCCTTCTCCTGCCTTCAATCTTTCCCAGCATCAGGGTTTTTTCAAATGAATCAGTTCTTCACATCAGGTGGCCAAAGTATTGGAGTTTCAGCTTCAACATCAGTCCTTCCAATGAACAATCAGGACTGGTCTCCTTTAGGATGGACTGTTTGGATCTCCTTGCAATCCAAGGGACTCTCAAGAGTCTTTTCCAACACCACAGTTCAAAGCACCAATTCTTCGGTGTTCAGCTTTTTTATACTCCAACTCTCATATCCGTACATGTTACTGGAGAAGCATAACTTCGACTAGATGGACCTTTGTTGGCAAAGTAATGTCTCTGCTTTTTAATATGCTGTCTAGGTTGGTCACAACTTTCCTTTAAAGGAGTAAGCGTCTTTTAATTTCATGGCTGCAATCACCATCTGCAGTGATTTTGGAGCCCTCAAAAATGAAGTCTTTCACTGTTTCCACTGTTTCCTCATCTATTTGCCATAAAGTGGTAGGACAGGATGCCATGTCTTAGTTTTCTGAATGTTGAGTTATATGCCATCTTTTTCACTCTTCTCTTTCACTTTTATTAAGAAGCTCTTTAGTTCTTCACTTTCTGCCATAAGGATGGTGTCATCTGCATATTTGAGGTTATTGTTATTTCTCCCCACAACTTGATTTCAGCTTGTTCTTCATCCAGCCCAGCGTTTCTCATGATGTACTCTGCATAGAAGTTAAATAAGCACAGTGACAATATACAGCCTTGATGTACTCTTTTTCCTATTTGGAACCAGTCTGTTGTTTCATGTCCAGTTCTAACTGTTGCTTCCTCACCTGCATACAGATTTCTCAACAGGCAGGTCAGATGGTCTGGTATTTTCATCTCTTTCAGAAATTTCCACAGTTTATTGTGATCCACACAGTCAAAGGCTTTGGCATAGTCAATAAAGCAGAAATGTATGTTTTTTCTGGAATTCTCTTGCTTTTTCCATGATCCAGCAGATGTTGGCAATTTGATCTCTGGTTCCTCTGCCTTTTCTAAAACCAGCTTGAACATCTGGAAGTTCACGGTTCACGTATTGCTGAAGCCTGGCTTGGAGAATTTTGAGCATTACTTTACTAGCGTGTGAGATGAGTGCAATTGTGTGGTACTTTGAACATTCTTTGGCCTTGCCTTTCTTTGGGATTGGAATGAAAACTGACCTTTTTCAGTCCTGTGGCCACTACTGAGTTTCCCAAATTTGCTGGCATATTGAGTACAGCACTTTCACAGCATCATCTTTCAGGATTTGAAATAGCTCAAATGGAATTCCATCACATCCACTTTGTTCGTAGTGATGCTTTCTAAGGCCCACTTGACTTCACATTCCAGGATGTCTGGTTCTAGGTGAGTGATCACACCATCATAATTATCTGGGTCGTGAAGATCTTTTTTGTACAGTTTTTCTGTGTATTCTTGCCACCTCTTCTTAATATCTTCTGCTTCTGTTAGGTCCATACCATTTCTGTCCTTTATTGAGCCCGTCTTTGCATGAAATGTTCCCTTGGTATCTC
The DNA here is from genome assembly GCF_014754425.2 of Oryx dammah. Lineage (NCBI taxonomy): Eukaryota > Metazoa > Chordata > Mammalia > Artiodactyla > Bovidae > Oryx > Oryx dammah. Next base: position 37,669,170 of record NW_024070196.1, on the reverse strand, counting down.
TAATTTTTTTGAAGAGATCTCTACTCTTTCCCATTCTATTGTTTTCCTCTATTTCTTTGCACTGATCATTGAAAAAGTCTTTCTTATCTCTCCTTGCTATCTTTCCTTTTCTGCTTTACTCTTCACTTCTCTTCTTTTCCCTGTTATTTGTAAGGTTTCCTCAGAAAACTATTTTTCCTGTTTGCACTTCTTTTTCTTGCAGATGGTCTTATCCGTCTCCTGTACAATGTCATGAATCTCTGTCCATAGTTCATCAAGCACTCTATCTATCAGATCTAGTCCCTTAAATCTATTTCTCACTTCCTCTGTATAATCGTAAGGGATTTGAATTAGGTCATACCTGAATGGTCTAGTGGTTTCCCCTACTTTCTTCAATTTGAGTCTGAATTTGACAATAAGGAGTTCATGATCTGAGCCACAGTCAGCTCCCAGTCTTGTTTTTGCTGCCTGTGTAGAGCTTCTCCATCTTCAGCTGCAAAGAATATAATCAATCTGATTTTGGTTTTGGCCATCTGGTGACGTTCACTCACACTCACTCTTCTCTTGTGTTTTTGCTATGACCAGTGTGTTCTCTTGGCAAAAGTCTATTAGCCTTTGCCCTGCTTCATTTTGTATTCCAAGGCCAAATTTGCCTGTTACTCCTTGTGTTTCTTGACTTCCTACTTTTGCATTCCAGTCCCCTATAATGAAAAGGACATCTTTTTTGGGTGTTAATTCTAAAAGGTCTTGTAGGTCTTCACAGAACTGTTCAACTTCAGCTTCTTTAGCATTACTGGTTGGGGCATAGACTTGGATTACCATGGTATTAAATGGTTTGCCTTGGAAATGAAGGATATCATTCTATCGTTTTTGAGATTGCATGCAAGTACTGCATTTCGGACTCTTTTCTTGACTATGATGGCCACTGCACTTCTTCTAAGGTTTTCCTGCCCACAGTAGTAGATATAATGTTCATCTGAGTTAAAATCACCCATTCCAATCCATCTTACTTCACTGATTCCTAAAATGTCGATGTTCACTCTTGCCATCTGCTGTTTGACCACTTCCAATTTGCTTGATTCATTGACCTAACAGTCCAGGTTCTTATGCAATATTGCTCTTTATCGCATCAGACATTGCTTCTATCACCAGTCACATCTGCAACTGGGTGTTTTTTTGCTTCAGCTCCATCTCTTCATTCTTTCTGGAGTTATTTCTCCACTGTTCTCCAGTAGCATATTGTATACCTACCGACCTGGAGAGTTCATCTTTCAGTGTCCTATCTTTTTGCCTTTCAAAGTGGTCATGGGGTTCCCAAGGCAAGAATACTGAAGCAATTTGCCATTCCCTTCTCCAGTGTACCACATTTTGTCAGAACTCTCCACCATGACCCATTCATCTTGGGTTGCCCTACAAGGCATGGCTCATAGTTTCATTGAGTGAGACAAGGCTGTGGATAAATACTGAGATAAATACTCTCTGAAGAAACTGAAACATAATAACTAGCTGCTCAGAGGGCCTCTAACAGTTAATTCAATCCTGACCTAATGGTTATACTACATTATGTAAAATTTTCAGAAACTCTGTTCACATCAGTATTTTTAAATATGTTACTTCAAAACCTTAATTTTAAAGGGTTTTGTTTAATTGCAGTGAAATGAACAGACTCCAATGATACCAGGCAGCTTTCTAGACTCCTCTACTAGGTTAGAAGTTCCCAAACCAAAATATCAGAAAGGAACTGGACAAGGAGTTTAACATGCAGTAATGGAGAACAAAATTTACACTGTCCTGTGATTATGAGGAATTCAAGATCAGATTTATAGAGAGGAAAACAGAATTGAAGTCTGCTAATCTGATGTAGCACCCAGTGTTCATGGCTCATGGGAAAGTGTCTAGTCTGTCTCCTGGAAATAAGTGAGGGTTCATAGGAGCAAAGTTGAGCCCAGTCCTGGAGACACATGGAACATTTCTGACAGCAAGTATGAATAAAGGCTCACTCAAAGAGCTCAAATAATGCTCTTTGAAAAATCTATTCTAGAAAGTGAAACCATCCTAAAGAGTTGAATTTTCCACTAAAGGTCAATATTTTAGGAGAAAATGAAAGCTTAAACTTAAAAATTAAAGTTAGGCAGAATTTAAATTTAAGTCTCACTTGAAATAAAACCATTGTTGATGAAAATCATTTGGTTCAGTTCAGTTCAGTTCGTTGCTCAGTCATGTCCGACTCTTTGTGACCCCATGAATCACAACACGCCAGGCCTCCCTGTCCATCCAACTCCCGGAGTTCACTCACACTCACGTCCATCGAGTCGGTGATGCCATCCAGCCATCTCATCCTCTGTCGTCCCCTTCTCCTCCTGCCGCCAATCCCTCCCAGCATCACAGTCTTTTCCAATGAGTCAACTCTTTGCATGAGGTGGCCAAAGTACTGGGGTTTCAGCCTCAGCATCATTCTTTCCAAAGAACACCCAGGGCTGATCTCCTTTAGGTAGCTTTAAAATGGAAGATCATGGCTTTTATGAAAAGTCAAATATGGTTAATAGAAAGTAATAAATGACATTCAAAACTATAGACAATATAGTAAATCAGAAAAATGCAGTTTATAGAGATGTCAATAGCATTGGATTTTTTTTTTTTTTCCTACAGCCAACTGAAAAGTTCTGGAAAATTTTTATCAGAGAACTTACTTAAAATTTTATTTGTTGGTATGCCATAAGATAATGATAATTTCTCAAGTGATAGCCCCTGTTGGTGATGTTCTTTTACTTCAATGAAATGTATTATTCATTGTTATATTCAGTCTTCATTTTTACAAAAGGAAGAAACTTATATTAAAGGAAAACTTGTGTGGCTAACTGTAGTTAGAAAATAGTTTTTCTTCTGTTGTTACAAGCAAAACTACTTTTCTCCTTCTCTTTGTCTATAGATAATAGTGTTACTATAATATGTTAAATTTCATGTACAAAAATGCTAGGCTGTGATGCTGTCTTTTAATTATCAAGGATTTAATTATCAACTCATTGCAGTTTTTAGTTCAATAAAAGTTAGCTGCCACAAGCAGTGAATCTGGAGATTGACACAAAATATAGGAAACATAATGAAAAGAAAAAAAAAAAGGCTTAAAAACTCATATTAGCTATAAAACTTTTGAAGAGTTAAGCTCTCAATACAAATTAAATGCACCACAGTCAATTATTTTCTGCCTCATTTACAATAATAATTCATATTTCAGCTCTCAAACAAGAACAAGTATCATATAATTGCAAAACACATTTTCTACATATTTTTACAAGAGACATGTAAAAATGGCTTACATGCCTTCTTAGGGAAGGGAAGCTGCTCAGTCGTGTCCGACTCTTCGCAACCCCATGGACTGCAGCCTACCAGGCTCCTCTGTCCATGGGATTTTCCAGGCAAGAGTACTGGAGTGGGGTGCCATCGCCTTCTCTGACATGGCTTCTTACAGCTGTTCATATTCATTTACATATTATTTAAGATCACAGGAAATGATACACATACACACACAATTTTTGGTGTCTGAAATATGGTCTGAAACAGTGAGCCAGAAGTGGCTCTTTTATTTTGGTCCTTGAAAGAGATGACATATAGTTGTGCAGAAGATACATGCATTATATTTCATATGGTTAGTTTGGTTATGAATTTATGAATCTACATTAGTTTAAGTGGTCCACAAGGAGGATTGTTGATTTTTCAGTTTTTAATCCATTTAAGTTCTATTCCCAATGAATACATTATTGCACAATTCTCAAACCTGATATTTACATGCTATTACATTCACTGAACAATCTGGTCAGAAAATGAAGAGAAAAGACAGATTTACCCAAGAGAGATGATATAAGAAATAATAGCATAGAAGAATTCAACTTCCCCTGTGCCCCTACAAAGATAAACAATTGGACAGTTATCCATGAACAAAATCAGCTATGGGAGATGTTTAAAGTCTGTTTAGGAAGACTGAGCAGCACAATGAAACAACGACAAAATAAAAACCTGAGAGTAGTTACACGAGAGAAGGAGAAAGACAATTTTATCATGCCTATATCATCTCATCATCCAAACTCGCATTGCTCAGCTGCAAGAAGGATCTTCCCAGATAAAAGAGTTTCTCTCATCAGGAAAGGAAGAGTAAGTTGAGGACCAGATCTCCAGCCTCTCAGGGCACTGTGCAATGGTCCTGCTTCAGTTTCATCACAACCAGATCAGCAAAACTAAGATAATCTGAGCTAGCTAAAGAATGAGGAAGAAAAGCAGTGGCTCTTATTTGCACACATAGCAGGAGAGAATTTGGTTCACAGAAACCTGCTCTGCAGACACATTCAGATTTTGTCACTGATAAGGCTAGGACCAGCACAGCCTCCAAAGACTCCTTACAGTTCTTGCTAGCTTTGTCCACACAGGTCTTTGGGTTTACTGATTACAGACACCTACCAGCTATGTAGTCTTTCATTGACCCCTCCACCACCACTGCCACTGGACCCACTGGAGTAAAGAATTGGCAGCCTTCTAAGATCTCTCTGGTTGCAAGTTTAAGATGCCAGCTATTTGTCTCTCCCTAGTCCTACTGGGGTCTGGGAGTCACACAGACGGCCAGATGAGTCTTCAGCAGCGTGTGAGTGCAAAAAGCCAGTCAGAGCATCCCTGGCAGAACTTCATCTCTATGCATACACTGGGAGTTAGTCTATCCAGCTGGGTATCTACACGTCACACACCTCATCTCATTCACCGTCTCCACCACAGCAAATATGCCCAAGGGGAATGTGAACAGCTTAGTGTGAGCTATTGACAACCAAGACCCCACAGCTGCTTGTGGGCCTAGATCAAACCTTGCCCTTTGTCACTGGCCAATATCACACTGCCACTCTAAGCAGACCCTCTGCCCCTCTGCCCCTCTGCACACCACATGGCAAACACCCAGCACCAAACTCCACTTCAGTGTGCATGCCCAGGAAGAGAGGGTATAGCCATAGGAAAGTGAAAGTGAAATTCTCTCAGCAGTATCCAACTCTTTGTGACCCCATGGACTATATAGTCCATGGAATTCTCCAGGCCAGAATACTGGAGTGAGTAGCCTTTCCCTTCTCCAGGGGATCTTCCCAACCCAGGGATTGAACTGGGGTCTCCTACATTGTGAGCAGATTCTTTACTAGCTGAGCCATAGGAGAAGCCAAAGAATACTAGAGTGGGTAGTCTATCCCATCTGCAGTGGATCTTCCCAATCCAGGAATCAAACCAGGGTCTCCTGCATTGCAGGCAGACTCTTTAGCAACTGAGCTACTAATGAAACCATAGAGAATCAAGCCAAAAGCCAGAGTCCCAACAGTGGCCAATGAGCCTATACTTAGCCCCAGCCCTTGCTAACATCTCAGGCCTCCATCACTACATGTATGCCCAGAACTATCCCCTGCTACCACATAGGTAACTGCTGCCAGACCTCACAAATGAGTGTGTGTGTGCATCTCTGGATCTAATCACCACCCTGCTTGCCCTTGTCCTTATCATGTCTAGAAGGACCACTGAGGAAGACAACAGTCCTTGCAGCCACTACAACCTCCAACACAGTTGTCTCCAAGGACCACATGTTTGTTAATGCTGTGGAACCCAACAGCCTGAGCCAAAGATACATCATGTGGCCTTGGACCTGCTCCTTGCACTCAGTGCCTTGCATCACAAGACACACAGGGTCAAAGCATGCTCCGAGTACTCCCACTTGCAAGTTAAAGGATTCTCTTCCTGAAGTTAGTTCATAAACTCTCAAAGAGGTGACTGCTTCTTCAAATAAGTAGATACTTATAAAACTCTACACGAATCATGAAGAGTCCGGGAAACATGACTCAACCAATAATATAGTAAACCTCCAGTAATTGGCCTCAAAAAAAGAAAAAAAAGGAGATCCAGGAATTAATTGGAAAAAAAAATGATATAGTTGTTCTACAGTGGCTACACGATGATACAGAAAAATAATTTAGTGATATAGTGATATAAGGAAAAGAAGCATAAGAACACAATGGAAAGCTCAATAAAAAGATAGAAAACATAAAAAAAAAAAGAGCCAGAAGAAATTTTAGAGTTGGAGAATACGAAGACTGAGCTGAAAAATTCAATATAGAGATTCAACAGTAGACTTAGAAAAGCAAAGAAAGAATCAGAATTAATCATTCAAATTATCTAGTAATTAAAATTATCTAGTCAGAGCAACAAGAAGAAAACAGGTTGAAAGGAATGAAGAAAAACCATAGAAATTACTGGATTCCATAAAGAGGAATTATGTATGCATAACTGAAGTCCCAGAAAGAGATAGCAAAGAGAAGTCACATTAACAAGTATACTTTATCATGTGTAAAATACATGATGACCTAGAGGGGTGGAATGGAAGAGGTGAGGGAGGCTCAAGAAAGAGGGGATATACATATATATACATATATATATGTATATATATAAAATATGATTGATTTGTGTTGTTGTTCAGCAGAAACCAAAAGAACAAAGTAAAGAAATTTTCCTTGAATTAAAAAAAAAAAAAAAGAAAAAAAAAAAAATAAAAAAAGAAATAATAGCAGAGAACTTCCCAAACTTGAAGAGAAACTTGAACATTAAAGGTCATGAAGCAAATGAACAATCTCAAAATTTTGAACCAAAACAATCTTCTCTAAAGCACATTCTAATAAAACTGTCTAAAACAAGATGAATAGATCATTTTAAAAGCAGCTAGAGAAAAAAAAATATATGTATATATACATACATATACATATATATATATATAAATACAAGGGAACTCCCAGAAGGTGATCAGTGGATTTTTCAGCAGGAAACTTGCAAGGAAAAAAGGAGTGGAATGATTAATTCAAAGTATAGTAAGAAACTGCTAATCAGGACAGCTTTACTTAACAAAGTTGTCCTTCAGAATTAAAAATGGGATAAAGACTTTCCCTAATAAACAAAACCTGAGGGAATTCCTCAACAGTAAACTTGTTTTATAAGAAAATATGCCAGTCAGAATGGCTGCGATCCAAAAGTCTACAAGCAATAAATGCTGGGGAGGGTGTGGAGTAAAGGGAACACTCTTACATTGTTGGTGGGAATGCAAACTAGTACAGCCACTATGGAGAACAGTGTGGAGATTCCTTAAAAAACTGGAAATAGAACTGCCTTATGACCCAGCAATCCCACTGCTGCATATACACACCAAGGAAACCAGAATTGAAGGAGACACGTGTACCCCAATGTTCATCGCAGCACTGTTCATAATAACCAGGACATGGAAGCAACCTAGATGTCCATCAGCAAACGAATGGATAAGAAAGCTGTGGTACAAATACACAATGGAGTATTCTATTACTCAGCCATTAAAAATAATGCATTTGAATCAGTTCTAATGAGGTGGATGAAAATGGAGCCGATTATACAGAGTGAAGTAAGCCAGAAAGAAAAACACCAATACAGTATACTAACAAATATATATGGAATTTAGAAAGATGGTAACAATAACCCTGTATGCGAGACACCAAAAGAGACACAGATGTATAGAATAGTTTTTTGGACTCTGTCGGGGAGGGATAGGGTGGGATGATTTGGGAGAATGGCATTGAAACATGTCTAATATCATATATGAAATGAATTGCCAGTCCAGGTTCGATGCATGATGCTGGATGCTTGGGGCTGGTGCACTGGGACGACCCAGAGGGATGGTATGGGGAGGGAGGAGGGAGGGGGGTTCGGGATGGGGAACATGTTTATACTTGTGGTGGATTCATGTTGATGTATGGTGAAACCAATACAATATTATAAAGTAATTAACCTCCAATTAAAGTAAAAAAAAAAAAAAGAAAACAGAAACTCTTTCAACAGTTTTTCAAGCTAAAATCAAAAGACACAGCTGACTAACATGAAACTATACGAAGACTGGTAAAGAAAGTATATGTTTGTTGTTCAGTTGCTAAGTCATGTGTGACACTTTGCAAACCTATGAACTGCATCACATCAAGCATCTCTGTCTTTCACTATCTCCATGGAGTTTGCTCAAATTCATGTTCACTGAGTACATGATGCTATCTAACTATCTCATCCTGTGCTGCCCTTCTCTGATTGCCTTCCATCTTTCCCAGCATCAGGGCCTTTTCCAATGAGTCAGCTCTTTGCTTGGATGGCCAAAGTATTGGAGCTTCAGGTTCAATATCAGTCCTTCCAATGAATATTCAAGATTGATTTCCTTCAATATTGACTAGTTTGATCTCCTTGCAGTCTAAGGAACTCTCAAGAGTCTTCTACAGAACCACAATTAAAAAACATTGATTTTTCAGTGCTTGGCCTTCTTTATAGTCCAACTCTCACATCCATACATGACTACTGGAAAAATCATAGCTTTGACTATATGGACCTTTGTTGGCAAAGTAATGTCTCTGCTTTTTAATATGCTGTCTAGGTTTGTCATAGCTTTCCTTCCAAGGAGGAAACATCTTTTAATTTCATGGCTGAAGTCATCATCCACAGTGAGTTTGAAGCCCAGGAAATAAAATCTGCACTGCTTCCACTTGTTCCACTTCTATTTGACATGAATTAATGAGACCATGCCAAAGCCTTTGACTGTGTAGATCACAATAAACTGTGGAAAATTCTGAAAGAGATGGGAATACCAGAACACCTGACCTGCCTCTTGAGAAATCTGTATGCAGGTCAGGAAGCAACAGTTAGAACTGGACATGGAACGACACACTGGTTCCAAATAGGAAAAGGAATACATCAAGGCTGTATATTGTCACCCTGCTTATTTAACTTATATGCAAGAGTACCTCATAAGAAATGCTGGACTGGAAGAAACACAAGCTGGAATCAAGATTGCCAGGAGAAATATCAATAACCTCAGATACGCAGATGACACCACCTTTATGGGAGAAAGTGAAGAGGAACTAAAAAGCCTCTTGATGAAAGTGAAACAGGAGAGCGAAAAAGTTGGCTTAAAGCTCAACATTCAGAAAGCGAAGATGATGGCATCTGGTCTCATCACTTCATGGGAAATAGATGGGGAAACAGTGGAAACAGTGTCAGACTGTATTTTGGGGGGCTCCAAAATCACTGCAGATGGTGACTGCAGCCATGAAATTAAAAGACGCTTACTCCTTGGAAGAAAAGTTATGACCAACCTAGATGGCATATTAAAAAGCAGAGACATTACTTTGCCAACTAAGATTCGTCTAGTCAAGGCTGTGGTTTTTCCTGTGATCATGTATGGATGTGAGAGTTGGACTGTGAAGAAGGCTGAGTGCCAAAGAATTGATGCTGTTGAACTGTGGTGTTGGAGAAGACTCTTGAGAGTCCCTTGGACTGCAAGGTGATCCAACCAGTCCATTCTGAAGGAGATCAACCCTGGGATTTCTTTGGAAGGAATGATGCTGAAGCTGAAACTCCAGTAATTTGGCCACTTCATGTGAAGAGTTGACTTATTGGAAAAGACCCTGATGCTGGGAGGGATTGAGGGCAGGAGGAGAAGGGGACGACAGAGGATGAGATGGCTGGATGACATGAGTCTGAGTGAACTCCAGCAGTTGGTGATGGATAGGGAGGCCTGGCATGCTGCTATTCATGGGGTCGCAAAGAGTCAGACATGACTGAGCAACTAAACTGGACATGTATCTGAGACCAGATACATGATCTTAGTTTTTTGAATGTTCAGTTCTAAGCCAGTTTTTCACTCTCCTCTTTCATCCTCATCAAGAGGCTCTTTAGTACCTCTTCATTTTCTGCCATTAGAATGGTATCATCTGCATATCTAAGTAGTCAGAATCAAAATGCCATAAAATTGTGATATGGTGGTATGTTTACTTAACCTTAATATAAAAATTAAAGCCCTCATGGTCAACACAAGAGCCCAAAATGCAATTCTTGGGTGCAAGCTCAAAAATGATAGAATGATCTCTGTTCGTTGCCAAGGCAAACCATTCAATATCACAGTAATCCAGGTCTATGCCCCAACCATTACTGCTGAAATAGCTGAAGTTGAATGGTTCTATGAAGACCTACAAGATCTTCTAGAACTAACACCAAAAAAAGATGTCCTTTTCAGTATAGGGAACCGGAATGTAAAAATAAGAAGTCAAGAGATAACAGGAGTAACAGACAAACTTGGCCTTGGAGTAAAGAATGAAGCAGGGCAAAATCTAATAGAGTTCTGCCAAGAGAACACACTGGTAATAGCAAACACCCACTTCCAACAACACAAGAGAAGACTCTACACATGGACATCACCAGATGGTTGACACTGAAATCAGATGGATTATATTCTTTGCAGCCAAAGATGGAGAAGCTCTATACAGTAAACAAAAACAAGCCTGGGAGCTGACTGTGGCTCAGATCATGAACTTCTTATTGCCAAATTCAGACTTAAATTGAAGAAAGTAGGGAAAACCACTAGACCATTCTGGAATGACCTAAACCAAATCCCTTATGATTATACAGTGGAAGTTAGAGATAGATTTAAGGGACTAGATCTGATAAACAGAGTGCCTGAAGATCTATGGATGGAAGTTCATGACACTGTACAGGAGGCAATGATCAAGACCATCCCCAAGAAAAAGAAATGCAAAAAAGAAAAATGGCTGTCTGAGGAGGGCTTCAAATAGCTGTGAAAAGAAGAGAAGCTAAAGGTAAAGAAGAAAAAGAAAGATATACACATTTAAATGGAGAATTCTGAAGACTACCAAGGAGAGATAAGAAAGACTTCTTCAATGATCAATGCAAAGAAATAGAGGAAAACAATAGAATGGGAAACACCAGAGATCTCTTTGAGAAAATAAGGGATACCAAGGAAATATTGCATGCAAAGATGGGCACAAAAAAAGGACAGAAATTGTACGGACCTAACAGAGCAGAAGACATTAAGAAGAGGTAGCAAAAATACATGGGAGAACTATGCAAAAAAGATCTTCATGACCTAGATAACCACGATGGTGTGATCACGCATCTAAAGCCAGACATCTCAGAATGTGAAGTCAAATGGGCCTTAGGAAGCATCATTACGAAAAAAGCTAGTGAAGGTGATGGAATTCCAGTTGAGCTATTTCAAATCCTAAAAGATGATGTTGTGAAAGTGCTGTACTCAATATGCCAGCAAATTTGGAAAACTCAGCAGTGGCCACAGGACTGGAAATGGTCAGTTTTCATTCCAATGCCAAAAGAAAGGCAGTGCCAAAGAATGTCCAAACTACTGCACAATTACACTCATCTCACATGCTAGCAAAGTAATGCTCAGCATTCCCCAATCCAGGCTTCAACAGTACATGAACTGGAACTTCCGCATCTTCAGCTGGATTTAGAAAAGGCAGAAGAACTAAAGATCAAATTGTCAACAGCCATTCAATCATTGAAAATGCAAGAGAGTTCCAGAAAAACATCTACTTCTGCTTTATGGATGAGGCCAAAGCCTTTGACTGTGGATCACAACAAACTGTGGAAAATTCTGAAAGAGATGGGAATACCAGACCACCTGACAGAAATCTGTATATATGTCCAGAAGCAGCAGTCAGAACTGGACATGAAATAACAGACTGGTTCCAAATAGGGAAAGGAGTACATCAAGGCTGTATATTGTCATTCTGCTTATTTAATTTATAGGCAGAAAAAATTATTCAAAATGCCAGGCTGGATGAGGCACAATCTGGAATCAAGATTGCCAGGAGAGATTTCAGTACCCTCAGATACACAGATGACACCACCCTTGTGGAAGAAAGCGAAGAAGAACTAAAGAACCTCTTGATGAAAGTGAAAGACATTCAGAAAACTAAGATCTTGGCATCTTATACCATCATTTCATGGCAAATAGGTGGGAAAACAATGGAAACAGTGAAAGACTATTTGTGGGTGCTCCAAATCACTGCAGATGGTGATTGCAGCCATGAAATTAAAAGATGCTTACTCCTTGGAAGGAAAGTTATGACCAACCTAGACAGTATGTTAAGAAGCAGGGACATTACTTTGCTAACAAAAGTCTGTCTTGTCAGCACTATGGTTTTTCCAGTAGTCAAGTACAGAGGTGAGAGTTAGACTATAAATAAAGCTGAGGGCCAAAGAGTTGATGCTTTTGAACTGTGATGCTGGAAAAGACTCTCGAGAGTCCCTTGAACTGCAAGGAGAACCAACCAGTTCATCCTAAAGGAAATCACTCCTGAATATTCATTGACTGATGTTGAAGCTGAAACTCCAATACTTTGGCCACCTGATGGGAAGAACTGACTCATTTGAAAAGACCCTGATGCTGGGAAAGATTGAGTGCAGGAGGAGAAGAGGACAACAGAGGATGAGATGGCTGGATGTCATCACCGACTCGATGAACATGAGTTTGAGTAAACTCTGGGTGTTGGCGATGGACAGGGAAGTCTGGCATGCTGCAGTCCATGGGGTTGCAAATAGTCAGACATGACTGAGCAACTGAACTGAACTGATATATGGAACACTGCATCCAATAGCAGCAGAAGACACATTCTACTCAAGCACACACAGAACATTCTCCAGAATAGGTCATGTGTGAAAGCACAGAACAAGTGTTAGCAAATTTAAGCTTGAAATCTTGACAAGTATTTCTTTGACCAAAATGATATAAAACTAGAAATCAATAGCAAGAAGAAAAGTGGAAAATTTACAGGTAAACAACAACTAAACAAAATGCTCCTTAGCATTAGCTTAAAGAAGAAATCAAGGGAAACCAAAAAATATTTTAGGACAAGTGAAAATGGAAACACAAATTATTAAATCCAATAAATGCTGCAAGAACAATTCTAAGAAGGAAGTTTATAGCGATAAATACTTACATAAAGAAATGAGAAGATCTCAAACAGCAACAGCATCACTTTATACTTCTAGGATCTAGAAGATAACCTAGAGGAATTAGAAAAATTACTAAAATATATGATATACTAAGACTGAGAAAGAAATACATTATCTGAATCCTTCAAGGACAAGTATGGCAATTGTATCAGTAATTGAAAATCTTCCAATGCAGCAAAGCCCAGCACCAGAAGTTTTTATTGGTGAATTCTATTAAACATTTAAAGAAAAATCAATGCCAATTCTTCTAAAACACCTCCAAAAATTGAAGAGGAACGTCATTCCAAAATTCATTTTACAAAAATTTCATGATTCAAAAGACAAAGATACAACATGAGAAGATAATTACAGATCAAAAACTTCAAGGAACATGTGTGCAACAATATATTAGCAAACCTAATTCATTAGCATAAAAGTATCATGGGAGTCCTCCTTGGGATTCAAGGATGATTCAACATGCTCAAATCAGTAAATGTGATACATTAACAAAATATAAAGTAGAAAACATCTTAATAAATACAGACAACAAAGTGTGACAAAATGCATCTTTCTATGATAAAAACTCTCAAAACTTTGATCATAGGAGGACACACTTCAACATAATAAATGTTATGTATGACAAAGCCATAGCCAAATCATACTCAATGATGAAAGTTTAAAAGCCTCTCATATAAAATTGGGAAAAATGAGAGACTCGTCACTGTAATTACTCCTATTCAACACAGTAATGGAAGTTTTAGCCTGAGCAGTCTGGCAAGAAAAATAAATAACAGGGATTAAAGCAGGAAAAGAAAAAGTAAAATTAAATTTGCTTGCATAGAACAGGTTATTATCTACAGAAAATCCTAAATATTCCACCAAAAATGGAAAAAATTAATCAAGAAATTCAGTAAAGTTGTGGAATAAAAATTCAACATCTAAAAAATAGATGCATTTCTGTAAATTATTACCAAAGCATCTGAAAAAAAAAAAAACTCATTACAGTAGGATCAAAGTAATAAAATACTTTAAAGTAAATTTAACCTAAGTGGTAAAAATTCTGTACACTTAAAACCAGAGTATTGATTAATAAAAGTTAAGAAAACACAAATAAGTATAAATATATTCCACATTCTGCATTGGAATAATTGATATAAATAAATGTCCATTTTAGTCAAAACAATCCATAAATTCAACACAATTTTATCAACAATGTAATTTTTACCAACATTTTAAAAACATTTCTCCAGAAGTAGAAAAAAATTTTCATAAATAGGCAGCAAACTTCCTGATCTTTAAACAATATTATAATGCTGTTGGAACATCATGAAAAAATGCTGGGCTGGAATCAAGATTGCCTGGAGAAATATCAATAACCTTAGATATGCAGATGATACCACCCTTATGGCAGAAAGTGAAGAGGAACTAAAAAGCCTCTTGATGAAAGTGGAGAGTGAAAAAGTTGGCTTAAAGCTCAACATTCAGAAAACGAAGATCATGGCATCTGGTCCCATCACTTCATGGGAAATAGATGTGGAAACAGTGTCAGACTTTATTTTTGTGGGGCTGGTGACTGCAACCATGAAATTAAAAGATGCTTACTCCTTGGAAGAAAAGTTATGACCCACCTAAATAGCATATTCAAAAGCAGAGACATTACTTTGCCAACAAAGGTCTGTCTAGTCGAGGCTATGGTTTTTCCAGTGGTCATGTATGGATGTGACAGTTGGTCTGTGAAGAAAGCTGAGCACCGAAGAATTGATGCTTTTGAACTGTGGTGTTGGAGAAGACTCTTGAGAGTCCCTTGGACTACAAGGAGATCCAACCAGTCCATTCTGAAGGAGATGAGCCCTGGGATTTCTTTGGAAGCAATGATGCTGAAGCTGAAACTCCAGTACTTTGGCCACTTCATGCGAAGAGATGACTCATTGGAAAAGACTCTGATGCTGGGAGGGATTGAGGGCAGGAGGAAAAGGGGACGACAGAGGATGATATGGCTAGATGGCATCACTGACTCGATGGACGTGAGTCTGAGTGAACTCCGGGAGATGGTGATCGACAGGGAGTCCTGCCGTGCTGCGATTCATGGGGTCGCAAAGAGTCAGACACGACTAAGTGACTGAACTGAACTGACCTGATTGGCACAAAAACAGACACATAGATTAGTGAAACAATATTGAGAAAACAAAATAAAACTTTCCATCTATGTTCAACTAATACTTGGTAAGGTAGCTAAGAATACTCAATTGGAAAAGGGGAGTTTCTTCAATAAATAATGTTGGAAAAACTGAGTAACCACATGTAGAAAAATGTAACTGGACTTCAATATTACTTCAAAATGGATTAAAGACTTAAAGCAAACCTATGAACCTCATAGAAGAAAATAGGTAAATATAGGCAGGTCTTAGTTGTGACTTTTCTGGGTATGAGACAAAAAACACAAGCAACAAAAGAAAAAAAAAGAAAAGAAAAGAAATCAACATTGAACTAAAAATCTTCTGCAGAGCAAAAAAAAAAAAAAAATCAACAAAATAAAAAGACAATTTACAGAAGAGAAGAAAATATTTTCAAATAAAATATCTAAGAGTTTATTCTGATTAACTTTCTCTGATGTGGTTTTCATTCTAGCCAATGCGGGATGATGGCTCCTCTTGCTTCTTCTGTCTGCCCTCTGGTTAATGAGGCTGTTTATGTAAGCTTCCTGATTAGAGGAAGTGGTGGTGGGAAAAAACGGGTCTTACTCTGGTGGGCATATCTTTTGCTCAGTAAAACTTTAATTATCTGCTGATGGGTGGTGGTGTGCTCCCTCCCTGTTAGTTATTTGGCCTGAGGCGACCCAGCTCTGAGATCTATAGGGCTTCATCATGGGATGAACAGTGACCTCCGAGAGGGATTATACCAGGTGGCACCTTCCAGGACTGCTGCTGCCAGTGCCCCATCCCTGCAGCAAGCCACTGCTGACACACGCCATCAGAGGTGTAGCAGGTAGATGTGGTAGATTTGATTCAGTCTCTTGTAGGGTCACTACTACTTTCCCCTGAGTCTTGGTGTGCACAAGACTTTGTTTATGCCCTCTAAGAGGGAGTCTATTTCCCCCAGTACTGCAGAAGTCCTGCAATCATATGCTACTGGCCTTCAGAGTCAGATTTCCTTGATCTTCCCAGTCCCTTTGCCAGATCCCCAAACTGGGAAGCCTGACCTGGGGCTCAGAACCTTCACAACAGCAGGAGAACTTCTTTGGTATTATTAATCTCCAGTTTGTGGGTTGCCCATCCAACAGATATGGGATTTGATTTTATCGTGATTTCACCCCTCTTCCCATATAGCTGTGGCTTCTTCTTTGCTTTTGGATACGGGATATCTTTTTTTTTTTTTGGTGGATTCTAGTGTTCTCCTATCAATGGTTGTTCAACTAGTTGATATTTTGGTGCTCTCACAGGAGGAGATGAGTGCACATACTTCTAATTCACCATCTTGAAACAATTACTTCTAAGAGTTTAATATCCAAATTATATGAATAAATAATTCAATCAAAAGCAAAAAAAAAAGTCTTTTTAAAAATTGAGTAATGGAACTGATTAGATATTTTTTTTCCAAATAATACATACAAATCACCACCAGGTAACAGAAGAAGATGATGCTCAACATCACTTATCATCAGGAAAATGAAAATCAAAATCACAATGAAATATCCAATCATACTTGTTACAATGGCTGTACCCAAAAAGACAAGAGATAACAAGCCCTGGGAGGGTGTGGAAAAAAGGAAATCTTTGTACATTCTTGATGGCAATCTAAACTGGTATATCCACTACAGAAAACAGTATGGATTTTTTCCAACACATTAAAAATAGAACTACTATATGATCCAACAATACTACTTCTGGGTGTATTGCAATTCTGAAGGAAATGAAATCAGGATTTTGAAGACATACCTACACTCTTTTGTTCATTGCAACATTGCTAACAATAGTCAAGATATCTGTGTTTGTGTGTGTGTGTGTATTAATCACTCAGTCATGTCCAACTCTTGCAACCCCACAGACTGTGGCTCTTAGGTTCCTCTGTCCATGAGATTTTCCAGGCAACAGTTCTGGAGTGGATTGACATTCCCTTCTCCAAGCCAAGATATGAAAATAAACTAAATGTCCTAAAGAAGATCCTATATGGATACACAATGAAACATTTGTCAGTCATGAGAAAGAAGGAAATCATCCCATTTGTGATGACATAAATGAAACTCGAGTTATGCTAAGTGAAACTTCAGATAGAGAAAGGCAAATAAGCTATGATATCACTTATATGTAGAATCCAAAAAAAAGCAAAAATCAGAGAGAGTAGAGTGTTGATTACCAAGGGTTACAGTGTGGGAGAAAGGGAGAGACATTGTCAAAGGATTCAGTTCAGTTCAGTCACTCAGTGGTGTCCAACTCTTTGTGACGCCATGGACTGCAGCAGGCCAGGCCTCCATGTCCATGACCAATTCCTGAAGCTTGCTCAAACTCAGGTCCATTGAGACGGTGATGCCATCCAGCCATCTCATCCTGTATCATCCCCTTCCCCTCCTGCCTTCAATATTTCCAAGCATCAGGGTCTTTTCCAAGGAGTCAGTTCTTCATATCAGGTGGCCAAAGTATTGGAGCTTCAGCTTCAGCATCAGTCCTTCCAATGAATATTCAGGACTGATTTCCTTTAGGATGGATTTGTTAGATCTCCTTGATGTCCAGGACTCTCAAAAGTCTTCTCCAATCCACAGTTCGAAAGCATCAATTCTTTGGCGCTCAGGTTTCTTTATAGTCCAACTCTCACATTCATACATGACTAATGGAAAAACCATAGCTTTGACTAGACAGATCTTTGTTGGCAAATTAATGTCTCTGCTTTTTAATATGCTGTCCAGGTTGGTCATAGCTTCTTTTCCAAGGAGCAAGCATCTTTTAATTTTATGGCTGCAGTCACCATCTGCAGTGATTTTGGAGCCCCTCGAAATGAAATCTGTCACCGTTTCCACTGTTTTCCTACGTATTTGCCATTAAGTGATGGGACCAGATTCCATGATCCTCTTTTGAATGTAGAATTTTAAGCCAACTTTTTCACTCTCCTTTTTCACCTTCATCAAGAGGCTCTTTAGTTCTTCACTTTCTGCCATAAGGACAATATCATATGCGTATTTGAAGTTATTGATATTTCTCCTGGCAATCTATATCTCAGCCTGTGCTTCATCCAGCCGGGCATTTTGCATGATGTACATTGCATACAAGTTAAATAAGCAAAGTGACAATATACAGCCTTGATGTACTCCTTTCCCAATTTGGAACCAGTCCACGTCTGGTTCTAATTGTTGCTTCTTGACCTGCATATAGACTTCTCAGGAGGCAGGTAATTGTAAGGTAATTAAAATTACAAATCCAATTACAAGATTAACAAGTTCTGTGTATCTAATGTATAGCATGTTGATTATAGACAATAAAACTGCATTATGTAATTGAAAGTTGCTAAGAGAGTAAATATTAAATGTTCGATGACCCTCTATACAGGACAGCAAAAAAGACACAGATGTGTATAGTGGACTTTTGGACTCAGAGGGAGAGGGAGAGGGTGAGATGATTTGGGAGAATGGCATTGAAACATGTATAATATCATGTAAGAATTGAATTGCCAGTCTATGTCTGATGCAGGATACGGCACGCTTGGGGCTGGTACACGGGGATGACCCAGAGAGATGTTGATAGACCCCCCCCCCGAGGAGGGATTTATGTTTGGGAATGCATGTACACCCATGGTGGATTCATGTCAATGTATGGCAAAACCAATACAGAATTGTAAAGTAAAATAAAAAATAAATTAAAAAAAAAGAAAAAAAAATGTTCCCACCATAAAAAAAATGATAATTATGTCATGTGATGAAGGTGTTATTAATGTCATGGTGATGATTGTGCATGCTAAGTTGGTCACTTTGTTGTTGTTTAGTCGCTCAGTTGTGTCCAACTCTTTGTGACCCTGTGGACCATAACCCACCAGGCTCTTCTGTCCATGGAATTCTCCAAGCAATAATACTGGAGTGGGTTCCCATACCCTGCTCCTGGGGGTCTTCCCAACCCAGGGATCAATCCCACACCTCTTATGTCTCCTGCATTGGCAAGTGGGAAGCCCATGGTGATGATCACTTTACAATGTATAAGTGTATCAAGTTTTATATTTAACCTTACAGATGTTGTATGTTGTTGATATCCCAATGAAGCTAGAGAAAAAAAAAAAAAGTTGAAGAGTATAAGACTAACAACTAAGGGTAAATATTCTATCATTTAACAAGGCATCTATTTCACTTTCTAAGTCTTATAAAATATCAGTTAAAAGACAATCAAAGCTTTAATAACCAACTATAGTTCCTTCATGTCTATTAGATGCAAAGCACTATGTTTAAGATGTTATCTTATATGAAACATGTTTTCCCCCATATGTATACATTCAGACTTACAAAATACAGGATGAAAAAAATTAAAATGAAATAAAAATACATTGCATTTTAAAATATCATATTTAAAGTACTTTTAATAGCATGAGTGAGTGAGTGAAGTCACTCAGACATGTCCGACTCTTTGCGACCCCATGGACGATAGCCTACCAGGCTCTGCATCCATGGGATTTTTCCAGGCAAGAATACTGAAGTGGGCTGCCATTTCCTTCTCCAGGGGATCTTCCCAACCCAGGGATTGAACCCGAGTCTCCAACATTGCAGATAGATGCTTTACTGTCTGAGTCACCAAGGAAGACTTTTAATGATTATTATTTTTTAAATAACATAGAGCACTAAAGTTCATAAATGTGAAAATTAATAGCAAAAATGAAGTGTTAAGTATATAGAATGCTTAATATTTGATAGTACCCTTTATGATTTATCAGATTTAACTACTGAAATGAAGACAAATGCTTGCTGTTCCTATTATATAGTTCATAAAACTAAAAATTAAGGTAACCTAAAAACCACAGGAGGAGAAGGGGATGACAAAGGATGAGATGGCTGGATGGCATCACCGACTTGATGTACATGAGTTTGAGTGAACTCCGGGAGATGGTGATGGACAGGGAGGACTGGCGTGCTGCAATTCACGGGGTCCCAAAGAGTTGGACACGACTGATCAATTGAACTGAACTGAACTGAAAATCCACACATTACTAATAAATAATAAGAATAAAATATTCATTTTCTGATTTAGATACACCACTTTTTTTCAATGCCTGTTAGACACTCTTATCCAGATTTTATAAAGGTGAATTATTGCAAAACACATAAAATATATTCTAAAATGCTCATGACATCAGTTATTCATTCATTCATTTAACAAGCATTTTTAAAATATTTCCTAGGTTTCCAAGTTTTTGCCAATTGAAAAAAAAAAAATATCCTGCAGGCTCATTAACATACTTAAATTAGTTGAAAGATCTTATAAGACATAGGCCTTAACATGTGTCAGCAACTTGTAAGATAGAAGAGTGAAAGATCAATTTGGAGCAATATTAAACAGATAAATCTTCAAGGAAAACTGAGTTAGAAGCTGTGACATATAGGAACTTAGATTAAATTTGCAAAAAGAAAGTGGATTTTTAAAAAAGATGAATGAAGTGCAATATCTGTTATGTGTAGCCTTGTATAATTTGATTTGATTATTTCATTGGGCTGTTTACCAATACCAGAGAATATATTGATTGATTGACTGATTTTGTATGTGTGTGTGTTAAAGTAAACACCTTGAATATTAAGAAGAGAAAGTAAGCCAAGTAACTAAAGGGAAAAATTAGGTTCTGAAAGCATGGATTGATAAAATAAAGGTGATATGTAAAAGGATTAATCAATCACTGACACAAATATTAACACTACTTGTTTTAAGGAAATAAGATGGGAATGTGGAAATTTAAAAAGCAGCAAAATAGCATACAAGATCCTTCAGGTTCTCCTTGATTTACAGAAAGTTGTGTTGAAGCAGGTAGATATGGATGTTCTTTCCAAAGCATTCAGGTGGTAACTCTTTTCCCACTGAACATTTCCCTATTTATAGACTGAATTGAGAGGTAGGCAGGTGCCATCTAGTTGAATATACAAAATTAAAGGCCCCTTGGTCCAGGACAGTAATTGACACACCGGGTGTGAGGAGCCTGCAACACTGTACTGAGGAGCTTGCATACAAATATGCTGATGTTAGTACAAGTTTGGTTGCTCATCCATGGAAAGAGATCATTGCAGGTGAAGCCCTTGCTTGCTTCCAGACATAGGAGGGGAGGAGTGAAATTCCTGAAGGTTCTACAAGACCAAGCAGTTAATTTGTAACTGAGCATGACCCTATGGGGCCTCCTTGGGATAGACACCTCACCCGTGTTGTCTGCCTGTTTTTTTTTTTTTTTTTTTCCCTAGAAAAGCTATAGTCACCCAGGACTCTCCTGAGTCACAAAAGCATGACTCAGTAAATTATTTTTTAAGAGGATGTGACCACATACTGACAAAAATAGCAGTTCAACTCAGAGAATTGGTAACAATTTAAACAGTAAATCAACCACATAGCAGTCATAGAATCTTTAGTCCCTCCTTGAAGTACCTAGATAACTGTCTGGTGTACATTCCTGAGTTGTTTTACAGATACTAAAACCTCTACCAAATGAAATAAGTTAATTACTTGATGGTCATGAGCATGTATCTCCCAGATCTACTGGATTCTGTTGACTGATAACAGTAACCCTTCTGACCCTACCCTGTTACCTTTCCATAAACCAATCAGAGAATTGTGCATGAATTGATCACATACCCTGCCAACTCCTTTCTCTCATAATATCTTTAAAAATTTTTCCTTGAAACCCATCAGGAATTTCAGTTTCTCTGAGCATAGCTGCCCTGGACTCCTTGTCTGGTGCCCACTATAACACTGCATTTTCCTTCACCACAACCCTGTCAGAAATTGGCCTAACTATCCTTGGGTAGCAGATTCAAGTCTAGTTCACTAAACAGATTCTTCCATTCAGCTTCCAAAATTAGACTATAATTTCTAAAGATCAACAGGTTTATCTTTTTTTGTTTTGTTTTTAATCTTTAAAACCCAGGAAAATATTCAATGTCTTAGTTGGTGAATAGAGTAATAGAATAAAACTAAGTTGAGACACATTTATTTTATTGGATTTCTGTTTTTTATGCTAAAATGGATATCTTTAATTACTCTTATGTTAGAATATCTCTAATGTGAGAATCAATAACTTTTATTAATTAAGGTTAATAGACATTTGGTGGAGCTTCCCTGGTGGCTCAGACAGCCAGGTGGCACTAATGGTAAAGAACTTGCCTGCCAATGCAGGAGATACAAGAGATATGGGTATGATCCCTGGGTCGGGAAGATACCCTGTAGCAAGGCATAGCAACACATTCCAGTGTTCTTGCCTGGAGAATCCCATGGACAGAAGAACCTGATAGGCTACAATCCATAGAGTAACAAAGAGTTGGACATGACTGAGATGAGTGAGCAAACATGCATGACATGTGGAAGATAACACATACTTCTGAACATGTATTTTCTATCCTTTCAAATTTTCTAACAACTAAAAAAGTCATGTTATAAATTCACTATATTATGATCAACTTTATACTCTAAACTAAAATACAGAATATTTTAAAATATATAAAATTCCTTATTAAAGTTAATCTTCTTGGTATGATTTAAAGAAATAAAATTTTCTAAAAATTGTATAAATCTAAAAGTATAAATCTTCTAGACAACTATACTGAGAGAATAGAACTAATAACTAAATGACCAAATATAGGGGTATCTTTTCTAGAGCAAATATTATTTAATTATTAATTTTTACTGATATTTATTTTATCAAACTTTAATTATATCTTTATAACATGTGCTTAGGAATTAAGTAAACCCAGTTCTCACTTTTCTTAAGCCATGTAATTACTTAAACAATTGGATACTAAAGTGCATCAAATAAAAATTAACATATTACTTAACTTGTTGAGTTATATTGAATAGCACAGATTATTGATTTCAACTGCTCAATGTAATACTTGGTAAATTGTTTTAACAAATAATTTATATTTGTACTTATTCTTCTTAATATATTGCATATCATCAAAGATGATTTATGAATATTAATAACAAAACATCCAATAATGATAAAAATAATATGATGCATGTTTTTACTTATTTTTAAGAAAAATATGTAACAAACACTGTACATTTGCTTAAAATTTATGTCAAATAGTAGAAGTGTTTCCTCATATTATGCATTCTTTGTTATTTGCAAATGCTATATTAAGAAGGAACTTTATAATAAAGAAGCAAGTAAATGCTAACAATAACATAAACAATAAGCAGAAACAAAAGTTAACAATTGTTGTGTTCTAATACTTGTGTATAGATGAAGTTTCTGTTACAAAGAGTCTTAAAATACAGTTATTTAAATAAAATTTCATTTTAAAAGTTGAGTCTAAGGCAGCAGTTTTCATGTCTACATATTGCTCGCCATGGTGAGAGCAGAACATTGCTTTCAGAAATAAATTGATGAATGTCACTTCTATATTTTCCAAAAATGCTTGAGAAATCTTGGTATTATTTCTTCCTCAAATAACTGGTGGTTTAACCACTTAACAAGCTGGTCTTGAAGTGTTCTTTGTGGGAAGAATTTTTCAGTCTAGAGGCTCTTCAGATTTTTTATTCTTGCCCATTTCAGTTTTGGCAATTTTTTTTTTTAGTTACTGCACATTTAATCTGCCAAATTATTGGCATAAAGCTCTTCCTAATACTGTATTCTTACTCGTAAAGTGTTTCATCTCTCTTTAGGCTTTTATCAGTCTAGTTAAAATCTGATTAATTTTATCTTTTTAAGAAATTGGCTTTTAATTTCATGTTTTAATCCATCATTTTAAATCTATTTCTCTATTGTTTTTCTTTTTCACAGATCTGGGTCAGGGGGAACTGAAAATGTCAAATCTCTGACCTAATGCTTTTGTAAAAGTATAAAAGAGAATATTAAGCTTGAAATAAATATGCAGTCCAAGAAAACTGAGAGGCTGCATCATTTCTCGCCGACACCGCCTATCCCTTCAGGCTGATTCCCTGGCTGCTGGAGCTGGACTCCAGCACTAGATCAACTAATTTTAAAAGAGAGAGGACACGGATTACTAATATCATAAATTAAGGAAGTGACATTACAACAGGCAAACTTTATAATAAAATTATGGCAGAGGAATACTGTGAAGAACTCTATGTAACTCTATGCTCACAAATTTGGCAACAATTCGTTTAGAGACACAATTTGTCAAATTTCAGAAATTGGAATGCATTTATTAAAATTGAATCTATAATTAATAGCCTTCTGTAATAGAAAGCTTTCATCTCAGATGGTACCAAACAAGTAAAAAAAAAAAAAAGAAGAAGAAGAAAAAAAGAAAAACTGTAACAGTCCTCTACAGTCTATTTCAGACTAAGCAGAGAGGATTACTGCTTCAATTACTTACTAATCAGTTACTTACTAACTGATTCTGTGAGGCCAATATTACCCTAACATCAAGGCCAGACAAAGATATTACAAGAAAAGAAAACTACAGACCAATATTTCTCGTGGATAATGATGCAAAAATCCTGAACAAAATATTAGGAGATAATCCAACAGTGTATAAAGAGATCCACCACAACCAAGTAGGATTTATCTTTGTTATACAAGGCTAGTTTAAAATTCAAAACTCGCTAATGCAATCCATCATGTTTTATAAGCTAAAGAAGAAAAAAAAAATCAAATGATAATATTAAAAAATACAAGAAAAGCATTTGACAAAACACAATACCAATCATGATAAAAGAAGTACTTTCAGTAACTAAAAAGAGAGAACTTCCTCAAATTTCTGAAGAATATCTGCAAAAGTCTACAATTAAATCACATTTAATGGTGGGAAACTTGCAGCTTTCCCACTGAGAAAAACAGAAGGAAAGGATATCCAGTTTCCACTTTTTTTCAAGGCCTCACATGATATATATATCTTCTATAAATGCATGCAGTATAGTTCCATGTGTACACACAAATGCTATAAAATATGACCAATCTGCAGACTAATAAACAACATTCCTCCACTACATTATACTGAATGATTGTGGAAATTGAATATAAAATGTGATTTATATTCTTCAGAAATTGTTGTGCTGCTGGGAGCCTGTGTGAGGAATCCCGCCTGTGACAAAGGTCATGAGGAAGGAAGCCTGACAAAATGCAAAGGTGTGATCCAGCTTTGGGGGTTCCCCTTGAGTTTTCCTGAATATCTACCCCCCAAAACCAGAGTCTGCCTGCTTTATTACTGTGCTTTTCACTCTTTTGACATTCTCTGGAAAAAAGTTAATTCAGGGCTTCAGTCTCCTGCATCAGCTCAAACCCCTTTGATGGCTCTCTAACTTGCCTGACAGGTTCCCCCAGACTTTTTACAACTTGTGTATTGCTTATAGCCCCCCAACCACAAGAGGCACAAAGTTTAAAACATCTTAAAGATATAGAGCCTTTTAGAGTTAAGAATTAGTTTGGTGAAGAGTTTGTTGAGTTAATGTTTCCCACCAGGCCTCCATATCCTTTATCTTTTAGGCACCTGGGAGGATATTAATCAATGTAATTGGGATGTAGAAAAAGGAATATAGTAGTTTTGATGTTAACAACACTAGACTTTTGAGTTAATTAACTTTCTCTTTGTTATAAATCACTGTACTTCTTTCATTGTTATAAACTGTTGTGTCTTTGCTATGTAAGAATACAACTTTATTTAGTGCTTTCTGAGAGTGGCACCAGACTTTGGGAAGAACACTGTTAAGGCAAATAAGTCTTCTGGTTGACAAACCCTTATCAGAAAAGGGCCATAAAATGTTAATTGGCCTTCTGGCCAGAAGATGATGTAAATCACCTATGACTTGTGTATACAACTAAGTATGCGGAGAAAAAGCCTAGTCTTGATAAGAGTCAGGGCTGCTGATGCTACATAATTTTATATTATCCATTGATATCTATGTACAAAAAAAGGTATAAAAGGCTTTTCTGGACAATAGAGGATGGGCAAGTCACTGGACTGGTTTCCCCCGTGTCTCCTCTTTACTCTGTTTTCTGGCTGAATTCCCATCTTGGGCGTGGAGGCTTGCCATGTCTACTTACTTGCCCTGGCTTCTAAGATCCACGAGAGAGAGAGAAAGCTCAAGGCGGGGCACTCTCTGCTATTCAAATGGACGCCGGTGGCCTAACGTAGATGGTGCAAACTTCTTGTCTTGAAGTTTTATTGGCTTTCCACATAAACCAAGTTATTCAGCCTCTTTTCTCCACTAAATTTTCCTACTATACTCTTTCTTCTTAATTTCTTTTATATTTCTAAATAAATAAGTTTTTCCTCGCCTATGCCATCTCCCTTTGAATTTTCTGGATCCACCAGGGCAGGACCCCGGGATTGTGCTTTTGATGTGCAGTGTCATTTTACTAGTGTTGAGTTTGTAAAATTATTTTGTGGTTTATTAGCATATTTTAATGCTTCGTATAAACATTTAGAAGACTGTCAATGAGTATATTCACATTTAAGATACACTGCCAAGCAGTACTCATGGTTTAGCAACCTTATATAATATTTTAATGTGATTATCTATTTCTCTATATCCTGGATATAATAGGCATTATTACTTTAAAGTGATTAAGGTTAAAAAATAGAAACAATAAAATTCAAACATTTTAAGAGACAGAATTATAATTTGAAAAAGTGTAACTGGCATTTGGGGATATAGTCAATGAAGATTCAGTTCAGTCCTGTCTGACTCTTTGTGACCCCATGGACTGCAGCACGCCAGGATTCCTTGTCCATCACCAACTCCCAGAGATTGCTCAGACTCATGACAATCAAGTCGGTGATGCAATCCAGCCATCTCATCCTCTGTCATCCTCTTCTCCACCTGTTGTCAATCTTCCCAGCTTCAGTTCAGTTCAGTTCAGTCGCTCAGTCATGTCCAACTCTTTGCGACCCCATGAATCGCAGCACGCCAAGCCTCCCTGTCCATCACCAACTGCCAGAGTTCACTCAGACTCATGTCCATCGAGTCAGTGATGCCATCCAGCCATCTCATCCTCTGTCGTCCCCTTCTCCTCCTGTCCCCAGTCCCTCTCAGCATCAGAGTCTTTTCCAATGAGTCACATGAGGTGGCCAAATTACTGGAGTTTCAGTTTCAACATCATTCCTTCCAAAGAAATCCCAGGGAATCAAGATTCCTGGGGGACACATCAATAACCTCAGATATGCAGATGACACCAGCCTCATGGCAAAAATGAAGAAGAACTGAAGAGCTTCTTGATGAAAGTGAAAGAGGAGAGTGAAAAAGTTGGCTTCAAGCTCAACATTCAGAAAATTAAGATCATGGCATCTGGTCCCTTCATTTAATGTAAAATAGATGGGGAAACAGTGGAAACAGTGTCAGACCTCACTTCTGGGGCTCCAAAATCACTGCAGATGATGACTGCAGCCATGAAATTAAAAGATGCTTGCTCCTTGGAACAAAAGTTATGCCCAACCTAGACAGCATATTAAAACAGTGACATTACCTTGCTAACAAAGGTCCATCTAGTCAAAGTTGTGGTTTTCCAGTAGTTATGTATGGATATGAGAGTCAGAGTATAAAGAAAGCTGAGCAGTGAAGAATTGATGCTTTTGAACTGTTATGTTGGAGAAGATTCTTGAGAGTCCCTTGGACAGCCAGGAGATCCAACCAGTCATCCTAGAGGAAATCAGTCCTGAATGTTCACTGGAAGGACTGATGCTGAAGCTGAAACTCCAATACTTTGGCCACCTGTTGCAAATAACTGACTCTTTTGTAAAGACCCTGATGCTGGGAAAGATTGAAGGCGGTAGGAGAAGGGGACGACAGAGTAGGAGATGGTTGGATGACATCACCTACTCAATTGATGTAAGCTTCAGCAAACTCTGGCATACTGCAGTCCATGGGGTCACAAGCAGTCAGACACAAGTGAGTGACTGAACTGAACTATCTGTATTTTTCTCTTATAAATTACAGTTTAGAATATTTTGCCTATTTTCATTGTGACTTGCTCCTGTTTTATTTCTATCTTTTAATTAGCTGTTAGCATTATTAAGAATATAAAAATAATGGTAATAATTATGTTTTTATCAGTTCAATTATTAGCCTGAAACTTTAGCGGAGAATATATATATTTATTTATTGTTGGATGATTTAAAATTTTAACAACTCAATGTGACAATTAGAATCTTTATAGACTAATTCATATTATTCTATGTATTTATGTTATTGAAGTCTATTTTTTATATAGTAATCTGCCTCCATTTTCAATAAATTTTTCAGGAATCTTTGGAAATTTATGCACTGATATATTTGTTACCACAATCAAGATATAGGAATTCCCTCTATTCCAAAAGTTTCCTTCATACTACTTACCAACTAACAATCATTTCAACCCCAGGACTTAGACATCCATCAATCTAGTTTTTCTTACTATAGATTGATTACCTTTGCTTTTTTAAGATTTTTATATAAGTGGCTTCACACAGTATCTACTTTTCAGTGAATGACTTTTTACTTGTGTCTGACTCTTTGCAACC
The DNA here is from genome assembly GCF_014754425.2 of Oryx dammah. Classification (NCBI taxonomy): domain Eukaryota; kingdom Metazoa; phylum Chordata; class Mammalia; order Artiodactyla; family Bovidae; genus Oryx; species Oryx dammah. The sequence goes on along the minus strand of NW_024070196.1, from coordinate 37,640,750 downwards.
CCATGGACTCTAGCCCACCAAGTTCCTCTGTCCATGGAATTCTCCAGGAGAGAATACTGGATTTGGTTGCCATTTCCTTCTTCAGGGGATGTTCCCAATCCAGGGATCACATCCAGTCTCTCACATTACAGGCAGATTCTTTACCATCTGAGCCACCAGAGAAGATTTATTTTACTCAGTTTATGATTTTAATACTGAGTCATGAGGTTGCATCTGTACATTTTTCTCTTACAGTTGTTAACTACTATCCCATTATGGGGCTATAGCAACTGTCTATCCATTAGCATGCTGATGGAAATCAGGTTGTTTCTCATTTGTGCTATTATAACTTTATTATTTTTATTAAAATAATAAATCAATTTGTAAACAGACAGAAGGATGTCCCAAATTTAAAGGAATAGAGTGAATATTTACATCTTAAAAAGGCATGCATATCTATTCTTTGATTTTACCAAGAGTGAAAGTTATCAATTTACTGAAATTCATTTCTATCATGTAAATGATGCTAAACCTGTGACTGTGGAAGTATGGAAAAGAGATTAAATAGTTCAAAATTAAAGATTTTTTTAATGGAGAAATTTCCCAAAGTTGTATGTGAGTCATATTTATTTCTATGTTTTATTATGATTGATTTCAATAAAAATTTTTATTTAGAAACAAAATATTAAAAAAAAAAAGGTTTTAGAACAAAAATCACTCTTTTGAATGTTGACTATTTTTGTTTTAAATTTAGCATCTCTCAACACTGTCTATACATTTTTTTCCTTACTATGAAACCACATGATTGCTTTAGGGAGGATGGAAAACATCTGTATAAGAAAGCAACTGTGGAATATCCATTTCTTATCATATATTCTCATTTTATATTTTATCATTTCTTTCTTGGCGACCTAAGACACCATATGGTGTCTGGATTGAGTCAATAGAAAATTAAAAATCACAGAAATAATGTAGTTTTTTTTTTTTTTAAATAATACTATGCTTTCATTTTATTAACTTTTCAATGCTTTTTTGTAAAATCAAGAGGTATTTTTTCAATAACTCTTTGTATACAGGTTTTTGATTCCTCAATTCAGTTGCTCAGTCATGTCTGACTCTTTGAGACCCCATGGACTGCAGCATGCCAAACTTCCCTGTCCATCACCAACACTTGGAGCTTGCTTAAACTCATGTCCATTGAGTTGGTGATGCCATCCAAGCATCTCATTCTCTGTTGTCCCCTTCTCCTCCTGCCTTCAATCTTTCCCAGAATTAGGGTCTTTTCCAATGAGTCCTAGATAGAAACAATTAACTATAAAAATAATGACATATTTGTTGATAGAAAGATTATTTATCCATTTTAGAAAGATACTAAAGGGCTGTGTGTGAAATATATTATCTCCTTTAGAAAAAGTGTATAAAGCAGTTCTTGAAAAACATAAAATAGGATGATGGCAAACTTACAAGTAATATAAATGACCATAAAATGTATCTAATCTGAAATAAAATATGAGCATTTTAGAGATATTATTTAATAAAATAAAATTTGATTTGACTAAGGGTACTTTATAATTACCTTAATTCAAAATATATATATCTCAGAAGAAAAAATTATGTATGTCAAGTTGTTTGACTAAAAAGACAGATTTATGGTATCATGAAATAACTGGAAGGTGATTTAGAAGTACAAAGTTTTCAAATATTTCTATATGTTTGCCTATCCATTGATATGCACTTATTAATTAATTTTTGTAAAATTAACCTTAAAAATACATTTACAGTTTAGTGTGAAGTGTTTCAGTTTCAGCTCTGATATGTAAAAATCTTGAAAGTCATCACTTTCATCATTACAAGAAATTAGCTAAATAAAATGAACTGATTTTCTTTGATCCATCAAATATTTGATATCACAAAATAAATCACAACTTTAAAATATTAACAGTATTGGTGAATGGAAATGACAGTTTTTAAAAATACCGTTAAAAGAGGAGATTTTACTTAAGCAAGCACAAATAAAAATAAACTTTGGCAGTATTAATTGATAACATAAATGTACATGTGAATTTGAATAATTGCTTAGTTCAAAACAATAAAAGCAAATTCTAAAGAATTTGTTTACAATTTTGGGTAGTGGTAGATTAATTCACACAAACAAAAACAGTAGAACCATAAAAGTGCTACTGCTTTTAAGTTGGTAGAGCTAAGAGGTAGCTCAAAATAGATTAAAAAGAAGTCAAACATGGTCAGTTCTGTATAAGCAACTCTTTTGCAACTTTCCCATTCTTGTTCCCCTAATCTTAAGAGAACCTAATTATAGAAATGAGGTCACTAGGCAATTTAACCAAACTTCTGAATTATGCTCTACTGAATACACACAATGCTTTCCCTAGCCTGTTGATTCTTTTTCTAGATTAAAGAAGTAAAAATGAACACTTAAGTAGCTGAATAATTACTAATTATCCACCCCCCCCCAGCAGCCCTCTTAGCACTCTTGCAAGTAAATCACTTGGGCAAAGTAGGATCTGAAGAAAGACCATGAGGAGTCAGGCAGTCTGCACACAGTGGAAAATGATGCAGAACCTAATCTCATACCCCAGTAATTCACTGAAATTCTCTCCCACTTTTCCCTTTAAAAGCCATCATGGCCAAGCAGAATCTTCAAGGTTTATTTATAACATGAGTCTGCCTACTTTCCAATTCTGGATTAATCCATTCCTGACTGAGTTTTGCTTGCATATTCAAATCCATCTCTCATGGTATTTAAAAGCTAAACCCCAATGATTTACTTGGTACTTATTTTCTGTTATCTGGAATAATCTCCATTGAAATCAGCAAATCTTAGATAGAATGTCTTTATACCTTTTAATTATTATTGATTATTCTTAGCTAATGAGTAAATATCCACTGATTTCATAAGTTTTGGACAGTTCCTTAAAGTTATACTTAAATGTATAGCATATTCAAAAGCAGAGACATTACTTTGCCGACTAAGGTCCATCTAGTCAAAGCTATGGTTTTTCCTGTGGTCATGTATGGATGTGAGAGTTGGACTCTGAAGAAGGCTGACTGCCAAAGAATTGATGCTTTTGAACTGTGGTGTTAGAGAAGACTCTTGAGAGTCCCTTGGACTGCAAGGAGATCCAACCAGTCCATTCTGAAGGAGATCAGCCCTGGGATTTCTTTGGAAGGAATGATGCTAAAGCTGAAACTCCAGTACTTTGGCCACCTCATGCGAAAAGTTGACTCATTGGAAAAGACTTTAATGCTTGGAGGGATTGGGGGCAGGAGGAGAAGTGGACGACAGAAGATGAGATGGCTGGATGGCATCACTGACTCGATGGATGTGAGTCTGAGTGAACTCAGGGAGATGGTGATGGACAGGGAGGACTGGTGTGCTGCGATTCATGGGGTTGCAAAGAGTAGGACACGACTGAGCGACTGAACTGTGCTGAACTGATACAATATTATGATAGTTTACACAATCATATCACTCTCTTAAAATGAATTATTTCTTACAGTATTTATGTAATGATATTGAGATATTCTGGTTCTTAGGTCCTTGATCTGTGTTGCACTTCTTTGACATCTTAAAAAGGTTTTTAATATAATTTTTATTTTTTAATTTATTTTTTGCTACACTGGGTCTTTGTTGCAGCACATAGACTTTCTCTGGTTACAGCAAATGGGGGCTTCTCTCCCTTTGCAGTGCATGGGCTTCTCATTGTTGAGGCTTCTTTTGTTGCTGTGCACAGGCTCTGGGGCATATGGGCTTCAGTAGTTGCTGCCCATGGGCTCAGTAGTTGTGGCACACAGGCTTAGCTGCCCCATGTGGGATCTTCCCAGATCAGGGATAGAATCCATGTCACCTCCATTAGCACGTGGATTCTCAACCACTGGATCACCAGGGAAGTCCTGACTTTCTGACTTCTAAGTCCTGACTTCTTAACTTCTAAGTCCTTACTTAGAACTTGAAGGTAATAATATTTTATGGGAAAAAAAATGTTAAGCAATCTATAAAAATTTCTGCAAGCATGTCCCTCTTAGAAATGAGGGAAAAATACTACAAGCATATTCACCTTGGAAAGGTGAAGGTGAAGTCAGTCGTGTCCGACTCTTTGCGACCTAGTGGACTGTAACCTACTAGGCTGCTCCGTCCATGGGATTCTCCAGGCAAGAATACTGGAGTGGATTGCTATTTCCTTCTCCAGGGGATCTTCCTGACCCAGGGATCAAACCCGGGTCTCCCACATTGGAGGCAGACGCTTTAACCTCTGAGCCACCAGGAAAAAAATTTTTGCCCATTAAATTACATGGAAGAAAGCTAAGTGTCCATCAACAGATGAATGGATAAAGAAGATGTGATACCTGTATAAATGGAATATTACTCAGGTATGTAAAGAAATGAACTTAGGTCATTTGTAGAGAAATGGATGAAACTAGTCTGTCATACAGAGTGAAGTAAGTCAGAAAGAAAAAAAATAAACATTGTATATTGATGTATGTATGTGGAATCTAGAAAAATGATACAGATAATCTATTTGCAGGGCAGGAATAGAGGCACAGATATAGGTTATTGACATGGACATGTCAAGGGACAGGGTGAGTCAAACAAATGGGAAGACTGAAAAAAAAATACATATACACACTACTATCTGTAAAATAGATAGCTAGTGGCAACGTGTTGTATAGCAGCTCAGCTTGGGGAGCTCAGCTTGCAGCTCTGTGATGGGACTGTGTGGTGAGGAGATGGGTGGCTAGGATTGGAAGGTCAGGGGATTCAAGAGGGAGGGGATATACAGATACATATAGCTGATTCATGCTGCTGCGCAGCAGACACTAACACATTATTGCAAAGCAACTATACCACAATTAAAAAGGATTACACAGTGAAATACAGGTTATGAATTTTGATATTAAAGGGTTGGATATTTTTATTCTAAAGCATTATCTATTTTGAAAGAAAGGCAACAGGTCATGACTTAGAAAACAGTTCAATGGCTCTTGATAATGTAAAGAGAATACAAATAATTTTTAGATCAATGACAATATAATGTAAACATTGATTTGTTTTTTGTGTCTATGGCATCATATGATTTCAGGCAGTCAATAAGCTCCATGAATCTCACTGTATTTATAGTATTTACTATTGAAGATTTTGTCTTTTTTTTTTTTTTTTTTTTTTTACCTAAAACCCCCTGGTGAAAATTTTATTGGTATGTGTCATGAGAGACTGCAAAGACAAAAGTTTGAACCCTCAGAACTATACAACACTAGTAAGGTAAGACTAATTAGAACTATAAGAATAATTGCAGCATACTTATGAGAATCAACAGCTTTCTCATTCTATTAAACTCCTCACCAACAGTTTGATTTGAACACAACAGCTTATTAAATTTCTATTCTTCACTGTGTTCTTAATAATCAATTATTTTATAAAATGCACTTGTAAGTCTCATTCCAGTAGAAAGCCTACAATTATTGATTTATTATATTTCTCTCAATTGGGGGCCAAGTCTTTAATTCACATACTGAAAATATAGGGCATTCTCAGGAAAACAAGCCCCCATGAAAATCTCATATTTTGAGGTAAAGCACAATAAAATGCTTCTCCTGCTTTTTATATATTTTGTATACTATATAAAGTCTCTAAAAATTGTTCTACATATGATATAAAAATAAAGATTTTTCTCTGTACAAATAACAATTAAATAAAGAACATCATGCTATCCCAGTTCAATCCCAGGTTTGAGAAGATCCCCTGTAGAAGGAAATGGCAACCCACTCCAGTATTCTCACCTAGAGAGTCCCATGAACAGGAGACCCTAGCGGCTTACAGTCCATGGGGTCATAAAATGTTGGACATGCTTGATCAACTAAATGCACACACATGCGCACACACACACACACACACATACACACACACACACACAGAGGTCTTCATTTTTCTATGTGGTTTTCTTCTCCATTTTCAGTGTTCAAATGAAACTACTATGACCTCAAAACACCCACAAAATTGGCCTTTCTAATATCTGAATAATAGATTCACATTTTGAATAGACACATCTCCCTTTTTAGTTTTTATGCTTTGATATTTCTAGGTTGTTAACCCTACTATTTCCCACCATTTATATTTTGTCCTTCACTAATAACTCCACATACTGTGCAGTGAGCAAGTTAAATCACTATTATATCTTCTTTCTGTTCCTTATCTTTCTTATGGAAACATTTTATCTCATAGTCTATTAGTTTCTCAAGTCTAATAACCATAAGCTAAAAAAAAATCCTATATAATACTTTACATCTTTCAAATCCCTTTGTATACACATGATAAAGTCATCATTTCTTTTCATGTTTAAAATTTCTTGATTATCATTTAATATAAGTGCTTGAATTTTCACACTGATATATCTTTGGTTTCTGAGTCTAATTAGTAGCATTAACATAAAAGACAATTGCATTTTTTGCATTTATACTAATCCTTGAAAGATGTTCTCACTCTTTTTTTATCCAATGCATTTTATGAGTTATAAATTAGCATTAGCAAAAGCAAAACTGTCAGAGGATACAATTTCCAAAGGTCATAATGTCATTATTATTAAGAATAGGATTGCTACTCATTATCATTATTTTATTTTTGACCATGAATTCATTTATGCAAAGGTTTTATTTTTTTCTTTAGTCTTTTAGAGTGAGATAAGTTTTCACTTAAGACTGTGTCATGTAAGAGAAACTGTAAGTTTAATGTGGTGCTAAATGGCTTGCACAGACACTATTTGTCACTAAGTAGTATATGCTCTTCATTGTCAAGTAGCCAGAGTGGTATCAAAGAGGAAAATTCTTGAGGGTATATATGTTGCTATAATCACAACTAAAGTTTTAAGAATTATTTTATGAAATACAAAGCTTTCAAATGATTTGTTACATCTCAAGGGTTATCTGCCAAGTTATATACATAGAAAAGTTAATAATATAGAAGAATAAGTATATTTATTTCTTAAGTACATATATTAACTATGAAAACTCAAAGCAGTTGACATTTGGTAAAACATTTCAGGAAAGACAGTTTTCAAGGGAACTTATTTGAAGAATCAATAGCTTTTAAAAACACTGTTCTCTAATATAAACAATGTCCTTTAAATAACCTGTGATAGGTCATAAAATACAAATTAATTATTACCTAATAGAAGGATGGGCTTCCTCGGTGGCTCAATGGTAAAGAATCCACCTGCCAATGCAGGAAATATGGGTTCTCTTCCTGGGTCAGAAAGACCCCTTGGAGAAGGAAATGGCAACCCACTCCAGTATTCTTGCCTGAGAAATACCATGAACAGAGGAGTCTGGAGGGTTACAGTTCATGGGCTCACAAAGAGTCAGACACGATTGAGTGATTAACAACAAATTTGTATCTGCTTCCTAAGGTTTTCATTTCTTTCTTCCTTCAAAACCAGGTTACTCTTTGTCATAGTTTCTTAAAAACGTGCAAATTTTTCAGATTCAAAACTGTAATTAAAATATGATTATACTGTTTGATCCTTGTGTAATAATCCTCTAGAGTCTGTACTTCTTCATATTCTTGAAAGAGTAGATAACAATCTCTGTCTTAATTTTCTCTTCCATTTACTCTCCATTCCAATCCACTGAATTCTGATTTTGCCTTTTTCACTCCTTGGAAATACTTTTAGCTGCTATCTGCTAACATCCTGTTGCCAAAGCCGACTGATTTTCACCCTCACTTACTGAGACTTTCTGTTCCATCTGAGCTGCAGAGTAGTGTCCATTACTTTCCTCTTTAAATTCTCTCTTCCATTACCTTCCTTGATACCACTCTTTCCTGATTCTTTTCATTTTCTCATTCTTTCTTTCATAATCACTTTCATGTATCTATCTTTCTCCCTATATCCTTTAAGTGTGTGGTTGCCTCAAGATTATATTCTCATCACTTTGTTCATTGATTTACTTTAAAATATTAAGCTTTTCAAAAATTCTAGAGCTATGCTAGGCACTGAGATTAGAATGGTAAATATGATATTAAACCCCCTCCTGTCATAATACCAATAGGATTATATAAACCAGGCTTCTAAATAACCTCCTAAAAATCCAGAGCTGTGGTAAGTGCTATTTTGGAGGAAGGAAATAATTTTATATAAACATGTGCAGAAATGCCTACTGTCATTTCTACTTTACTTCCTCTAACTAACTCCTTAATGTTGCCAGTTTCTCCTGCACACTCACCGCATCTTCCTTTGAATCTTCTTTTAATTTGAGATTATATGAAAATATCTATTGGAACTATCTTCCTGGCTCTCTCATAGGAACATCAACATATTCAATGCTAAATGGCATTTTAATTTAATCCAATGTCCCGCACTCTCCATCTGTGTCAGCCATTTGAACTTTCAGTCATGAAGTATAGCTTAACCCTGCCCTCTCCCTCTTCACTCTGAATCACAAAGTCTGTTTGCTTTTACTTTTAATTGATCTGTGATTTTTCTTCCTATTTTCATCCATATTACCTTTCACTGCCACATTTCAGGCACATATCACGTAAGTATCCTTATACTAATTTAAAAGCTGCTTTCTCTGATTGTAGACTGACCCAGTGAAATTCATCCTCCAAGGTCTTCCAGGCAATTTATTTAAAAGAATTTCAGATTAAGTCACACTATTCCATTTAAAAGCCTCAATAGCATTCCATCGTATTAGGATCAAATCATAAGCTCCTTTACTAATAATTCAGTGTAGCTGCTGCCCACTTGTCCATACATTCTCTTGCTTCTTTTTATATTTAAACACATTTCTCTGATGTTATTTTCTACACTAAATTATATTTTACCATCTGGATGTCCTTACACTACTAGGAAATATCCTCTCCTTCTTCCTTTTAACTAGATTAAACACTGTTTTCTTTTAGTTCAATAGTTCAGCAAAGTCTTACCTGACTTTTTCAATCCACACACACAAACATATCTCAAAATTTATCCTCACTAATGCTCCTATAATTTTCCTTGAATATTCTGTATAATTTAGAATTATACTTTTCTGTTACCTGTTTATATTAATATTAATCTCCCCAGTGGAGCTGGATATAAGATTGTGTGTCTATGTATAGGTACATAGATAGATAGATGTATTTATATAATATGTATCCTCTATGATATGGAAGAAACTTAATATACAGACAGAAAGCAGCCAAGAACATATGCCAGTAGAACTCTGACCCACAGTGTCTTGAGGAACCAGCCTAAGAAGCCAACCACAAACTCTACAGCTTTGTAGCAACCATTGCCATTCCTGCAGGAATCCAGGAGGCAAAATAACCTCTGCAATAATTATCCCAAAATGGTTAGAACCTGGTTAATGACTCCAAGCCTCCTTGTGTTTGCCCACATTTCCAGTTCAGGACCAACATGAGAAAACAAATTTATCCTCAAGTCAATCATGTAGGATGAGGAATTGCCTCCATTTTCTCCATGCCAACAACCTCCATTCATGGCAAACCTGATATTTTTCCTTTTTTGCTAATGTAAAGTGTTTCTACTCTCCTGCCTGCCTTCAAGTGTTTCAAAACTGCAAGAGATAGTGATCAACTCTCTAGCTATGGCAAGCTCTGAATAAAAAGATTGTGTTTGTTAAGGAGATCATCCTGTATTTCTACAGTTTTCTTGGAAGGTACACCAAGATACCAAGTTCACATGGACTTAGTGTTCAATCAAGTGTGATCTGCCTAAAGGGACCCTTTGACTTCCTTCTCACAGCTTGTTTGAGACTTCATTTATGTGGAAGTCGGCACCAGTTCTAAACTCCACTTGTGTGTGTGTGTGTGTGTGTGTGTGTGTGTGTGTAGATAGATAGGTCTGAATTTCTCTCAGTTTATTAGAATTATATTACTGGTTACCATCATTTTTGGCATCCTCAGTAGAAACAGAAAATTTCTCCTCTTTCCTTTTTGCTCACTTTTGTTCTTCCATTTTGTGATGTGCTTTCTGAAAGTATTTGTCATAAAAAGGAAATTAATCAGATATAACACAAAGATAAACCTTACTTACAAGTCTTCCTGAGTGCATGTCCAAGATCACTGAATTTGCTCTTCTCACTAGACTCACATTCATTTGGACACATTTGCTTTTGGTCATTAATGAAACCATATGTAATTTCTCTTGTTTCAATCTTTTTTTTTTTTTTGTCCTGATGGATTACTTTGATCCAGAGGTCTCTAGTTTTCTGCTCTCCAGAGGTTGCTGGTGATTGGGTCTGTCTGAATTCAGAGGAAGTGGTCAACAGTTAAATGGGATTGGGAGTGGGCAAAAGAAATAACATTTAATTTTCAGTGCCCAGGCAAAACTTTTAATCCACCTCTATTATCTATCATGGAGCTCTCTAAATCTAAATCTTCTACTCCAAGAAAAACTCAGCTTCTCACATGTACCAATGATAATCCTGGTTCTTATGAATATCTCTCAAAATGGAATAATTTCACTAAAGTGATTTGGGCCTTTGGTGGTGTTATAGTCTCAAATGTGTCACCCAAAATTCATATGTTGAAGTCTTAACCCCTAGTTCCTTAAACTCCAGGATGTACTTGAATTTGGAAATATATTATTTAAAAAGATTTTACAGTCAAATGAGAACACTGGTCCCTGATTCAATATGGCTGAGATTAATATATAGACATACACAAAGATTAGATCAAGTAAACACATGGGGAGAGACAGCCACCTATGAGTTAAAGAGAGAGCCCTCAGAATGAAACCAAATCTGCTGCCATCTTGACATTGGATTTAGCCTCCAGAATTTGACACAATACATTTCTTTTGTTTAAGTTCCACAGAGTATAGCTCTTTTTTTTTTTATCACAGCCCTAGCAAATGTTCACCTAAGGAAGTTTTCCTTGGACAAAACTGTTCATTAGAGAAGTGACTTTAAAAAAAAGCTGAATAGCATTTCTCAGGCTAAATTAGATCACTTCAGTTCAGTTAAACCGTTCAGTCGTGTCTGACTCTTTGCGACCCCATGAACTGCAGCATGCCAGGCATCCCTGTCTGTCACCAACTCCCGGAGTTCACTCAAACTCATGTCCATCAAATCGGTGATGCCATTCAGCCATCTCATCCTTGGTCATCCCCTTTTTGTCCTGCACCCAAACCCTCCAGGATCAGGGTCTTTCCAATGAGTCAACTCTTTGCATGAGGTGGCCAAAATATTGGAGTTTCGGCTGCAGCATCAGTCCTTCCAATGAACACCCAGGACTGATCTCCTTTAGGATGGACTGGTTGGATCACCTTGCAGTTCAAGGGACTCTCAAGAGTCTTCTCCAACACCACAGTTCAAAAGCATCAATTCTTTGACACTCAGCTTTCTTCACAGTCCAACTCTCACATCCATACATGACTACTGGAAAAATCATAGCCTTGACTAAAGACTGATCTTCGTTGGCAAGGTAATATCTCTGCTTTTCAATATGCTATCTAGATTGGTCATAAATTCCCTTCCAAGGAGTAAGTGTCTTTTAATTTCATGGCTGCAGTCACCATCTGCTGTGATTTTGGGGCCCCCAAAAATAAAGTCTGACACTGTTTCCACTGTTTCCCCATCTATTTCCCATGAAGTGATGGGACTGGATGCCATGATCTTCGTTTTCTGAATGTTGAGCTTTAAGCCAACTTTTTCACTCTCCTCTTTCACTTTCATCAAGAGGCTTTTTAGTTCCTCTTCACTTATTGCCTTAAGGGTGGTGTCATCTGCATAGCTGAGGTTATTGAGATTTCTCCTGGCAATCTTTATTCCAGCTTGTGTTTCTTCCAGCCCAGCATTTATCATGATATACTCTGCATATAAGTTAAATAAGCAGGGTGACAATATACAGCCTTGACGTACTCCTTTTCCTATTTGGAACCAGTCTGTTGTTCCATGTCCAGTTCTAACTGTTGCTTCCTGACCTGTACACAGGTTTCTAAAGAGGCAGGTTAGGTGGTCTGGTATTCCCATGTCTTTCAGAATTTTCCACAGTTTCTTGTGATCCACAGAGTCAAAGGCTTTAGCATAGTCAATAAAGCAGAAATAGATGTTTTTTTTTGTGACTCTCTTGCTTTTTCCATTATCCAGAGGATGTTAGCAATTTGATCTCTGGTTCTTCTGCCTTTTCTAAAACCAGTTTGAACATCTGGATGTTCACGTTCACGTATTGCTGAAGCTTGGCTTGGAGAATTTTGAGCATTACTTTACTAGCATGTGAGATGAGTGCAATTGTGCAGTAGTTTGAGCATTGATTGGCACTGTTTTTCTTTGGGATTGGAATGAAAACTGACCTTTTCCAGTCCTTTGGCCACTGCTGAGTTTTCCAAATTTGCTGGCATATTGAGTGCAGCACTTTTGCAGCATCATTTTTCAGAATTTGAAATAGCTCAACTGGAATTCCGTTACCTCCTCTAGCTTTGTTTGTAGTGATGATTCCTAAGGCCCACTTGACTTCACATTCCAGGATATCTGGCTCTAGGTGAGTGATCACACCATTGAGATTATCTGGGTCTATAAGCTCTTTTTTTGTACAATTCCTCTGTGTATTCTTGTGTATTCTGTGTATTCTTGTATATCTTCTGGTTCTGTTAGGTCCATACCATTTCTGTCCTTTATCGAGCCCATCTTTGCCTGAAATGCTCTCTTGGTATCTCTAATTTTCTTGAAGAGATCTCTAGCCTTTCCCATTCTGTTCTTTTCCTCTATTTCTTTTCACTGATTGCTGAGGAAGGCTTTCTTATCTTTCCTTGCTATTCGTTGGAACTCTGCATTCAGATGCTGGTATCTTTCCTTTTCTCCTTTGCTTTTTGCTTCTCTTCTTTTCACAGCTATTTTTAAGGCCTCCTCAGACTGCCATTTTGCTTTTTTGCAATTCTTTTCCATGGGGATGGTCTCGATCCCTGTCTCCTGTATGGTGTCACAAACCTCCATCTATAGTTCATCAGGCACTCTGTCTATCAGATCTAGTCCCTTAAATATATTTCTCACCTCCACTGTATAATCATAAGGGACTTGAATTAGGTTATACCTGAATAGTCTAGTGGTTTTTCCCCACTTCCTTCAATTTAAATCTGAATTTGGCAATAAGGAGTTCATGATCTGAGTCACAGTCAGCTCCCGGTCTTGTTTGTTGCTAACTGTATAGATCTTCTCCAACTTTGGCTATAAAGAATATAATCAATCTGATTTTTGTGTTGACCATTTGGTGATGTCCATGTGTGGAGTCTTCTCTTGTGTTGTTGGAAGAGGGTGTTTGCTATGACCAGTGTGTTCTCTTGGCAAAACTCTATTAGTCTTTGCCTGCTTCATTCTGTACTCCAAGGCAACAATTGCCTGTCATTCCAGGTGTTTCTTGACTTCCTACTTTTGCATTCCAGTCCCCTATAAAGAAAAGGAAATCTTTTTTTAGGTGTTAGTTCTAAAAGGTCTTATAGGTCTTCATAGAACCACTCAACTTCAGCTTCTTCAACATTACTGGTTGTGGCATAGGCTTTGATTATTGTGATATTGAATGGTTTGCCTTGGAAACGAACAGAGATCATTCTGTGGTTTTTGAGATTGCATCCAAGTACTGCATTTTGGACTCTTTTGTTGACCATGATGGCTACTCCATTTCTTCTAAGGGATTCCTGCCCACAGTAGTAGACATAATGGTCATCTGAGTTAAATTCCATTCCGTTCCAATCCATTTTAGTTTGCTGATTCCTAGAATGTTGATGTTCACTCTTGCCATCTCCTGTTTGACCACTTCCAATTTACCTTGATTCATGGACCTAACATTCTAGGTTCCTATGCAATATTGCTCTTTACAGCACTGAACCTTACTTGTATCATCAGTCCCATCAGCAATCAATAGACAATGCCTTTTGGTATTCAGAGGCCACTACATAAAATTTTGATTAAAAATTCATTTACTATTGAATAATTTGACTAAAGCTAATGCAGACAGTACTAGTTCATATCCTGGTCATGGAACTAAGATCCCACATGCAGCATTGTTGCTGTTTAGTCTAAGCCATGTCCAACACTTTACAAGTCCATGGACTACACTACGCCAGGCTTCCCTATCCTTCACCATCTTTCGGAACATGCTCAAACTCAAGTCCATTGAGTCAGTGATGCAATCCAACCATCTCATCCTCTGTTATCCCCTTCTTCTCCTACCTTCAATCTTTCCCAGCATCAAGTGGCTAAAGTATTGGAGTTTCAGCATCAGTCCTTCTAATAAATATTCAGGACTGCTTTCGTTTAGGATTGACTAGTTTGATCCAAGGGACTCTCAAGAGTCTTCTCCAACACCACAGTTCAAAATCATCAATTCTTCAGTGTTCAGTCTTCTTTATGGCCTAACTCTCACATCCATACATGACTACTGGAAAAACCATCAGTTCAGTTCAGTTCAGTAACTCAGTTGTGTCTGATTTTTTGCTACCCCATGGACTGCAGCACTCCAGGCTTCCCTGTCCATCACCAACTCCTGAAGCTTGCTCAAACTCATGTCCATTGAGTCGGTGATGCTATTTAACCATTTCATCCTCTGCCACATGCTTCTCTTTTGCTTTCAATCATTCCCTTCCCTCAGGGTTTTTTTCCAATGTTTGGCTGTTCACATCAGGTGGCCAAAGTATTGGAGCTTCAGGATTAATCCTTTCTGTGAATACTCAAGATTGATTTCCTTTTGGATTAAATGGCTTGATCTCTTTGCCACCCAAGGGATTCTCAAAAGTCTTCTCCAGCACCACAACTTAAAAGCCTCAGTTTTGGGGCACTCAACCTTCTTAATGGTCCAAATCACATTCAAGAGTACCTGACTTTTGGTAAAACCATAGTTGTGATTATACGGACATTTGTCAGCAAAGTGATGTCTCTGCTCTCTAAATTTGTCTTAGTTTTCCTTCCAAAGAGCAAGCATCTTTTAATTTCATGTCTGTAGTCACTGTCCACAGTGATTTTGGCACCTAAGAAATCAAAATCTGTCACTGCTTCCACTTTTTCCCCTTCAAGTTGCCATGTAGTGATGGGACCAGAGGGGTTAGTGGTAAAGATCCTGCCTGACAATTCAGGAAACATGAAAGATACTGGTTCAATACCTGAGTCAGGAATATCCCTTGGAGGAAGGCATATCAACTCACTCCAGTGTTCTTATCTGGAAAAATCCCATGGACAAAGGAACCTGGTAGGCTATAGCCTATAGTTTCACCAAGAGTCAGACAGGACTGAAGTGACTTAGCATGCAGTCATGATGGGAACAAATGCCATGACCTTAATTTTTGAATATTGAACTTTAAGCTAATTTTTTCACTCTTTCACTTTCATTAAGAGGCTCTTTAGTTCCTCTTCTCTTTCTACCATTAGAGTGATACCATTTGCATATCTGAGGTTGTTGACATTTCTCCCAGAAATCTTGATTCCATCTTGTGATTCCTCCAACCCAGCATTTTGCATGATGAACTCTATATAGAAGTTAAATAAACAGTGTTACAATATACAGCCTTCACATACTCCTTTCCCAATTTTGAGCTTGTCACTTGTTCCATGTTCTGTTTTAAGTGCTGCTTTTTAACCTACATACAGGTTTCTTAGGGAACAGGTGTAGTGGTCTGGTGCTCCCATCTCATTAAGAATTTCCTACAGTTTTTTTTTTTGTGATCCACACTGTCAAAGACATTAGTGTAGTCAATGAAGAAGTAGATGCTAATTAGGAAATCCCTTTCCTTTTCCATAATCCAACGAATGTTGGCAATTTGATCTCTGGTTCCTCTGCCTCTTCAAAATCCAGCTGGTACATCTGGAAATTCTCAGTTCACATAATGCTGCAACCTATTTTGAAGGATTTTGAGCATAACCTTGTTGGCATGTGAACTGAGAAGAATGGTATGGTAGTTTGTACATTCTTTGGCATTGCCCTTTTTGGAGATTGGAATGAAAACTGACATTTTTCCAGTCCTGTGTCCACTTCTAAGTTTTCCAAATTTGCTAACATATTGACTGCAGCAATTTAACAGGATCTTCTTTTAAGATTTTTTTTTCTTTTCTTTTAAGATTTTTAAATAGCTCAACTAGAATTCTATCACCTCCACTAGTTTTGTTCATTGCAATGCTTCCTAAGGCCCACTTGACTTCACACTCCAGTATATCTGGTTCTAGGTGAGAGAGCACACCGTCGTAGTTATTAGGGCAATTAAGATCTTTTCTATATAGTTTTTTGCCACCCTTTCTTAATGTATTCTGCCTCTGTTAGGTCCTTACTGTTTCTGTCCTTTATCGTACCCCTCCTTTCATGAAATGTTCCCTCGATCACTCTAATTTTCTTGAAGAGATCTCTAGTCTTTTCATTTCATCCTTTTCATTGTTTCTTTGCATTGTTTGCTTAAGAATGCTTTTTTATTTCTGCTTCTATTCTATGGAACACTGCATTCAGTTGGGAGTATCTGTCCCCATCTCCTTTGCTTTTTACTTCTATTCTTTCCTCAGCTATTTGAAAAGTCTCCTCAGATAATCACTTTGCCTTCGTGCATTTCTTTTTCTTTGTGATGGTTTTGGTCTCTTCCTCCTGTACACTGTCACAGACCTCCATGCATAGTTTTTCAGGTACACTGTGCACCAGATCTAATTCCTTGAATCTTTTCATCCTGTCACCTCCATTGTATATGTCATTTGATTTAGGTTATACATCATGGCCTATTGGTTTTCCCTACTTTGTTCAATTTAAGCCTGAATTTTACAATAGTAGTTCCCAATCTGAGCCATAGTCAGTTCTAGATTTTGTTTTCTCTGACTATATAGAGCTTCTCCATCTTTGGCTACAAAAAACATAATCAACCTGATTTTGATGTTGGCCATCCCGTGATGTCCATGTGTAGAGTCATATCTTAGGTTACTGGACAATGATTTTGCTATGACCAGTCTGTTCTCTCGACAAAAGTTGGTTAGCATTTGTTCTCCTTCATTTTGTACTCCAAGTCTAAATTGGCCTGTTTGTAATTTTGGGTATTTCTTGACTTCCTACTTTTATATTCCAACTCCCTAAGAAGAAAAGGACATCTTTGCTGGTGTTAGTTCTAGAAGGTTTTGTATATATTATAGAATATGTCAACTTCATTTTCTTTGGTATCTCTTTTTAGGACATAGACTTGGATTACTGTGCTGTTGAATGGTTTTCCTTGGAAACAAACTGAGATTATTCTGTCACTCATGAGATTGCACTTAAATACTGCATTTTGGGCTTTTATTGACTGTGAAGGCTAATCCATTTCTTCTAAGGGATTGTCACCCACAGTAATAGATATAACGGTCATCTGAATTAAATTTTCCCATTCTCATCCATTTTAGTTCATTGATTCCTTAAGATATCAGTGTTCAATATTGCCATCTCCTGCTCGACCAGGTTCAGTTGCCTTGATGCATATACCTAACATTCTTACAGCACTGAACTTTACTTTCACTACCAGACACATCCACACCTGAGCGTCATTTCTGCTTTGGCCCAGCCTCTTCATTCTTTCTGGAACTATTAGTAACTGTCCTCTGCTCTTCCACAATAGCATACTGTACACTTTCCTTCTGACTTTGGAGCTTATCTTCCAGTGTCATAACTTTTTGCCTTTTCATACTGTCCATGTGCTTCTCTAGGCAAGTATACTGGAGGGGTGTCCATGTCCTTCTCCGTGTTACCACATTTTGTCAGAACTCTTCACTATGACCCATCCATCTTGGTTTACCTTGTCAGGCATGGCTCATAACTTCACTGAGATGAGTCCCTTTGCCATGACAAGGCTGTGATCTATGAAGCGAAGCAGGGGTCCTGGGGGTGGGGTGGGGTGGTTATTGCTCTTCATCCTGTTCACAGTGCCATTTGTCTTGCTGTTCATAATCCCCACACTGTTCACTGAGCCCAGGTTAGGTGAGGTGCAAGCTAAGAGGATGGAAGAAGACAAAAGGACCCATAGGAACTGCAGACTTCGCTTCTAGCTTGCAGAGCAGCCATAGCAGTAGACATAACATAACATAACTGCTTACGACCTCTCTTCTATCTGACGTAGCAGGCATAACTGTATTCTCTCCCGGCTAGCGCAGAAGCCATGGCAATATTTGTGCTATATTCTCTCCCTTTGTGGCTGACCCAATGGACACAGACATGACACAGCCATGATTCCCTCCATTTTATAGATGGAGCTCACACATATGTGTACAGCACACAACCCATGACCACATGAGTACCTAGTGACATGCATGCTTAATGCTATAAATGCTCTCAGCTATTCAGTTCAGTTCAGTCGCTCAGTCGTGTCCGACTCTTTGCGACCCCATGAATTGCAGCACGCCAGGCCTCCCTGTTCATCACCAACTCCCGGAGTTCACTCAGACTCATGTCCATCGAGTCAGTGATGCCATCCAGCCAACTCATCCTCGGTCGTCCATTTCTCCTCCTGCTCCCAATCCCTCCCAGCATCAGAGTCTTTTCCAATGAGTCAACTCTTCTCATGAGGTGGCCAAAGTACTGGAGTTTCAGCTTCAGCATCAGTCCTTCCAAAGAAATCCCAGGGCTGATTTCCTTCAGAATGGACTGGCTGGATCTCCTTGCAGTCCAAGGGACTCTCAAGAGTCTTCTCCAACACCACAGTTCAAAAGCATCAATTCTTCAGCGCTCAGCCTTCTTCACAGTCCAACTCTCACATCCATACATGACCACAGGAAAAACCATAGCCTTGACTAGACGGACCTTAGTTGGCAAAGTAATGTCTCTGCTTTTGAATATGCTATCTAGGTTTGTTATAACTTTTCTTCCAAGGAGTAGGCGTCTTTTAATTTCATGGCTGTAGTCACCATCTGCAGGGATTTTGGAGCCCCCCAAAATAAAGTCTGACACTGTTTCCACTGTTTCCCTATCTATTTCCCATGGAGTAATGGGACCAGATGCCGTGATCTTCGTTTTCTGAACGTGGAGCTTTAGGTCAATTTTTTTGCTCTCCTCTTTCATTTTCATCAAGAGGCTTTTTAGCTCCTCTTCACTTTCTGCCATAAGGGTGGTGTCATCTGCATATCTGAGGTTATCAATATTTCTCCCGGCAATCTTGATGCCAATTTGTGTTTCCAGTCCAGCGTTTCTCATGATGTACTCTGCATAGAAGTTAAATAAGCAGGCTGACAATATACAGCCTTGATGTACTCCTTTTCCTCTTTGGAACCAGTCTGTTGTTCCATGTCCAGTTCTAACTGTTGCTTCCTGACCTGCATACAGATTTCTCAAGAGGCAGGTTAGGTGGTCTGGTATTCCCATTATATAATCATTATTTAGAAAATGTGGAGGGAGAGAGACCACACCATCTTGGCTAATTTGCTATCTCCCCACAGGTGGAAAGATTATAAGAGACATTTTTAATAAAAATACAGCAGTGAATCTCCAGAAAATGCATTCTTTAGGTGCATGTCTTATAACTAAATGGAACAACAGACTGGTTCCAAATAGGAGAAGGAGTATGTCAAGGCTGTATATTGTCACCCTGCTTATTTAATTTATATGCCGAGTACATCATGAGAAACGCTGGGCTGGATTAAGCACAAGCTGGAATCAAGATTGCCGGGAGAAATATCAATAACCTCAGATACACAGATAACACCATCCTTATGGCAGAAAGCAAAGAACTAAAGAGTCTTTTGATGAAAATGAAAGAGAAGAGTGAAAAAGTTGGCTTAAAACTCAAAATTAAAAAGCTAAGATCATGGCATCTGTTCCCATCACTTTATGGCAAACAGGTGGGGAAATCGTGGAAACAGTGAGAAACTTTATTTTGGCAGTCTCCAAAATCACTGCAGATGGTGATTACAGCCATGAAATTAAAAGACTCTTGCTCTTCAGAAGGAAAGTTATGGCCAACCTAGACAGCATATTAAAAAGCAGAGACATTACTTTGTCAACAAAGGTCCATCTAGTTAAAGCTATGGTTTTTCCATTAGTCATGTATGGGTGTGAGTTGGACTATAAAAAAAGCTGAATGCCAAAGAATTGATACTTTTGAATTGTGGTGTTGGAGAAGACTCTTGAGAGTCCTTTGGACTGCCAGGAGACCCAACAAGTCCATTCTAAAGGAGATCAGTTCTGGGTGTTCATTGGAAGGACATATGTTGAAGCTGAAACTCCAATACTTTGGCTACCTGATGCGAAAAGCTGACTCATTTGAAAAGACCCTGATGCTGTGAAAGATTGAGGACAGGAGGAGAAGGGGATGACAGAGGATGGGATGATTGGATGGCATCACTGACTCAATGGACATGGGTTAAGGTATACTCCGGGAGCTGGTGATGGACAGGGAGGCCTAGCGTGCTGAGGTTCAAGGGGTCACAAAGAGTCAGACACAACTGAGCAACTGAACTGAACTGAACTTATAACTAAATAGGCAAACCAGAATTTCACAAAATTTGCAAGCTAGTCCAATATGAGTCTTCAAACTCAGTATTTTCAGAAATTCTTTAGAAGCAATATATTCAAAAACATACAGAATGAACCAAGATCATTGAACAAACAGTTGGGCTATATAGTGAACTGTTAGCTTCTGCCTAAGATGTCAGACCAAGATATCTGTGTAGCTCATGTTTTTGTTTTTTTTTTTTTTACATTTGCTTGCATTTCTTATAGACACCTCTTTGTATTCTATTCATAGTTATCCTTTTCTTCCCCTTTACACTTTATTAAAAATATTAATTCAGAATACACTAATTTTAAAGCCATTCATGGATTGTTTGAACAATAGCTGCTGCTCTTAATCTTTCAAACTGTTAGACATAACATCTATCATTTGATGTTCATGATAAAAAAAAAAAAACAGAAAAATCTGCTCTCATTAATTGATAACCATAGGGAATCACAGACTTGCAATTAACTTTTGTATCTACCTAGACAAATGAACTTGGACAATTCAACCAGGAAAGTTGTTGCTGCCCAACTCTTTCAGAAAAAGAAATAAATTACTATTATCTATCAATCAGACCCTAAATAATCTTAAATTTAGTTCAGCAAACTTTGCAGTGGGATGCATCAATTACTGTGTTGTGCTGTGCTGTGCTTAGTTGCTCAGTCATGTCTGGCTCTTTGACACCCCATGGACTGTAGCCCCCCAGGCTCCTCTGTCCATGGGCAATCTCCAGGCAAGAATACTGGAGTGGGTTGCCATACCCTCCTCCAGGGGATCTTCCCAACCCAGGAACTGAACCTAGGTCTCCCGCATTGCAGGTGGATTCTTTATTATTTGAGCCAGCAGGGAAGCCCAAGAATACTGGAGAGAGTAATCTGTCCCTTCTCCAGGGAAATTCCTGACCCAGAAATCAAGCCAGGGTCTCCTGCACTGCAGGTGGTTTCTTTTTTTTTTTTTTTTAATTTATTAATTTATTTATTTTTTATTTTACTTTACAATTCTGTATTGGTTTTGCCATACATTGACATGAATCCACCACGGGTGTACATGCGTTCCTAAACATGAACCCCTCTCCCACCTCCCTCCCCACAACATCTCTCTGGGTCATCCCTGTGTACCAGCCCCAAGTGAAAGAAAAACACCAATACAGTATACTAACACATATATATGGAATTTAGAAAGATGGCAATGATGACCCTGTATGCAGGACAGCAAAAAAGACACAGATGTGCAGGTGGTTTCTTTACAAGTTGAGCTACCAGGGAAGCCTGCATCAGTTACTACTTTTTTTTTTTTTAATTACACATAGTCAATATTTTTTATTTTTTTAAATTTTTTAAATATAAATTTACTTATTTTAATTGAAGGCTAATTATTTTACAATGTTGTATGGGTTTTGCCATACATCTTTTTTTTTATTTAATATGGATTCAATATATAACCTAGCTAATATAGGACCTTGGTTTAGACCTTAAGTCATGAGTTTTGCCTTTTGCCTGGATCTCCATGTATCTCTTCATGTGCAAACTACTTTCTTTGTGATCAGGCTTGATCTTGTATATGTCAGATTAAAACCTCATGCCATTTAGGAACAGTAGTTTGAAATATCATATATATATATATAGTAAGAGTTTCTTTTATAACTAGAGTTTCTGTATATATTATATAGAAGCTTTAATTCTATAAATCAAGCAGGCTGCAAATCAATCTGAGATATAAACGTCAAAAGAGTGTCACATTAAATTTTTAGGTACACTATGTGGGTAATTGTTCGTTTCTATGAACAACCAGAATTGTGATTCAGACACACATAGAAACAGTGCGAGAATCTCATCACTAACCTTCACAATCTCTGCCATAGATGGACTATAGATCAACATGGGAGACAATTACATCATTCTTTGGAACCAAAGTATCTTTCCAGGAATATTCCTATTTTTTTTGGTCACAGAAATCATGATGCTAGAGCCCTGAATTCTATGCTTCTATGCTTCTGCTCTCTGGCTGAATGATTTCAATGACGAAAATGTTCAAGAAGGTGACAGCATACAGTTGGATGCAGAGCCAACTGGACCACCCCCAAGTAGTGAACACCTGAATTTCTAGCCTTCTTTGAATTGGTCAAATACAATCAAGGAATTGGCCAAAAGGCAGACTGAGAGACTGAGTACACCAACAGGAAATAGCCAGATCTTACATAGAAGAACTCGGACCCACAACCTCTGGAGCAAACAGTCCAGGAACCAAACCACAACCTTTATAGATGGTACCTCAGAACAGTCAAGACTTGTCCATTGACTGCTGGCTTTCCTATATTTTTACCCATTTAAAGTGAAAATGAAATATGCTCCTAAACTATGTAACCCAATCAAGGCCCAGAGTCTTGTTTCTAGATAGCTGGCCTCCAGCTTTCCTACACCAAATATTTTCAATCAGAACACACTTAAACTGATCCTTTTATGCACTGTAACACTTTCTCACCTCAGCTTGTCTTTGGGTCTCTTCAAAATACAAATGGCTCATCCTCCTGAAATTCATAAATGTCCTCCATTCTCACTTGGGTTATTTTATTTCTCTACATATATGTACATACATAAAGAGATGGAAATACCAGACCACTTTACCTGTCTCCTGTGAAACCTGTATGCAGGTCAAGAAGCAGCAGTTAGAATCAGACATGGACAGAGGACTGGTTTCAAATTGGATTAGGGTAAGTCAAGGCTGTATATTGTCACCCTGATTATTTAACTTATATGCAGAGCACATCATGAGAAATGTCAGGCTGGATGATGAAGAAGAAGTTGAAATCAAGATTTCCAGGAGAATATCAATGACCCCAGATATGCAGATGACCCTACCCTAATGGCAAAAAATAAACAGTAACTAAAGAGTCTCTTGATGAAGTTGAAAGAAGAGAGTGAAAAAGCTGACTTAAAACTCAACATTCAAAAACAAAAACTAAGATCATGGCATCTGGTCCCATCACTTCATAGCAAGTAGATGGGGAAACAATGGAAACAGTGACAGACTTTATTTTCTTGGACTCCAAAATCACTGCAGATGGTGACTGCAGCCATGAAATTAAAAGACCCTTACTCCTTGGAAGGAAAGTTATGACCAACCTAGACAGCATATTAAAAAGCAGAAACATTACTTTGCCAACAAAGGTCCATCTAGTCAAGTCTATGGTTTTTCCAGTAGTCATGTATGGATGTGAGAGTTGAACTATAAAGAAGGCTGAGCAACAAAGAATTGATGCTTTTGAACTGTGGTGCTGGAAAGGACTCTTGAGGATCTCCTAAACAGCAAGGAGATCAAACCAATCAATCCTAAAGGAAATCAACCCCGAATATTCATTGGAAGGACTTAGCTGAAGCGGCAGCTCCGATCCTTGGAGCTGATTTGGCCACCTGATGTGAAGAGCCAACTCGTTGGAAAAAAACTTATGATGTCAAAGGTTGAAAGCAGGAGGAGAAGGGGACAATAGAGGATGAGATGTTTGGATGGCAACACTGAATCATTGGATATGAGTTTGAGCAACCTTTGGGAGGTAGTGAAGGACAGGAAAGCCTTGCATGCTGCAGTTCATGGGATCACAACATGAGTTAGACATGACTGAAACACTGAATAACTATATATATATGTGTGTGTGTGTGTGTGTGTGTGTGTGTGTATGTGCTTAAATACATATATATATATACACACACATATATATAGAAACATCAAAATGTTCTGCAAATCTAGAGTAATCAGGAGCATTGTGTTATTAGTGTATAGGGGCATACAAGTTAACAGAGAACAAATTCAGAAATGTAAAACATGATCCTTCAAAAATATAGTCAACTAATGTTTGACCATGAAGCCAAAGCATTTAATGGATAAGGAAATTTGTTTTCAATAATAGTGCAGTTGTTCATTTCTCAGTCGTGTACAACATTTTGCAACCGCATTGACTGTAGCACACCAGACTTCCCTGTCCTTCAATATCTCACACAACACTATGAATCAACTATACTTCAATTTAAAAAATTCCATGTATCTATATATCTATATGTTTATATAGACAGATTATTTATATATAAATTAAACTCTGAAACTCTGGGGAGTAGATAGATGATAGCTAGCTTAATAGATATATACCTTTATATAGATATATATTTGTAATAAATATATAGATACATCTATATGTATACACAAATATACATGTGTAAAGTACATTAGAAATATTGTATAATACAGTATGTATTCACTTCAGTTCAGTCGCTCAGTCGTGTCTGACTCTTTGCAACCCCATGAATCAAAGCATGCCAGGCCTCCATGTCCATCACCAACTCCTGGAGTTCACTCAGGCTCATGTCCATCAAGTCAGTGATGCTATCCAGCCATCTTATCCTCGATCATCCCCTTCTCCTCCTGCCCCCAATCCCTCCCAGCATCAGAGTATTTTCCAATGAGTCAACACTCCACATGAGGTGGCCAAAGTACTGGAGTTTCAGCTTTAGCATCATTCCTTCCAAAGAAATCCCAGGGCTGATCTCCTCCAGAATGGACTGGCTGGATCTCCTTGCAGCCCAAGGGACTCTCAAACGCCACAGTTCAAAAGCATCAATTCTTCAGCACTCAGCTTTCTTCACAGTCCAACTCTCATATCCATACATGACCACTGGAAAAACCATAGCTTTGCCTAGATGGATCTTTGTTGGCAAAGTAATGTCTCTGCTTTTAAATATGCTATCTACGTTGGTCATAACTTTTCTTCCAAGGAGTGAGCGTCTTTTAATTTCATGGCTGCAGTCACCATCTGCAGTGATTTTGGAGCCCAAAAAAATAAAGTCTGACACTGTTTCCACTGTTTCCCCATCTATTTCCCATGAAGTGATGGGACCAGATGCCATGATCTTCGTTTTCTGAATGGTGAGCTTTAAGCCAACTTTTTAACTCTCCTCTTTCACTTTCATCAAGAGGCTTTTTAGTTAGAAAGGTATAAATGTATATATACAAATACTATATTAAACAATACTTCTAATATACTCTACACATGCATATTGGTGTATACATATAGATGTATCTATGTATTTATTATAAACATATATCTACATATAAAGATATCTATCTATTAAGCTGCTGCTGCTGCTAAGTCACTTCAGTCGTGTCTGACTCTGTGTGACCCCATAGACAGTAGCCCACCAGGCTCCCCTGTCCCTGAGATTCTCCAGGCAAGAACACTGGAATGGGTTGCCATTTCCTTCTCCAGTGCATGAAAGAGAAAAGAGAAGAGGAAGTCGCTCATTTGTGTCCGACTCTTCGTGACCCCATTGACTGCAGATCTATTAAGCTAGCTATCATCTATCTACTCACCAAAATTTCAGAGTTTAATTTATATGTGTATATAAACCTATATATATATAAATTAGCTGATTCATAGCGTTGTGTTAGTTAAGGACAGGAAAGTTTGGCGTGCTGCAGTCCATGGGGTCTCAAAGAGTCAGAGATGACAGAGAAACTGAATAACAACAGCCAAATTATTGAAAACAATTTTCTTTCTTTATCCATTAAATACTTTGGCCTCATGGTCAAAAGTCAGTTGACTATATCTGTGAAGGACCACTTTTGAAATTTCTGAATTTGTTCTTCCCTTTTAACTTGTATACCTGCTCATATGCTAATAACACAATGTCCTGATTACTATAAATTTGAAGAATCTTTTGAAATAAGCTAATAGGTTTTGCAACTTTGTATATAATTTAAAACATTATTGCTATTCTAAGATCTTTGCATATTTTAAGTTGCGCATATCATTGTAATTTAAGGAGTTTCAATAATTTGCAATAAATACAAATTAAGGAATAATTGGCATTTTAATCTGTAGCTTTTTAATCATATAACATTGTATATCTATTTTATTTTTGTGTGTTTCTTTTATTTTTCATTGTTATGTTTCTTCAAGTTTTGTAGTACATTTGCCTATCATTATTAAATCGATCATTTCTTTTGTTATGATTTTAATAACATCATAGATAATATTTTAACATTACAGTTCCAGTTGTTTAATGATGGTACATATGAACAAATTTTAATTTCATATAATGATTTGGTACCCTGTAATTGCTATATTGATATATTTATTCTAGCATAAAATCTTTATAGAGCATTTAGGAGTTTCTACTTACTCTCTAATGTGGCAGAGGATGATATGGATAGATAGTATCACTGACTCAGTAGAAAATAATTGGAGCAAACTCTGGGAGGTACTGGAATACAGAGGAGCCTGGAGTGTTTCACTCCATGGATCGCAAAGAGTCAGAACAACAATATGTACCATCATACTGAGAGCAAATAGCATTTGTATTCTCTTCTTTATAAACATTGTACTATGTATTACTTTAGTTTTTTTCTTACTGTACTGAACATGACGTCCAAATTGCACATGAAATAGTAGTGCTAAGTATGAACATCATTGCATTCCTTTCCTTTATATAAGTTCAGTTCAGTCGCTCAGTTGCGTCTACCTCTTTGCAATGGCATGGATTGCAGTACACCAGGCGTCCATATGCAATACTAACTCCCAGAGATTACTCAACTCATGTCCATTGAGTCGGTGATGCCATCCAACTATCTCATCCTCTGTCGTCCCCTTTTCCTCCTGCCTTCAATCTTTCCCAGCATCAAGGTCTCTTCAAATGAATCGGTTCTTTGCATCAGGTGGCCAAAATATTGGAGTTTCAGCTTCAGCGTCACTCTATCCAATGAATATTCAGGACTGATTATTATCCTTTAGAATGGGCTGGTTGGCTCTTCTTGCAGTCCAAGGGACTCAGAAGTGTTCATCAACTCCACAATTCAAAAGCATCAATTTTTTGGTGCTCAGCTTTCTTTACAGTCCAACTCTCAAACCCATACATGACTACTGGAAAAAATATAGCCTTGACTAGACAGACCTTTGTTGGCAAAGTAATGTGTCTGCTTTTTAATATGATGTCTAGGTTGGTCACAACTTTCCCTCCAAGGAGCAAGGGTCTTTTAATTTCATGGCTGCAATCACCATCTGCAGTGATTTTGGAGCCCCAGAAAAATAGTCTGTCACTGTTTTCACTGTTTCCCAATCTTTTTGCCATGAAGTGATGGGACTTGATACCATGATCTTAGTTTTCTTAAAGTTGAGTTTTAAGCCAGCTTTTTCACTCTCTTCTTTCACTTTTATCTAGAGGCCCTTTAGTTCTTTTTCACTTTCTGCCATAAGGGTGGTATCATTTGCATATCTGAGGTTACTGATATTTTTCCCGGCAATCTTGTTTTCAGCTTGTGCTTCATCCAGCCCAGCATTTCTCATGATGTGCTCTGAATATAAGTAAATAAGCACGGTGACAATATACAGTCTTGATGTACTCCTTTTCTTCTATGGAACCAGTCTGTTGTTCCATGTTCAGTTCTAACTATTGCTTCCTGACCTGCATACAGATTTCTCAACAGGCAGGTCAGGTGGTCTGATATTCCCATCTCTTGAATAATTTTCCAGTTTGTGGTGATCCACACAGTCAAAGGATTTGACAAAGTCAATAAAGCAGAAATAGATGTTTTTTTTTCTGGCACTCTGTTACTTTTTCAATAATCTAATGGACATTGGCAATTTGATCCCTGGTTCCTCTTCCTTTTCTGAAACCAGCTTGAACACCTGGAAGTTCATGGTTTATGCATTATTGAAGCCAGGATTGGAGAATTTTGAGCATTACTTTACTAGCATGTAAGATGAGTGCAGTTGTGCAGTAGTTTGAGCATACTTTGACATTGCCTTTCTTTGGGATTGGAATGAAAACTGACCTTTTCCAGTCCTGTATCCACTGCTGAGTTTTACAAATTTGCTGGAATATTGAGGGCAGCACTTCCACAGCATCATCTTTTAGGATTTGAAATCACTTACCTGAATTCCTTCACTTCCACTACCTTTGTTCATAGTGATGCTTCTTAAGGCCCACTTGACTATGCATTCCATGATGCCTGGTCCTAGGTGAGTGATCATAGGATTGTGATTATCTAGGTTGTGAACTTTTTTTTTTTTTTTTTTTTGTATAGTTCTTCTTGCCACATCTTCTTAACATCTTCTGCTTCTGTTAGGTCCATACCTTTTCTGACCTTTACTGAGCCCATCTTTGCATGAAATGTTCCCTTGGTATCTCTAATTTTCTTGAAGAGATCTCTAGTCTTTCTCATTCTATTGTTTTCCTCTATTTCTTTGCACTGATCACTGAGGAAGTCTTTATGATCTCTCCTTGCTGTTTTTTGGAACTCCACATTCAAATGGGTGTATCTTTCCTTTTCTCCTTTGCTTTTCATTTCTCTTCTTTTCACAGTCATTTTTAAGGACTCCTCAGACAGCTATTTTTCTTTTTTGCATTTATTCTTCTTGGGGATGGTTTTGATCACTGCCTCCTGTGCAATGTCATGAACCTCCATCCATAGTTTTTCAGACACTTTGTCTATCAGAGCTAATCCCTTGAATCTGTTTGTCACTTCCACTGTATAATCCTAAGGAATTTGATTTAGGTTATACCTGTACGGTATTGTCGTTTTCCCTTCAATATAAGTCTGAATTTGGCAAAAAGGAATTCAAGATCTGAGCCTCAGTCAGCTCTCAGGCTTGTTTCTGCTGACTGTATAGAGCTTCTCCATCTTTGGTTGCAAACAATATAATCAATCTGATTTTGGTATTGACCATCTGGTGATGTCCATGTGTAGCGTCTTCTCTTGTGTTGTTGGAAGAGGGTGTTTGCTATGACTAGTGTGTCTTCTTGGCAAAGCTCTATTAGTCTTTGCCCTGCTTCATCCTGTACTCCAAGGCCAAATTTTCCTGTTACTCCAGGTGTTTCTTGTCTTCTTACTCTTGCATTCCAGTCCCCTGTAATGAAAAGGAGATCTTTTGGCGTGTTAGTTCTAGAAGGTCTTGTAGGTCTTCATAGAACCACTCAACTTCAGCTTCTTCAGCATTACTGGTTAGGGCATAGACCCTGATTACCATGATATTTAATGATTTTCCTTGGAAATGAACACAGATCATTCTATTGTTTTTGAGATTGCATCCAAGTACTGTATTTCTGACTCTTTTGTTGACTATGATGGCTACTCCAGTTTTTCCTAAGGGGTTCTTGCCCACAGTAGTATATACAATGGTCATCTGAGTTAAATTCACCCATTCCAAGGGACTAAAATGAACCAGAGTGTTGGCTTCATGGTGGTGGAGTGGCTGTGAGGAAATACCCCACATCCACCAAGGTCAGGAGTGGTGGCTGTGCTTTGATGGAGCGGCCATGAGGGGACCATACTCACAGAAAACTAGCCAATCTAATCACACTAGGACCAAGCCTTGTCTAACTCAATGAAATGAAGCCATGCCTGCGGGGCCACCCAAGATGGGCAGGTCATGGTGGAGAGGCCTGACACAATGTGGTCCACTGGAGAAGGGAATGGCAAGCCACTTCAGTATTCTTGCCTTGAGAACCCCGTGAACAGTATGAAAAGGCAAAATGATAGGATACTGAAAGAGGAACTCCCCAGGTCAGTAGGTGCCCAACATGCTACTGGAGATCAATGGGAAATAACTTCAGAAAGAATGAAGGGATGGAGCCAAAGCAAAAACAATACCCAGTTGTGGATGTGACTGGTGATAGAAGCAAGATCTGATGCTGTAAAGAGCAATATTGCATAGGACCCTGGAATAACAGGTCCATGAATCAAGGCAAATTGGAAGTGGTAAAACAAAAGATGACAAGGGTGAACGTCGACATTCTAGGAATTAGTGAACTAAAATGGACTGGAATGGGCGAATTTAACTCAGATGACCATTATATCTACTACTGCAGGCAGGAATTCCTCAGAAGAAATGTAGTAGCCATCATGGTCAACAAAAGAGTCTGAAATGCAGTACTTGGATGCAATTTCAAAAACGACAGAATGATCTCTGTTCATCTCCAAGACAAACCATTCAATATCACAGTAATCCAAGTCTATGCCCCAACCAGTAACACTGAAGAAACTGAAGTTGAACGGTTTTATGAAGACCTACAAGATCTTTTAGAACTACCACCCAAAAAAGATGTCCTTTTCATTTTAGGGGACTAGAATGCAAAAGAAGGAAGTCAAGAAACACCTGGAGTAACAGGCAAATTTGGCCTTGGAATACGGGATGAAGCAGGGCAAAGACTAGTAGAGTTTTGCCAAGAAAATGCACTGGTCATAGCAAACACCCTCTTCCAACAATACGAGAAAAGACTCTACACATGGACTACACCAGATGGTCAACACCAAAATCAGATTGATTATATTCTTTGCAGCCAAATATGGAGAAGCTCTATACAGTCAACAAAAACAAGACCAGGAGCTGACTGTGGCTCAGATCACGAACTCCTTATTACCAAATTCAGACTAAAATTGAAGAAAGTAGGGAAAACCACTAGACCATTCAGGTATGACCTAAATCAAATCCCTTATGATTATACAGTCGAAGTGAGAAATAAATTTAAGGGCCTAGATCTGATAGATAGAGTGCCTGATGAACTATGGAATGAGGTTTGTGACATTGTGCAGGAGACAGGGATCAAGACCATCCCAATGGAAAAGAAAAGCAAAAAAGCAAAATGGCTCTCTGGGGAGACCTTACAAATAGCTGTGAAAAGAAGAGAGGAGAAAAGCAAAGGAGAAAAGGAAAGATATAAGCATCTGAATGCAGAGTTCCAAAGAATAGCTAGAAGAGATAAGAAAACCTTCAGCGATCAATGCAAAGAAATAGAGGAAAAGAACAGAATGGGAAAAACAAGAGATCTCTTCAAGAAAATTACAGGTACCAAGGGAACATTTCATGCAAAGATGGGCTCGATAAAGGACAGAAATGATATGGACCTAACAGAAGCAGAAGATGTTAAGAAGAAGTGGCAAGAATACACGGAAAAACAAAACAAAACAAAACAACAACAACAAAAAGATCTTCACCATCCAGATAATCATGATGATGTGATCACTAATCTAGAGCCAGACATCCTGGAATGTGAAGTCAAGTGGGCCTTAGAAAGCATCAGTACGAACAAAGCTAGTGGAGGTGATGGAATTCCAGTTGAGCTCTTTCAAATCCTGAAAGATGATGCTGTGAAAGTGCTACACTCAATATGCCAGCAAGTTTGGAAAACTCAGCAGTGGCCACAGGACTGGAAAAGGTCTGTTTTCATTCCAGTCCCAAAGAAAGGCAATGCCAAAGAATGCTCAAACTACCGCACAATTGCACTCATCTCACACGCTAATAAAGTAATGTTCAAAATTCTCCAAGCCAGGCTTCAGCAATACGTGAACCATGAACTCCCTGATGTTCAAGCTGGTTTTATAAAAGGCAGAGGAACCAGAGATCAAATTGCCAACATCCGCTGGATCATGGAAAAAGCAAGAGAGTTCCAGAAGAACATCTATTTCTGGTTTATTGACTATGCCAAAGCCTTTGACTGTGTGGATCACAAGAAACTGTGGAAAATTCCGAAAGAGAAGGGAATACCAGACCACCTGACCTGCCTCTTGAGAAATCTGTATGCAGGTCAGGAAGCAACAGTTAGAACTGGACATGGAACAACAGACTGGTTCCAAATAAGAAAAGGAGTACGTCAAGGCTGTATGTTGTCACCTTGCTTATTTAACTTCTATGCAGAGTACATCATGAGAAACCCTGGACTGGAAACACAAATTGGCGTCAAGATTGCCAGGAGAAATATCAATAACCTCAGAAATGCTGATGACACCACCCTTATGGCAGAAAGTGAAGAGGAGCTAAAAATCCTCTTGATGAAAGTGAAAGAGGAGAGCGAAAAAGTTGGCCTAAAGCTCAACATTCAGAAAACGAAGATCATGGCATCAGGTCCCATCACTTCATGGGAAATAGATGGGAAACAGTAGAGACAATGTCAGACTTTATTTTGGGGGGGATCCAAAATCACTGCAGATGGTGATTACAGCCATGAAACTAAAAGACGCTTACTCCTTGGAAGAAAAGTTATGACCAACCTAGATAGCATATTCAAGAGCAGAGACATTACTTTGCCAACTAAGGTCCGTCTAGTCAAGGCTATGGTTTTTCCTGTGGTCATGTATGGATGTGAGGTTTGGACTGTGAAGAAGGCTGAGCACCAAAGAATTAATGCTTTTGAACTGTGGTGTTGGAGAAGACTCTTGAGAGTCCCTTGGACTGCGAGGAGATCCAACCAGTCCATTCTGAAGGAGATCAGCCCTGGGATTTCTTTGGAAGGAATGATGCTAAAGCTGAAGCTCCAGTACTTTGGCCACCTCATGCAAAGTGTTGACTCATTGGGAAAGACTCTGATGCTGGGAGGGATTGGAGGCAGGAAGAGAATTGGACAACCGAGGATGAGATGGCTGGATGGCATCACTGACCTGATGGACGTGAGTCTGAGTGAACTCCAGGAGATGGCGATGGACAGGGAGGCCTGGCCTGTTGCAATTCATGGGTTCGCAAAGAGTCGGACACGACTGAGCAACTGAACTGAACTGAACTGAACTGAACTGAAAGTCAGGAGCAGCAGCTTCACTTCTCTGAAATGGCTGTGAGGAGATTCCCCACATCCAAGGTCAGAAAAACCCTAGCAAGATGGTAAGTGCTGGAGCAGTGGCTGTGAAGGGATAGCTCATGCCCAAGTGCAAAGAAGCCCCATCAAGATGGTAGGAAAGGCATATTCCTATTTAGAATCAAACCCCATTCCCACCAGAGATGCTCAGAGGGCTCAAACAAACCTTGTGCACATCAGAACCCTGGGACTCCACAGAGGCTGAAACAGAATTGTGTTTGAGCATCTCCTGTGGAGGTACGGGTCAGCAGTGGACTGCCACAGGGACAGGGGCTTTGGGTGCAGCAGACTTGGGTATTGCATAAGCCCTCTTGGATGAGGTCAACATTAACCCCACCATAGAGCTGCCAGAACTTACAGAGGACTGGTAAATAGACTCTTGGTGGGCACAAACAGAAAATTTTATGCACCAGGACCCAGGAGGAAGGAGCAGTGACCCAACAGAGACTGACCCAGACTTGCCCAGTAGTGTCCAGGAGTCTTCAGTGGAGGCGTGGGTTGGTAGGGGCCTGCTGCAGGGTTGGGGGCGGTGAGTGTAGCAGTACATGCATGGGATCTTTTGAAGGAGTTCAGCATTATCTTCATTAGCTCCATTTTAGTTTGGCCCCAGGTAAATAGCATGGAGGGAACACAGCTCCACCCATCAACAGAAAATTGGATTAAAAGTTTACTGAACTTGGCCAGTTTTCCCCTCAGTTAGTCTCTTCCTTCAAGAAGTTTCCTAAGCCTCTTATCCTTCTCCATCAGAGGGCAGACAGACTTAAAACCACAATCACAGAAAAATAACCAATCTGATCACATGGACCACTGCTTTGTCTAACTCAATGAAACTATGAGCCATGCTGTGTAGGGCCACCGAAAATGGATGGGTCATAGTAGAGAGTTCTGACAAAACATGGTCCACTGGAGAAGGAAATGGCAAACCACTTCAGTATTCTTGCCTTGAAAAGGCAAAAATATAGGACACTGAAAGTTGAACTCCCCAGGTTCGTAGATGCCCAATATGCTACTGGAGATCAGTAGGGAAATAACTCCAGAAAGAATGAAGAGATGGAGCCAAAGCAAAAACAACACCCAGTTTTGGATGTGACTGGCCATAGAAGCAAAGTTCGATGCTGTAAAGAGCAGTATTGCAAAGGAACCTGGAATCACTGTTAAATATGATGCTGCTGTTTTAGTAAATGCCTTTGTCAATTTGAGATCTCTGAGAGCAGAAGTTAATCAAAATTAGATGTGGAAGAGATTTATTCGGAGAAACATTTGTGACTGACCTATCCTTGAATCTTCATGCATGCATGCTAAGTCACTTCAGTCTTGACTGACTCTTTGCGACACCATGGACTGTAGTCCATCAGGCTCCTCTGTATGGGATTCTCCAGGCAAGAATACTGGAGTGAGTTGCCATTTCCTTCTCCAGAATCTTCACAGATAGGGTTTAACTTTTAATTCTGTAAAGTGTTTGCCTTGTACCAAAATTATTCACATGCTAGCCATCATTTGTCTTACCTGTTTGATCAGCATTATAATATCATTACAATAAATTAAGCTAATGTTTTGTGAAATATACAGACAAGGTTTCCATTAGACTGTCTTATGAAAAAGGGCTGGAAAATAAACATAGCCCTAGGATAAGACTCTAAGTGAATATCATTGTAGGTTTCATGTAATGTGAAGTTTCTTTTTCTTTTTTTTTAATGAAGAGTAGTTGATATGGAAGCCTTACAAATAGCTGTGAAAAGAAAAGTGAAAAGCGAAAGAGAAAAGGAAAGATATAAGCATCTGAATGCAGAGTTCCAAAGAATAGCAAGGAGAGATAAGAAAGCCTTCCTCAGCGATCAATGCAAGGAAATAGAGGAAAACAACAGAATGGGAATGACCAGAGATGTCTTCAAGAAAATTAGAGATATCAAGGGAACATTTCATGCAAAGATGGGCTCAATAAAGGACAGAAATGGTATGGACCTAACAAAAGCAGAAAATATTAAGAAGTGGCAAGAAGACACAGAAGAACTGTACAAAAAAGATCTTCATCACCAAGATATTCAGGATGGGGTGATCATTCACCTAGAGCCAGACATCCTGGAATGTGAAGTCAAGTGGGCCTTGGAAAGCATCACTATGAACAAAGCTAGTGGAGGTGATGGAATTCTACATAAGCTATTTCAAATCCTGAATGATGATGCTGTGAAAGTGCTGCACACAATATGCCAGCACATTTGGAAAACTCAGCAGTGGCCACAGGACTGGAAAAGGGCAGTTTTCATTCCAGTCCCAAAGAAAGGCAATGCCAAAGAAGGCTCAAACTACTGCACAATTGCACTCATCTCACATGCTAGAAAAGTAATGCTCAAAATTCTCCAAGCCAGCCTTCAGCAATACGTGAACTGTGAACGTCCAGATGTTCAAGCTGGTTTTAGAAAAGGCAGAGGAACCAGAGATCAAATTGCCAACATCCGCTGGATCATGGAAAAAGCAAGAGAGTTCCAGAAAAACATCTATTTCTGCTTTATGGACTATGCCAAAGCCTTTGACTGTGTGGATCACAAGAAACTGTGGAAAATTCTGAGAGAGATGGGAATACCAGACCACCTGACCTGCCTCTTAAGAAACATATATGCAGGTCAGGAAGCAACAGTGAGAACTGGACATGGAACAACAGACTGCTTCCAAATTGGAAAAGGAGTACGTCAAGGCTGTATATTGTCACCCTGCTTATTTAACTTATATGCAGAATACATCATGAGAAATGCTGGACTGGAAGAAACACAAGCTGGAATCAAGATTGCCGGGAGAAATATCAATAACCTCAGATATGCAGATGACACCACCCTTATGGCAGAAAGTGAAGAGGAACTAAAAAGCCTCTTGATGAAAGTGAAAATGGAGAGTGAAAAAGTTGGCTTAAAGCTCAACATTCAGAAAACGAAGATCATAGCATCCGGTCACATCACTTCATGGGAAATAGATGGGGAACAGTGGAGACAGTGTCAGACTTTATTTTGGGGGGGCTCCAAAATCACTGCTGATGATGATTGCAGCCATGAAATTAAAAGATGTTTCCTCCTTGGAAGGAAAGTTATGACCAACCTAGATAGCATATTCAAAAGCAAAGACATTATTTACCAACAAAGTTCTGTTATAGTGGTCACATATGGATGTGAGAGTTACTGTGAAGAAAGCTGAGCACCGAAGAATTGATGCTTTTGAACTGTAGTGTTGGAGAAGACTCTTGAGAGTCCCTTGGATTGCAAGGAGATCCAACCAGTCCATTCTAAAGGATATCAGTCCTGGGTGTTCTTTGGAGGGAATGATGCTAAAGCTGAAACTCCAGTACTTTGGCCGCCTCATGCGAAGAGTTGACTCATTGGAAAAGACTCTGATGCTGGGAGGGATTGGGGGCAGGAGGAGAAGTGGACGACAGAAGATGAGATGGCTGGATGGGATCACCGACTTGATGAACATGAGTTTGAGTGAACTCTGGGAGTTGGTGATGGACATGGAGGCCTGGTGTGCTGCAGTTCATGGGGTCACAAAGAGTCAGACACTACTGAGCGACTGAACTGAACTGAACTACAAGTGTACAACACAGTGATTCACCATTAAAAAAAATCATACTTTATTTATAGTCTATAAAATATTGGCTATATTTCCTGTACTGTACAATATAGTCTACTAGCTTATTTTATATATAATAATTTGTACCTCTTAATACTCTATCTCTACCTTGCCCCTCCCACATCCTTCCCCCTGCTGGTAACCACTAGTTTGTCTTCTGTATCTGAAAGAAATTAAGGGAACAACCCTATTTAATATCATTGAAAAGATGATAAAATATCTAGGAATAAACTTACCAAAGATTGTAAAAGATCTGTGCTTGGAAAACTCTAAGATACTGATTAAAGAAATTGAAGATAATGAAAACAGATGATAAGATACACTGTGTTCTTTGTTTGGAAAAAATAACATTGTTGAAATGACCATACTACCCAAGGCAGTCTACAGATTCAATGCAATTCTTATCAAAATGCTAAGAGTATTTTTCACAGAACTAGAACAAAGCATTTTAAAATAGTAATGCTATACCAAAGACCCAGAATAACCAAAATAATCTTGAGATAGATGAGCAAAGCTGGAGAAATTATGCTCCTGTCTTCAGACTATAGTATGAACTGATTTTTACACTCTTTTCTAATCATTATATAAAATAATGCTTTTGGAAACCAGTGCCTGTGTGTCATGCATGTAAAGTCTTTTTAATCAATTCTAGCCGTGATATCACATTCAGTACAGCAGCTCTAATTGCAGCTACTACTGCATGAGCTGACACTAGCCTACAGAAATTCCATAAATTCATCCTCTACTTAAAGGACCAAATTGCAGAATTAAATAAAATGATAGGAGCCACCATGCCTGCATCATTTAGCCTTATAAAGATGGCACTAATCACATTCCTGTCCCAGAAGGCAATATAATTTTTTTTATTTACTACCTTGACCAAAGTGGAAGGCAGTTTCAGAGATTTCCCCTTGTCCTTTTGTACTATGTACTTTATACTTTTGCATCAAGGACCCAACTTAGAGGTTACTCCAACCAGGGCATGTGCCTTGGCTTAGTATTTACATGTCTTTGGAATTCCAAGAGCCTACCAAATCCTGAATTTGCTCTTTAGCTGTGACCTCTTTCCCAATAAAGGAGATAAAGGTGTGTGTGTGTGTGTGTTCTTTTTTTTTTTTTTTTAATACAAGATAATCTCTTTAACTTCTGAACTTAGGTTTTAATTTTTTTTTTCCCCCAGTTTCATTCTATTCCCTGTAAGACATTGATGCAAATTAGCAACAATCAGTCCATTCTACTGCCATTGTAGGCACTACTCTTCCCATATGACTGAAATATTTTAAATTTCCTATTAGTAAAGTTATTTTTCCAGAACACTTTCCCTGCTTATTGCAGATGACCTCTTTAGCAAGCACCTTGCCATTTTGATCCAACATCTATGCCCCACTAACCCCTCAGATCTTATACTCATTGGTGAATAAGCCAGTCCCTAAACCTACTGAACAACTGCTTTCTAGGGCTCTCCTGGTACCATCTGTGTAGTATGTTTTGGTTCTCACAGTAGATGGTGAATGAGATTAGACATACAAGTGATTAATAGGGCAAGGGCTTGTGAATGAAAAAGAAGGAAAGTATTTGAGTAGGCAGGGAGGAACTTGAGACTATGATGTAGATCTGATACCTATACAAGGAGGGAGAAAGTGAAAAAAAGAAAAGGAAAAAATTCATACTGAGAGCAGTTCTGAAAAAGTTTGGACCACTTCAGTAGAGAGTCCATTAGTGGAAATTAACTTTACTCAGGAGTGAACAACTTTTAATTCCCTTTTCATTACCTGGACAATCCATCATAAATGAAGCAGAATTTTACTCATAAAAAACTTTGTACCATTTAATAGGTGCTTCAACATATGGAGCAAAAAATACATCTAATTGTAAGGAAAGGCAATTAATAAACACACACATAAAACC
This sequence comes from Oryx dammah, assembly GCF_014754425.2. Classification (NCBI taxonomy): domain Eukaryota; kingdom Metazoa; phylum Chordata; class Mammalia; order Artiodactyla; family Bovidae; genus Oryx; species Oryx dammah. Next base: position 37,602,211 of record NW_024070196.1, on the reverse strand, counting down.
CAAATGAATGACTCTAAAGAACAAAAGAGGTTGCTATGGATTTAATTTGTGTATGTCCTCCCAAAACTCTTAGGTTAAAGCCTGACCCAATGTGATGATATTTGGAAGTGGAGCCCTTGGCTTTTGAAGATGGAGCCTTCATGAACTAGGTTAGTGGCCCTTATAAAAGAGAACCCCAGAGGGCTCCTTTGCCTCTTCTGTTACACAAGACACAGTGAGATGATGACTGTCTATGAATCAGGAAGAGGGCATTTATTAGGTCTGCCAGATTCTCGATCTTGGGACTTCTCATCCTCGAGAACTGTGAGAAATAGAAGTTTGCCATTGAAGCCACTCAGTCTATAATATTTCTGTTACAGCAGCCCTGATGGTCTGACAGGGAATTTTCACATATGATTTATGTAATCATTCAACTAGAAATTCTAGAAAAAGAACTCTTCTCTAATTTACTGTTAGTTTAGTGATATAGATTAAATTTTTTAAAAGAAAATATTTTTGGTTGCACTGGCTTTGTTGCTGCTCGGGCTTTCTCTGGTTGTGGCAAGTGGAGGCCATTTGTTGCTTCACTGAGGTGTTCTGAGCTTCTCATTGCGGCATCTTCTCTTGTAGTAGAGCACAGGCTGCAGGCTCATGGGCTTCAGTAGTTGCAGCAGGTGAACTCGGTAGTTGCAGATCACAGGCTCTAAAGTGAGCACTCTGTAGTTGTAGCACTTGGGCTTATTTGCTTCACACATATGAGATCTTCTCAGACATGGGACCAAGCCTGTGTCCTCTGCATTGGTAGGCAGACTTTTATCCACTATAATACCAGAGAGTCCCAGTTATGCTTTTAATTATTTTTCACATCTTTATCTGCTTGTCTGTTTTATATAACTCAGGTCCTCATGACCTCTTTCCAGTACCAGTGCAATGAATAATGACTTGTTCTGATACTTCCTACACTTTATTCTGTCTCCACGATGCAAGCAACAATTTAGTTAAAAACTTACGATGCTGATCCCTTTTCAACTATCCACAATTCCTTATGTCTTTCAGAATCAAATTCCAAACTATTACATTCGAGTTGGTTTATGACCTAGATCCTGTCCAATTATATCTCAATAAGAAACTTACTAAACTATTCGCAAATGCTCATATATTCCAGGGCATGGCTTGCTTTCATGCCTCTCTACAAACTTTGTATTCTGCCAGGAGTGCTCATCCTCCACTCCTCCACCTCCAACCCCAATTCATCACCTGACTGACTCCTACAGACTCTTAACTATATGAGGCTCAGGCATCTCTGAACTTCCTTCAAAGATAAACTGTTCCCACACATTTCTGCTTTTCTTATTATATTAAATGCTATTATACTCAGTGAATTTCAAGCAATTGTTAACTAGTCTTTCTCTTCCTTTACTTGTGGAAGTTCAGAAAGATTAATCACCTTGTTTATCTCTATAGTTCAGAAGTAATTAGTATCTTTGATGTATTTGCTTGTTATTAATGATGAAATAAGTGAATACAAATTGTTAAAACAAACAAATATTCAAAAGAGTCAAGCTGGTGAGACTGTCACATCTCTTGAAATCCAGTAACTCCAAATTTTAAAAATAAAGTTCATATGTTATACATATGCAATCACAAGGCCTTAAGCAAGCTATGATGATTCATAATTATACAATATCATAAGCAGAAAGGTAGTCAGTTTACTTCAATCTTACTCCTCCAGATTTGGTTTTTATAAACAATTAGACAGTATTGAAATACCAAGGAAAAGTTTTGGCATGTCATTTCAGTAAATAAAATAGGAATATATATATTGATTTTATATACTAGCATGTTTTGTGTTTGTCTATAATCAGTTCCTTTCATCTTCATGTAGAAAAAAATATATTGTTTTAAGATTTTCACCATGTGTAAGTCTTTTTGGCATTTTCATTTACTATAAAAATCAAGAAAATGGAAAGGACCTTATAGTTTATAGTGAAACTGTTAGATTGGCTGCTTGTGCCCCTTGGTTGTGTTTATTATTTAAATAATATATTCAATCTTATTTAGAGTGATTTGGTATTTTCATTATTTGAAAAATGTTTTGCTTTACTTTAGTCTTACTATCATCTTGTGCCCCTTATCTTAGATGAACTTGATTTCCCATACAAACATATATACAAATACAGTTACCAATTAAGATAATCTGATCATCAGAAGTTTAACCAAACAATCCCTTTTGAAAAAATTTAGAGTTGATTCAGTTACTTCCTTGGTGATCCAATGGTTGACACCCCATGCTCTTAATGGAGATGGTCCAGATTCAATTCTTGGTTGAGAGAAATGAATCCCACATGTAGCAACTAAGACTGGGTATAGCCAAATAAATAACTTTAAAAATATATAAATAGAGTTGATCCCAAAGGACTAATCCATACTTAAATTGAAGAAAGTAGGGAAAACCGCTAGACCATTCCAGTATGATTCATCAAATCCCTTATGATTATACAGTGGAAGTGAGAAAAAGATTTAAGGTACTAGACCTGATAGATAGAGCACCTGATGTACTACAGACTGAGGTTCATGACATTGTACAGGAGACAGGGATCAAGACCATCCCCATGGAAAAGAAATGCAAACAAGCAAAATGGCTGTTGAGGAGGCCATACAAATAGCTGTGAAAAGAAGAGAAGCCAAAAGCAAAGGAGAAAAGGAAAGATATAAGCATCTGAATGCAGAGTTCCAAGGACTAGCAAGGAGAGATAAGAAAACCTTCCTCAGTGATCAATGCAAAGAAATAGAGGAAAACAACAGAATGGGAAAGACTAGAGATCTCTTCAAGAAAATTAGAGATACCAAGGGAATATTTCATGCAAAGATGGGCATGATAAAGGACAGAAATGGCATGGACCTAACAAAAGCAGAAAATATTAAGAAGAGGTGGCAAGAATACACAGAAGAACTGTACATAAAAGATCTTCACAGCCAAGATATTCATGCTGGTGTGATCATTCACCTAGAGCCAGACATCCTGGAATGAGAAGTCAAGTGAGCCTTAGAAAGCATAACTACGAACCAAGCTAGTGGAGGTGATGGAATTCTACATAAGCTATTTCAAATCCTGAAACAGGATGCTGTGAAAGTGCTGCACTCAATATGTCAGCAAATTTGGAAAACTCAGCAGTGGACACAGGACTGGAAAAGGTCTGTTTTCATTCCAATTCCAAAGAAAAGCAATGCCAAAGAAGGCTCAAACTACCGCACAATTGCACTCATCTCACATGCTAGTAAAGTAATGCTCAAAATTCTCCAAGCCAGGCTTCAGCAATACATGAACTGTGAACTTCCAGATGTTCAAGTTGGTTTTAGAAAAGGCAGAGGAACCAGAGATCAAATTGCCAACATCCCCTGGATCATGGAAAAAGCAAGAGAGTTCCAGAAAAACATCTCTTTCTGTTTTATTGACTATGCCAAAGTCTTGACTGTGTGGATCACAAGAAACTGTGGAAAATTCTGAGAGAGATAGAAATACCAGACCACCTGACCTGCCTCTTGAGAAACCTATATGCAGGTCAGGAAGCAACAGTTAGAACTGGACATGGAACAACAGACTGGTTCCAAAGAGGAAAAGGAATACGTCAAGGCTGTATATTGTCACCCTGCTTATTTAACTTCTATACAGAGTACGCTGGAAAAAGCACAAGCTGGCATCAAGATTGCCAGGAGAAATACCAATAACCTCAGATATGCAGATGACACGACCCTTATGGTAGAAAGTGAAGAGGAACTAAAAATCTTCTTGATGAAAGTGAAAGAGAAGGGTGAAAAAGTTGGCTTCAAGCTCAACATTCAGAAAACGAAGATCATAGCATCTGGTCCCATCACTTCATGGGAAATAGATGGGGAAACAGTGGAAACAGTGTCAGACTTTATTTTTGGGGGCTCCAAAATCACTGCAGATGGTGATTGCAGCCATGAAATTAAAAATACTTCCTCCTTGGAAGGAAAGTTATGACCAACCTAGATAGTATATTCAAAAGCAGAGACATTACTTTGCCTACAAAGATCTGTCTAGTCAAGGCTGTGTTTTTCTAGTAGTCACGTATGGACGTGAGAGTTGGACTGTGAAGAAAGCTGAGCACTGAAGAATTGATGCTTTTGAACTGTGGTGTTGGAGAAGACTCTTGAGAGTCCCTTGGACTGCAAGGAGATCCAACCAGTCCATTCTAAAGGATATCAGTCCTGGGGTTCTTTGGAAAGACTGATGCTAAAGCTGAAACTCCAGTACTTTGGCCACCTCATGCGAAGAGTTGACTCACTGGAAAAGACTCTGATGCTGGGAGGTATTGGGGGCAGGAGGAGATGGGGACGACAGAGGATGAGATGGCTGGATGGCATCACTGACTGGATGGATGTGAGTCTGAGTGAACTCCGGGAGTTGGTGATGGACAGGGAGGCCAGGCGTGCTGCGATTCATGGGGTCGCAGGGAGTCGGACAAGACTGAGTGACTGAACTGACTGAACTGAATGACAGGATGACTGAAATTTGAAAACAAGTTTTTATGGTAAAGATAAACCATATGACACAATATTAAGAGAAAACCATCATATAAGGCATCAGCTTTAAGGTTTCGGCACCAAAAAAATAAATAAATAAATAAATAAATAAACTGCATAGAGAGATAAAAACATGTAAGTGAAATAGAGATGCTAAGTACATAAATGTGTTATTACTTTAATCGTTATTAACTCTTGTGGAAGTATAGCTCTTACAACTTTCAAGATATGCTAAATGTTCTCTAATAACAATGTGTTATTTTTAAATCCAAGAAAATTACACTGAAAAAATAAAATCTCTTTGCACTCCATATACAATCTTCAGTTCAGTTCAGTTCAGTTTAGTCGCTCAGTCGTGTCCGACTGTTTGTGACCCCATGAATCACACAAATATTAATTCAGGTAAATATTTCTAGATCTGAAAATTCCAGAAGCATTAATGATATTACTGAAAATTACATTGGATTTGATATATATTCATGGGTTATCTATTAGAAAGAGTTTCTTAAAATGAGAACCAGAGAACTCTCATGTTTTCATTAGTGAGTTATGAGAGTGATTGACAAACTTTCTGAAATTATTTTCCATTCCTATGACTATGCCTATGCACTATGTTGCCTGGCTTTGGGTAATCATTAGTGTAATCTTGTTCACAAAGTGATGATAAAAATGAAGGTTAAAATGATTATATATACATGTGTAGATAAAACAAGCTTGAACAATATGTACATTACATAAATTGTATTGGAAAAGAATACTGGTGAAAAATCAACTTTTGACTCCTAATTACCTAAATTTATCATAGATTAAACCAAACTTGGAGTCACTATCAGGGGTCTACCACCTCCAAGATCTGATGCCTGATGAGTTGAGGTGGAATTGATGTAATAATTATAAATAAAGGGCACAATAAATGTAATGATCTTATAGCATCCCCAAATCACCTCCTGTCTCCTGTTCTGAGGAAAAATTGTCTTCAACAAAACTGGTCCCTGGCACCAATTTTCATGGTAATCATATCATCCTTCTTACATCTTTTTTGTTATGGACTGCTTAATATATTTTTGGCCACGTGACAAATGTGATCTTAGTTTCCTGATCAGCAACCAAACCCACACCCTCTGCAATGAAAGCTTGGAGTCTTAACCACTGGGCCATTGGGGAAGTCCTATGAATTACCTTAGTAGTTCAGCTTTCCCTCCATCTTCAACATTCATCTGTTCTTCCTACAAGCACTCTGATTTCTTTTCTAAGAGAACAAATTCAACAATAAAAGCAAACACCAAAGCCTATCCCATTGTGTGTATTTTTTGTGAAATATTATAACCCATTGCTCACCATTTCTCTGCAAAGCTTAAGGATTTCCTGGAAGCTCTTTGGTACTAGCCTTCACTTTCCAAAATGCCAGGGCATAGGAACATCTTCTAATCTCTCCCAATCAGATGAACTCTACCCAGACATAGAATCTTAAAGCGATGGCTCAAGACCAGACTTATTCTGGTCTTGAGAAGAGTCATTCATCCATGAATACAGTCATTCATCCAGAAGATTAATTCATCCCAGAAGAAGTGCTGCTCTGAAGATTGTTGTTGATCAGCACCCCAGAATTCCTTCTATTTGCCTCTATTTCAATAAGTTCCTAATATTCATAATACATTTTTTATCTGCCAAGCAATATTCAGGTTTGTCTTGGAAGTTTTTAACCCAAAATATTAACTGATAAAAAATGTTACTTAGAATAGCTTGGAGGCTATGAATGCTCAGGGAAAAGCAGAATTTGGAATTACTTAGTTAAGAAGGAGCGAGAAGTATTTCTTTTTCAGGAATGGTTGTACAAAATGCTGTGGGAAAATATCATCATTCAAAGACACATGGAAACAGGACAAATCTTTTGGCAAAATGGGTGAAAACTGGAATCCATTTTTCCTTTTTTGTGATATCTTTGGTTTGGTATCATGGTGATGGTGGCCTGATAGGAATAAGCCTGGGAGTGTTCCTCAGGAATTTTTGGAAGAATTTGAGAAAGACAGGTATTAGCTCTTCTCTAAATATTTGATAGAGTTAACCTGTGAAGTCATCTGGCCCTGGTGTTTTCTTTGTTGGAAGATTTTTTAATCACAGTTTCAGTTTCATTACTTGTGATTGGTCTTTTCATATGTTTTGTACCTTCCTGGTTCAGTCCTGGAAGTTTGTACCTTTCTAAGAACTTGCCCATTTCTTCCAGATTGATCATTTTATTGGCATATAGTTGCTTGTAGTAATTTCTTATGATCCTTTGTATTTCTGCAGTGTCAGTTGTCACTGTTCATTTTTCTTTTGTAATTTTATTAATTAGGGTCCTCTCCTTCTTTTTTGATGAGTCTGGCTATAGATGTTTCAACTTTGTTTATCCTCTCAAAGAACCAGCTTTTAGTTTCATTGATTTTTGCTACTATTTTCTTTGTTTCTATTTCATTTATTTCTGCTCTGATGTTTATGATTTGTTTCCTTCTACTAATTTGGGATTTTGTTTTTTTCAATTTTCCCTAGTTGCTTTAGGAGTAAGGTTAGATTGTTTATTTAAAAAAAAAAAAACTAGAATAAAATTATCTAATACAGACATATAAGTGGCTGCATTTGATATCTCTAAATTTAACACGAGAGGGCCAAGTTAAAATATTTAATTTCTCATCTCAAACACTTTTGTTCTATATCATTTCAATCAGGGGTTATAAATAATTGGACCAAATTAGTTGATTTACTTGACCCATGATTGGAAAATTGATATAAATCAGATTCTCTTGAAATTTGCAATGAATGACAAACGATGCAGTGAGATCTTGCAGCTGCTAGAGATATTTCATGTAGACTGTGCCCTGTTAACTGTGAGTCAGCTGTGATGGAGCTGAGGAGCCAGTTACAGAGAGAAGATGAGAAAAGAAGAGGTAAAAGATATGTAAGTCCTGTGACAATAAAGGTTCCACCCAGGATCAGCATACATGAAATCTAACTTTATAGTCTATGTCTATTTTAGATCAATGGCACCTATATAACAAAATGTTTTACCTGCATATAACGTCTACATGATCCTTCTGAGTGCACAAATTGAAACTAAAATTCTATGATGGTGTTAATTGCAGCTTATTCATGTAGATACATGTTTGAGAAGTGAAAGTAAACTTACAAATTTGATTCTCTAGAATTTGAATATCTGTTGAATTCATAATTTATCTGCTAATGTGTGTGAACATTAAGGGATTGTTTGGGGAACACTAAGTCCTTGATCTTTGGGATAGTTTTATTCTTATGAATTTGAATGTTTCTCAAACCTTAATGCCCAAAGAATGGTTTTCAATGAATTTCTGTCTTTAGAAGCTGCTTCTCCACAGATTGAAAACATTTGACTCTCCTTCCTACAAAAACACTTAATAATTAATTTCCTTCATATTTACAAGGTAGATAACTAAAATCAGACCCTCAGTTCAGTTCAGTTCAGTCACTCAGTCGTGTCTGACTCTTTGAGACCCCATGAATCACAGCGCGCCAGGCCTCCCTGTCCATCACCAACTCCCGGAGTTCACTCAGGCTCACGTCCATCGAGTCAGTGATCCCATCCAGCCATCTCATCCTCTGTCATCCCCTTCTCCTCCTGCCCCCAATCCCTCCCAGCATCAGAGTCTTTTCCAGTGAGTCAACTCTTCGCATGAGGTGGCCAAAGTACTGGAGTTTCAGCTTCAGCATCATTCCTTCCAAAGAAATCCCAGGGCTGATCTCCTTCAGAATGGACTTGAATCAGACCCTAGCACATTCAAAGAAGCAACCTGAAATAAAATAGGTAACTTTCTACTAGTATGTTTCTTGGGGATAATCCTAGTAATGAAGTTTCAGGGTACTTGAGTGAGAAAGCCTGATTTTAGTTTTGCATGGTGTCTCAAGTGGATATACTTCATGAAACTCTGCATTTAATATAATAGATCCTACAGATGAGTATTGTTTACTTTTTGTATTGATCACACAACCCAGAACACAGCACTTGACCCTACCAATGGCTTCTTTCTCTTCCTTCCAGAGATCTGCACATCTCAAAGTTGGATGCAAATTAACATCATCTAGTGAAAGTGAAATTCGTTCAGTCGTGTCCAACTCTTTGCGATTCCATAGACTATACAGTCCATGGAATTCTCTAGGCCAGAATACTGGAGTGGGTAGCCTTTCCCTTGTCCAAAGGATCTTCCAACCCAGGGATTGAAACCAGGTCTCCTGCATTGCAGGCAGATTTTTTATCAGCTGAGAAACGAGACTTTAAAAATGCAATTTTCTGCATACCATTTCAAGAGGTTCTGATTTATTTATTCTGACATGGATTTGTCAGGGGAGTACATAATTTCCTCAGTTTTGTCTAACCACAGCAAAAATTTGATGCAACAGATGGACCAGTATTACAGCCTCTTGTAATTTTCTTGGTTGAACCAGTGTTACAGCTCTGTTACAGCTCAGTTTTATTTATAAACCAAAGGAAAATACATCCTCGAGGTGTGAGGGTGGGCCAATCCAAAAGACACAAAGAGAAGTGAAGCCCCTGGCTCAGTTTGGGCTCCTCTTTTTATATGTTTTTTCTCCTCCCCCTGAGCCTGCCCTATGTAGATGGGGCTAACCAGGAGGGCCGTTTGTTTTACCAGAAGTCCTCACTCTGGTCCTCAGGCCTTCCTTTGTTCTATTTTTGAGGGCTTTTCCCTTTGTATTTTAGCCATTGCCATTCTGGACTCCTTTTGCCTACTCTAACTGCCTAACAATACCCCCTCAAGAGATGGGAGGCCCAATTCTTTGGGAATAGGGGCATTGAGGTCTCTCTGGCTACTTCCTGCTGAACTGGGGTGGCAAAGGGCATTGGGCCTCCCCCTCTTGCTAGTCTCAAGCCTCAGAGTCCTTATAGTGGTGTCCAGCTAAGGCTGAGTGATATTTTCTGTGGTTGGGTGTAGTTTTGTATATCCCTGTTGAACTGGCACTTCAACAGTAGCTTGTTGACTTGGGCAGAGACAAAGCAGGTTAGACAATTGATAGTACATGGAGCAATCATAAGCAGCATCAATATGGTGATAACAGGGATTAGTAGGGGCATTAGCCAACTTCAAATTCCCCCTCGCTAGAAGGATTCCCCCAAAGAGAGACTGTAGCCACAATGAGAGCTTTCCAGCTCATTCTTTGAGGTCCTGAAGGATCTGAATGCTTTTCTTGGGGATTGTGAGACTTTATTTAACTTAGCTGGAGCTATTTGCCCAGAAACAACATGCCTCATTTAAGATGGCTCCAGTCTCTCCTTGTTCTGGGATCAGGAAATCTATTTCATGTCTATTTTGGAGTACAACCCCTGCAAAGCTGTGTTGGCTATTTAGAGCTGTCCTGGGAAATCTTATCCCCAAAAGCTTAATTTTGGGTGTGTTCATTAGAATGGCACTCATTTGTAGTCCTGAATATGTATCTGAGATCTCCCAAGGGCTCACGAGTGTATTGAGTGTCCTCTTCTCTTTTCTTCCATGGCTTGACTCATGAATAGTAAATCCAGGATTCGTGTTCTAGTTCCTTGACAGCTGTGGGGGTAGAAAGTATTACAGGGTAGGGACCCTTCCATGTGGGCTGGAGTGAGACTTTGGGGACACATCTTTTCAGATTTTAATTAGGACTTGAGTAACTGGAGCATATATGGCGATTCTTTAGAATCTTTTGGGTCCTGGTTGACAGTCCACAAGTGTACATCTTGTTGGAATTGCCCAATGGCCATGGTATAAGACTGGAGGGGCTGAGCCTCTGGATCAAGGAAGAGGCCATTGACATAAACAAAAGGTCTCCCATATAGCATAAGGACTGAGACCAACCTGTTCCTTAGGAGCAATACGGGTGTGGAGGAGAGCTATTGGTAAAGCCTCCTTCCATCCCAGGGAGGTCCCCTGGGTTATCTTTTTTATCACTGATTTTAAGAATTGGTTTGCTCTTCCTACTTTTCCTTAAGGCTGAGGCCTCCAGGCACAATGGAGATAATAAGAAATGCCCAATGCTTCAGAGACCCCTTGGGTGACCTTAGAAGTAAATGATGTCCCACTGTCACTTTGTAATGGCTTGGGCAGACCAAATCTCAGAATGATTTAATGGAGCAGTTTTTTTTTTTTTTTTAAACTACCTCCTCAGCCTTCTCAGTTGGGGTGGGAAAGACTTCAATCCATCCTGTGAATGTATCTATCATGACTAATAGTTATTTATACCCTTCAGAAATTGGCATCTGGGTGAAGTCCATCTGCCAGTCCTCTCCTGGGTAGGTACATTGTTGGACAGGCTGGGCCAGCTGGGGTCTTTAAGCTCCTTCAGGGTTGTTTAATTGGCAAGTGGGACAAGAGGAGACCACTTGCCTTATAGTTGTTTGGAAGCCTGTTCCTCTGAAGGACCTTTCTACTAATCTTTGGAGGGCCTTCTCCCCTAAATGAGTGGTGGCATGTAAGGAGTAAACCAACTTCCACTGGCGGTTCCCAGGCTTCGAAAAAGGAGCCCCTCCTTGTGGAACTATCCCATATGATCTTCTTGAAAGCCCTTACTCTTAGTTTTAAGAGTCTCACCTTTGGTACATGAAGGAGTTTCTGGCAAATTAGTCTGTGGAACTAAGATGGCAACATAAGGACTTTATTGTTCTGTAATGCTGCTCTCTTAGCTGCCCGATTGGCTGCTTGGTTCCCTAGCGTCACTTCTGTGCTCCCTTTTTGGTGTCCCTTACAGTGGGAGACTAAAACCTTAATGGGCAGATAAACTGCCTCTAAGAGCCTAAGGATTTGATCACCATATTTGATTGGGAACCCTTGGGTGGTCAAGTGGACTCTTTCTTTCCAAATAGCAGCACGTGCCTGTAACAACAGAAAGGCATACTTGGAGTCAGTGTAAATGGCTACTCTTTTTCCTTTTCCCAGCTGTAAAGCTCGAGTCAGGGCTATGAGCACAGCTAACTGGGCTCAAGTACCTGGAGGCAAAGGTTTAGGCTTTACAGTCTCAAAATTGGAAACCACTGCATATTCAGCTCTTCTTTTTCCATCCAAGACAAAGCTGCTTCCATCAGTGTACCAGATTTCCTCAGGATTGGTCAGAGGATCTTCTGACAATCCCTCTTGTGATTTTGTCCAGTGGTCCAAGGTTTCTAGGCAAGTGTGAAAGGGTAAAGAGCCCTCCAGGGTGGGCAAGTTAAGAACCTCACAAGGGGATATAGTCAGGATTTTCCATCAGCACTACTCAATATCTGAGGATCCTTTGATCAGACATCCATAAATGGCCTCTCCCATTTAGGAGTTGTTTCACTTGGTGGCTGGTAAAAATAGTTAATTTGCCCCCAAAAGATAGTTTTAAAGTATCTTCTATCAACATTGGAATAGTTGCAAGATTTCAAAAGCAGGGAGGCCAGCCTTGGGTGGTTGGGTCGAGCCTCTTGGATAGGAAAACTACAGGCTGGAGGTCAGGTCCCAACCTGGAATGCTTTTTCTGGGTCTGGCAACCTCAGGCAGGTGCTTGAGTTAAGGTTTGTTTTAGTGTAGCCTCTGCCTTGTTTTAAGGAGTTCCCCACGTCAGTGGGATTGAATCACCCCGTCCCTTCAAACTTTCATATAAGGGCTGAGCAATTAGACCATAGTTAGGTATCCAGAGTCTTCCATACCCAGTTAGCCCCAGGAAAGCTCACAATTGTTTTTGAGTCATGAGGGAGGGCAACAGGAGGATTCCTTGTACTCGATCAGAGGACAGCCTCCTGGGCCCGTATGTAATCTGAACTCCCAGATAAGTGACCTTTGTCTCAAATATCTGTGCCTTAGCATGGGAGACTTTATACCCCCTTTCTCCCAAAAAGTTTAGACCCTGAATTGCATGTTTTGGGGCATTTTCCCATTAGGTTCCAGGTCCAAATGTAGGAGATCCCAGCTAAGGGCCTGTCCAAGCAACTGGGGGCTCTCTCTGTACCCCTGAGGTAATATTGTCCAAGTCATCTGTTGGTGTTTTTCTCCTGGAGCCTCCCACTCGAAGACAAAAAGATATTAGGATTCTTTAGTCAATGGTATACAAAAGAATCCATCTTTGAGATCCAAGACTGTAAAGCACCTGGCACTGGGAGGGATTTCTCCCAAGATTACATAGCGATTGGGTACTGTGGGACATGGAGGGGGACTACATCTTCATTTATGATCCAAAGATTTTGAACCATTAACCAGGATCAGGGTGTTACACAGTGAACTGGTGGGAACCAGTAGCCCACAGGCAAGGAATTTATTAGAGGCTGTAGTCCTTCCCGAGTTTCTCTTCTGAGGGGATATTCTTTCTTGTTTGGAAACTGAGTGGGATCTTGGAGGACAATGATGACCAGTTCAGCTTGGTGGGCTTGTCCAGTTCCCTAGTCCCACACCTGGGGGTTAACTTTATCTTCCCATAGTTTTTGGTCCCTCTCTATTGGAGACATAATGGGTTCTTCAGTAGTAACCAGAAGCTGTAGGGCTCTAGGGGCTGAAAAGCTTCCCATCACAAGAGTGGTCCCCAGCTTAGTGAGTATATTTCTTCCCAATAAGGGAGTAGACACTCAGGGACCACCAGAAACTGGTAGGAAAAATATTTGCCCATCACAGCAACAAAGAAGTGCTTGGGTGAATCTTTTAGTAGTTGCTTTTCCTGTAGCACCCAAAATGGTACATGTTTGGGAGGAGAAGGCTCCGGAGTAAGAGATCAAGAGAGAGTATGTAGCCTCTGTGTCAACCAATAAATTCTTGGACCTACCTGCCACATCCAGTTGCACCCTTGATGCCAGCCCTGTGATCGTTATCGTGACAGGTGGGCTCACTGGAGTGGACCACTTCAGTCCTGGTGAACCATCGTGAGGGAAGCTTGGTGCTTGATCTTGAGGCTCTTGGGTCCTGAGAGCAAAGTGATGCTCAATGTCCCAGTTGATGGCATTTGTAGCAAGCCATTTTAGGAGACTTGTCATGGTTTGGACACTCTTTGGCCCAATGTCCCACCTGTCTACAGATTAGGCACTTGCCTCATGCCTTTTCCTTCAAGAGCTCGGGGTGTGCCATAGGGCTTCCCTGGAGGATGTTCAGCATCTGGGCATGCTTTGTCTCTTTGCTTTTCTCCCTCTCCTGGGCCTTGGCCTCTCCTGTTCTCTGGTATAAAAGGTATTGGTGGCTGTCTGGACCATCTCATCAAAAGAGGCAGCAACGTCCTGCTGCTGTTGCTGTTGTAACTTCATCCTGATGTGTGATGCACATTGATACAGGAATTTACCCTTTAAAATCACCTGTATCTCGTAAGAGTCTAAGTCCAGATTGGTAAACTTTTCAAGGGCCTCTTTTAGCCTTTCCAGAAAGGCAATGGGGTTCTCATCGGGCTCCTGAGTTATTGCTGAGATCCAGGCACAGCTGATTACTTTTTGCTGGGCTGCTTTTGGTCCTGCCTTCACACAGATCAGAAAATGATCCCTTTCCCACATGTGTTCAGGATCATTATATTTCCAATTAGGATCTGAGGAGGGGACCGTAGCTTCCCCTACTGGGTATTTATTGTTTGACATGTGAAGCCCTGTAGCATACCTCCGGGCTTCCTTTAAGACCCTAGCATGCTCAGGGTCAGATAAAGTTTGACTAAATATGACCATGATGTTCTTCCATGTCAAGTCAAAGACCAAGGTAATATGTTGGAGCGTATGTATATATTTACCTGGGTCATCTGTATAGCTTTCCAGATCTTGTTTGATCTGTCTTAGCTCTAAGAGGGATAAGGACTTATTTACCCAGGTTGGTTCAAATTCCCCTCCAGTTTCAATTAAGGGACATATTCAGGTTGGCTTTTGTGGAGGGGTACTCCCGAATATGGGCCATGTTTGGATCCAAGGAAGGAGCACCAAGCAACTTGGAAGCTATGAGAGGTGAGCTTTCATAGGGGGGTTCCTTCTGTTGGTTGTCTGTGCTTAACATCATTTGTCTAGTAGGTTCACTTTTAGAGTATACAACAGTCCCATACTTAAGACAGAGTTCCTTCATATCTCTTAATTGGAAGAATATTTGAACATAGGGGGTCTCTGTTCATTTCCCTTGTCTTTTGCAGAATAAGTCTAGCTGTAGGATGGTATTGTAATTTAAACTTCAATCCTCAGGCCAGTGTTTCTTGTCCCCCCAGAGGATATCATGGCCACAAAGTGGCACAAAAGAGTTTTAAGTGACTTATCTAGGATTAGAGGATCGAACAGCTTCCAATTATCAAGGAGGCATCTCAAGAGTGTCTCCTGGGAAGTGGACTGGTTATTTCCCATCTGAAAGACAGTGATGAGAGGGAAGAAAAAAAAAAAAAAACAGACAGGGAGAAACAAATAGACTTCCTTCAATTCCCATGGGTGGACTTCGTTAAGGGTGAGTCTTTTTGAAGTTTATCCTACCCAGTACTGTTGCAACCTGAGAGCTGGGCATCCCTGGGTCAGGGTGCAGATCCCCAGGCAGGCTGAGGCGTGACAGCCTCCTGGATATCAAATCCCCAAGCAGGTCGAGGCAGGTCGGCCTCCCGAGAATTGGGTCCCTGGGTAGGTCGAAGCATGTTGACCTCCTGGGACCCCTGGACTGATGGATCCCTGAACAGGTTGAGGTGTGACAAACTTTCAAGGACCAGATCCCTAGGCGTGTCAAGGCAGGTCGACCTCCAGGACCGCTGGACTGGAGTTGGGTGTCCCCAAGGTCTCCAGCATGACCAGTGCTGAGTAGGATTAAGGAGTTGTAATCTTAACTCACTGCCAGTTTGTTCACCACAGATGGGCATAGATATCATGATGTAAAGCAATCCAAGACTGTGCCCTGAGACTGGGAACCTGGTGAAACAGCCAAAAGCCTTCTCCTCTCACTGCTCTGAGGGAACGTAAGCCACTGATTTCCTCCTCTAGTCCTCCAGAAGAGCAGGTTAGGGTGTCTCCAACGGTAAATATTTCATTGTCATAGACCCACTTTAGGTAATAACAGAAGTAATGACAAATGAGTGGGTTATCTGGTCCTGTTAAGGGCATTAAGACTATTTTAACAATAAGCAAGGTAGAGCAATGTTGCCTGCAAAGAGGAAGGGTCCTGGTTGTAGGAGTTGGTAAGTAGTTTATGAACAAATTGATAAGAAGCAACAGACCAGATGTTCCATAAAAGTGGAGTGGAGATTTGATCCAGGGGTATGTTTATAACTTTAGGAGAAAGGTGGAAAAGATTTGGGTCCAAACAGCCTGCAAGGCTAACTCCCAAAGTTACAAAACTTATCCCTGGAAGCCCAATTGCCCTTGAAGAGATGCCAACAGATGGACTTCTAACAGGCATTGTGTGCCTGCCACCACCTTAATTGGTTCACTGAGAGATGTTGTTGCACATGTTGTAAGAAACATGGAAGATGAAGTCCTGAATATCTAGAGGGATTGGATATTATACAGTGTTTCTCTCCCAAGGGTCAGATATTTTCTGTTTGTCCCTCCAAAAGAGTGTAGAGACAACACTGTGGGCCCAGATAGCTCAGGAAATGAGCATGAAACAGGAGGGAAAGGGGGCAGGGCACAATTTTTGAAAAAAAAATGACATAGCCCAAGGGCATAAAATAGACCAATTAAAATCAGATGGGTCCAAGGTGACAAGTCAAATTCTACTAAACCTTGATTCTCAATCTGCAAGCTAAATGACACACACAGAGGTGCCAGAACAGTTCCAAGACACTGTCAAAAGATGGAGGGGGTGGTTCCCTAATAGTTGACATGACTCTCCCACTCATTAGCATATGAAATCATCCAGCTTGAAAAAAACTAACCACACCACATTCCATGCCCACTACACTCTCCTCTGTGATGGCCCACACCTTGTGGAGTGTGCTTCTCTCTGAATTTAAACAAATCCAACTCTTACCTATCACTGTGTCTCTCACTGAATTTGGAAATAAGACATCAGAGCATGCAGTTCATGAGGTTCTGAAGCCAGCTCCATGGGTTTTGGCCAGACTCAAGTCCTGGGAAAGAGGAGCTGAAGGATGGGAGGAAAAAGGAGTGGGAAAAAACGTGCTGAGGGATCCCCTTCATAATCTGCCAGAAAATCTGATAAATACCTGGCCTGTGCTCAGTTTTCATTGGCCTGATCCTTGGCACGAAGAAGATTAAGGACAGAAAAACCCACTACTCACTCGGGCAACAGTTACTAGGGCACAGCAGATAGTGAAGCCTTTGGGACACACTGAGAAGTAGCTCCTGGCAGAGTCCCTCAATTACACCCACTGCTGTTAGCCTGTTCATGGTGGGGTTTGAGGAAACAACAAATGAGAGATTATAAAGGAATTAAGATTTTGTTAGCCATATGTCCTTCCAGCCATAGGAGCAAGGACCTCCTACCTTAACTGGAGGTCTTCTGGAATCTGAGACTGAGCCGTGTGAGCTTTCTGCTGAGTTTATTTTTGCTGTCCTGGGTTTCCGGCACGCTGGGCTTCTTGTCACTTCCCCTGCACTGGGTTTTCTTTGCATTCTGCTTCCACCATGGGAGCTTTTGCTGAGTTGGGCTTCTGCTGTGTTTGGCCTCCACCTCACAGGGGCTGAGCTGAGGTTGTTTCAGCCAGATTAAATCTGAGTCATGGCACCATAGATGCTGGGGGAATGTGTAAAAATTTGAAGCAATGGATCAGTGTTACACTCCTGTATTATTTCCTCAGATGAACCAGTGTTACAGCCCCATGTAATTTGCTTGGGTGAACCAGCTCTGTTACAGCTCAGTTTTATTTAGAAAGCAAAGGAAAATACATCCTTGAGACGTGATGACGGGCTGACCCAAAAGATGCAAAGAGAATAGAAGCCCCCAGCTCAACTTGGGATCCTCTTTTTATAGTTTTTTTTTTTTTCTTTCTCCTCTCCCTGAGCCTACCTTATGCAAATTGGGCTGACCTGGAGGGCTGTTTGTTTTACCTGAGATCCTCACTCTGGTCCTGAGACCTTTGTTTGTTATATTTTTGCAGGCTTTTCCCTTCTTTGCCTTTTAGCCACCACCATTATGGTCTCCTTTTTCCTATTCTAACTACCTAACAGGTTCATGGACTGTGTTTTATTTTTACCTGTTTATTTCAATATGATTCCAACCTTACACAAAATTTTCAAGGACATTTTTAGAATGTTTATCTGTTTGGAGGTGTCTGATGCTTCTTTATGAATAAATTCAAATTATCCATTTTGGGGGCAGAAGCAACTTTAGCTTATTTATTCTTTTCAAATTGCATTTTATCAGGTGCCATACAAGTTTTATGTGTCCAATTACTGATATGTAAAATTTTCAGGTGGGCTTCCCGTGTTGCTCAGTGGTAAAGAATTCGCCTGCCAATCAGGAGACTCAAGTTCGACCATGGAGAAAGTAATGGCAATCCACTCCAATATTATTGCCTGGGAAATTCCATGGACATAGGAGCCTGGCAGGCTATAGTCCATGTATTTTCAAAGAGTTAGGTATGACATATTGACTAAACAATAACAACAAACTTTACTAGCTGGATAAAAGCTTGTGGCTGTCAATTTTCTCTACTGTAAAATTACTCTTTTCCCTTTGTAATTAACAACTATTTTATTGGAGATTCATAGAGATCACATGAACACTCACTTTTTAAGCTGTGATTCACCAATTTAAGCATTGATTATTTATTCTTTTCATTTATTATTTATTCTTGCTTGAATTAATTGTATTCAAGGAGGTATAATCTATTATGCTACAATGTTCCATATTTGGCCAGTGTGAGGCTCTTTTACCTGACTTCTAGATATGTTACAGAACTGTTCATGCCTGCAAAGCCAAAAGTATTTTTTCTCTGGCCCTCTACAGAAAAGCCTTGGCTAAGTCTACTATTAATCAAAATACAGTTCCCCAGGTACTTGAGATACTACAGTGGAAAACATGTTAAGTCCAATAACACTCCAAATCCTTTCACAAAAAGCCCCTGACTTACAATGGTGCAAAAGCCACATGCATTCAGTAGAAACTATACTCTGAATTTTGAATTTTGATAGTTTGTTAGGGTAGGGATATGCAGTAAAGTCATGTCTTGTGACGCTGGGCAGTGGCAGCTGCTAGCCAGCCATGCCATCATGAGGGTAAACAATAGATGTGCTTATAACCATTCTAAACTCAAACAATCATTCGTTTTTCACTTTCAGTAAATGAGCTATTCTGCATTTTATTATAGCTTTGTCATAGATGACTTCTCCAATTGAAAGTTAAAGTAAGTGTTCTGAGCGTGTTTAAAGTAGGCTATGCTATACTATGATGCTCAGTAGGTTAGGTATATTAGCTGCATTTTCTACTTATGGTTTATTCAGGGTATGCTTGGTTTATAAGGACATAGACCCACTGTGGAGAAGGAAATGACAACCCACTCCAGAGTCTTTGCCTAGGAAGTCCCATGAACAGAGAAGCCTGGGGGCTACAGTCCATGGGGTCACAAAGAGTCAGACAAGATTTAGTGAAGTGAAAGTTGCTCAAACGTGTCTGACTCTTATGACCCCATGAACTATACAGTTGACTTAACAAAAACAATAATCCATTGTAAACTGAAGATCGGCAGTGTTAATGCCCACTTCCTCTTTGTATATAGTTGGAGTCAGTAGCTTAGCAACTTGGTAGATTGCCAATATTTGCATACCTCACCCATAAATAAAAGGCATACATGTAGAAGAAATAATTTAAAATGTTATAGAGGGCTTAATTGAATAATAAATAGCTATTCATGTAAGTACACGTTAACTTAAATAAATAGATAACTTAGGCATATAATAAATGTTAGTCATTATTTTTAGTTCTAGATTTCCAAAGCTTTCTTTGTTCCCAATTACTTACAAACTGTTTTCTCCTTGTTCCTTACTGATCTTTGAGATTGTAATAAATCAGTTAGTCTATTTTGCATTCAAAGTTTTAATTAATAAAAAATAATTCCTTAGATATTTATGCTTGAACTGGGACTTTAAAATTACAACATTCTAAGAGGCCATGGTGCTCAGTGAGCTGACATTGCAATGGTACAGCTTGCAATTGAAAGTTTTTGTGTTTATTCATCTTAGTGACCAGTGGAATGCATGTAATAACTCTTGTGGACATTTCCTTCAATATAATTATCTGTCATGGCTGTTTTTATGCATCTATAGAAATAGAATGAATAGCATGACACATAGTAGAGTTAAAAGCCTAAGATACTAATATTTGTGGTGATCGTTAACAAACAAAAATAAAGGTGCTTGTGTGAAGGGAAAGGAAATCACTTTTTCACTTTTTTCTGTATATCATAGAGGACAGAAGTCCTAAAACTGAATGATCTGAGCTGGAGCTACACAGTGGTCTAAATTGAGAAGTTTCCATCTCACCACTTGTAGTACACACCATAAATTCTCTATAAGGACATACTTTTCCCACATCACTGAGATCAAACACTTTTATCTTTGGACTGTCATTTTTAAAACCTGAAGTGAAAGACCATTTCTTACATTTTAGTCTTCATAAACTCAGAACTTAGGTATAAGACATTTCAGCCCTGAAGTTCCAAGTGAACTTAGAGTCAAAACATAGTAAACTATATGACTGAAAGTGCTGTTTTATGAGTTTAAAGGCCTTTACTTGCTTTTGATATTATGAAATCATACTTCCTTGGCACATATACTGCAAAGAAAAATATATAGATGTTTTTTGAGCAGATACATAAGTCAAATTATAAAAGCTTGGATCCTCAAACCAAGAAATTGTGAAACTGTTTAATCCACACCACTAATTTTACTATATATATTGAATAATTGCATTATCCAGCTTAAAATTTTACTGTTGGACTATTGTCCCAAAAGTCATAACATAATTGCATTTTGAAAAACTTTTAATAGCTATAATTTGAAATATGAAATTTTCAAGAAAATAGATAACTTTAAAACTTAATACACCACAATGCCACTGCATCTTTCAAAATTTTACCATTATTTTCAATTAAAAGTAACTATTATAAAAATAATTCTATTAGTGTAGTTGTATTATACAGAGTAGAGCTTCCCAGGTGGTGCAGTGGTTAAAAATCCTTTTGTCAAAGAGGAGATGCAGGAGATATGCATTCTATTTCTGAGTGAGGAAGATCCTCTGGAGTAGGAAACGGCAACCCACTCCGTTATTCTTGCCTGGAAAATTCCATGGACAGAGGCACCTAGTGGACTATAGTCTATGGGGTAGCAAAGAGTCAGACACAATGGAGTGACTGAGCATGCACACATTATACAGAGTGTTTTCCAGACAAAGCAAATCATAACTGCTCAAGGTATAAGGAACATTTTTGTAATTTACTACATCCCAATGTAAGAAAAGAATAACTGGAAACACAGAAAACTAGATGTTCTCTGTATTTTAGATTTAAAAATGTAATTAAACAGTTTAAAATATACAATTTGAAACATGTTCATAGATAGAAGAGATTTTCTCAGATCTTTTGTTACTTTGATTCCTCAAAGTAAGACCCTGATTTTCCAGTCTTAGCTTGGCCATGTCCTAGTTAAGGTAGTGTGACTAACTTAAATGATATCAACGAATTTTAGTCTTCCTGTTAGCAAAATTGTCCTATGTCTGGGGCTCAACTTTGGGTCATTTTGATAGGAGTTAGAAACTTTGTGGAGTATCTCTGGACATATGGGAGCATTTCTGATACATGTTGAGAAGGGTAGAGAAATCTGTAAATTACTGTTGAGAGGAGAACCTTGGACTTGTATTGTTATGTGAGCCATACTTCCTTCCTATCATTTAAGCTATGGGAGCAGAGAAATATAAAACCTCTAATAATAGTTGTAATGACATATAATGGAACTTCATAGATTGTGTAACTCATTTCTTCTTAAGTGAAAAAAGCATCTCAAAGCCTTTATATTATTTAATACAAATTGAAATTCAGAGAGAGAGAGAGTATAAAGAGTATGAAATGTTTAAAAATCCATCATGAATGAATTAGTAGCAAAGAACTCCTAGAACATCATGCTCATCCTGAATTTCAGTTCAGTGTGCATTTTAATAAAATATCCCAATTCCTGGCATTATAAACATTTTGAGAAAAACTTCTTTTAAGAGATCTGCATATATCTCTTCCATTATTTTAAGAGATATCATTGCCACTTCAACTAGAGGAAGAAATATCACCCTGGTTGTTTAAAACTTATGTATAAGATAAATAACTAAAAGCACATGCTGCTGCTAAGTCGCTGCAGTCGTATACAACTCTGTGCAACCCCATAGACAGCAGCCCACCAGGCTCCACTGTCTCTGGGATTCTCCAGGCAAGAATATTGGAGTAGGTTGCCATTTCCTTCTCCAATGCATGCATGCATGCTCAGTCACTTCAGTTGTATCCAACTCTGTGAACCCCATAGAAAGCAGCCCACTAGGCTCCTCTGTCCACAAGATTCTCCAGGCAAGAATACTGGAGTGGGTTGCCATTTCCTTCTCAACTAAAAGCATATAGTACCACTTAACCAGTTAGTGTATAATTTATTTTTATTTTCATCGGAAAACCACAGTGGAAAATCAGGAATACAGAAGTATCACTGAATTAATACTGGTATGTAACATCAATAAAATCTAAGATATTTTTTCTTACTGGATATTTTTGGTTTTGGTTAATTATCATGCAGGAAACATAGGTTCAATCATTGGATTGAGAAGATCCCCTGGAGGAGAGAATGGAAACCCACTCCAGAATTCTTACCTGGAGAATCCCATGGACAGAGGAGCCTGGCCAGCTATAGTCCAAAGGGTCACAAAGAATCTGACATGATTGAGCACACACACAACTCATGTAGCACTTATTTTACATAAGAGTCATATAATTTTTACACAAATGTTATTGTAAACCATAAAAAGATCATTTAGGCAACAATGACAACACCCTTATCTTTCACCTAAGAGGGTCACACAGTTAGTACTCTAGCACTTTCAGTTATGATGATCATGCTGAGATGGAAATATCAAAAGATTCTTCAGTTTATTCAGAAATCAACGTATTTCCTTGAAAGGTGTATATATTGCTTCTCATCCTTCTTAGATATAGATTTTTTTGATTCACTAATATAGCTAGAATTTCTCCTCCAAAATAAGCTCTAATAGTCTTCCTAAAATGAATTCCTGGAAAGACATCTACACACAGTGATGTTTTTGTAAGATTTCACATGTCAAGACATCTTAATATATCACTATTTAGATGATATGTACTTATATTTCTTTTAAAAATCTTCTGTGAGTATAAAATTACTTTTCAATTTTTTGAGATCTTATCTACTATGAATTCTCTCTACTACAACATTTATTTGAACTTTAAATATTTCTGTCCATAAGCAAAAATTTTAAAAATATCAAAGAAAAGTTTTAAAGTAATTGCAAAAAACATGAATGATTTCTTCTTTCAGCTTACTGAGCTCGTCCTTCCTTAATGGAAAAATTCTGAACTTAACCAGGTACTATAAAGAAGTAAAAGGAATAAATTTTTTAACTTAAATATTACTTTGCAAGTGTCATTTTTTCCCCTCAGGGAAAAATGTTTTTATAGTAAAAATTAAACAGAAATAGACTTTAGGATTTTTTCTAGAGAATCTTGTTATATATTTGTAGAACAGAGTATGTATTGAAGAATAATACATGCTTCCTTGTAGATTCATTTCAAATAGGTTAATCATTTAGAGTCAGTCATAGGTAAATAAACAATCAACATGATTTATAAGAGGCCTCTTTTCCTAGGATGCCTAGTTATCTCTAACTTGCAATAAGTATAATAAATGAAACAATACATTAAAATCTACTGATAAGTGACTTGGTAGTTTTGAACATTTTAAAGACTTGAACAAAGTAGTAGAACTAGTTTGGAGCTTTCCATGGTATTATTTATTTGCTGAAGTTGGTTCTGGATGATTATTTTGAAATGTGTGATTCATTTGAATACTTATGCTAAGCATACATCGCTATTTAACAAATGAAAAAGCCTACTAAAAGTTTATGTGTTTCTCCTCTTCTCCATTTCACCCATCCTTTATTCTCCAACAGTCATCTGAATTTCAGACTTCACAGGTCTCTCTCTCTCTAAACTCACCAGAGCTCACTTTGTCCCTGTGACTGCCTAAGTGGTGGTTCATCAACTTCCTGAAACATGCCTGAATCACCACTCCCTGTTGCCTTTGTCTTTACTGCTAGCTCTGCTTCTGTGCCCTTACTTGTCATCTCTGTCCACCTTTGCATGGATGGCTCCTTCTTGGCACTTCAGTTTCATCTTATATATTATAAATTGAAAGAATATTTTCATGAGCCTCTCCTGGCAGTTTCATAGTTAAGAGTCCATGATTTCAATGTAGGGGAGGGAATAAACTTTCTTGTCCATCTAAGCAAATAGCTATCCAATCACTTCTTTAAGAGCCAATAGCCTGATGTATTTCTGCTTAGTTCAGACATTGTGTTGTTTACTTTTTCTTAAACTCTTCCACTAGGAAGACCCATGAGAATAAAGGCATCATTTGACAGGCTGAATGCTATTCTCCAGTATGTACAAAACCAACTGGCACTTGAGAGGGTTCATTCAAAGTTGAAAGAATGTTTGTTGAAAGAATGAAAGTTGGGGAAAAAAAATGAATGAATGGAAATGGTTTGCCTGTCACAACGCAGATATAAAAATATAATCATAACTGTTAATAAGAATATTGAGTAAAACACGTCCTTTAGGTAAAATATAAACTGGAAGAAGCTGCTTGAAGAGCATTCTTTAACACCTACCAAAACAAAGTATGTCTCTTTCCTGATGGCTCAGCAGGTAAATAATCCACTTGCAATGCAGGAGACTCAAGACATGCAGGTTTGATCCCTGGACCAGGAAGCTCCTCTGAAGGAGGAAAATGACATATTATTGCCTTAAAAACTCCATGAACAGAGGAGCCTGGTAGGCTACAGTCTGTGGTGTCACAAAGATTCAGAGATGACTGAACAAGTCATGCATATGCAAAACAAAACATGCAATTATATTTGTGCCTTGTAGTGCATCTATGGAAAACACTTTAAAGAAGACATTTGTTTTTCCTTCTTATATTACTAACAAAAATGTATAGAAAATAATATAGCCATTAATGAGAAGCCATGATTCAACATAGTTTAGCACTTCTTTAGTTAAGACACAATTCTGGCTTGTGGGCTATATATATCAGGGAATCAAAGTTCCTGCCTTTATGATGTGAAATGAAAATATTTCCTGCCATATTAATGAAGAAAAAATATTACAACCATCAGCAATTTCTGGGCTCCAAATGTAAATGAGGGTTCCCAAATCTGTGATCCAGCAGATGCTGCCACCCTCCATGGTGATTGCTGAGGAGTTGGAGGAATGGGGAAAGCAAAGTGAACAAAGAAATAGGATTGGCCCCAGAAAGCTGAGGTGCATATGAGAGGAATGAATTTAGAGAGTCCAGAGGCTTGCATCTTCCCAACATATACTGTTAACTTCCTTAACTTGATACATGATTTTTGATGTTCAGACTGCCTACTCCTTTTGTTGCAAACTTGTATGTAGCCTGACTTCCCCTCTTGCTTCCTTTGAGCAGTTTTCTCAGAGCTACTGAGACGTTGTTTCCTGGGCTCAGAGTCCTAAAAGTTCCAATCAAATAAAATAATTCTCTACTTTCCGGTTGTGACAATCTATTTTCGTTGAAACTTTGGCTACAACAAGGGACCCAGAACAGATTTTTCTCCTCTGCCTAAACTCTACCAGAAACCATAGCCATGGTACCAGCAGAGGCCCCTTGTGCCCACCCACTTCCTCAGGATGGATTTGAGTAAATCTCTCCTGGTCCACAGATCTCCCATACTGGCTGCTGCTGCTGCTGCTGCTAAGTCGTTTCAGTCGTCTCCGACTCTGTGCGATCCCATGGACAGCAGCCCACTGGGCTCCTCTGTCCACGGAATTTTCTAGGCAAGAATACTGGAGTGGGTTGCCATTTCCTTCTCCATACTGGTTGAGATCCTGAATTTTTATTTGGTGGAATATAGCAGGTACCTCCAGGATTCTTGCCTACAGAATCCCAGGGATGGGGGAACCTGGTGGGCTGCCGTCTATGGCGTCGCACAGAGTCAGACACGACTGAAGCGACTTAGCAGCAGCAGCAGGTACCAAACCCCTCAGTAAGCTCCTGGGGGTGGTGGGGGCAGCGCAATAGGAAGACACCAGGAAGTACCCACCAGTGTGGGGCTCAGTCGGAAGATACCAAGGGAATTCCCACCTGGTTGAAAGACTGAGAGAGAGGGAGTCCATTAAAGACATCCAGGAATTGGTTGAAACATATCAAGAAAATTCGGAAACAATGGAAAGGCACTGGTAGGGACAGGCTCGGTTTTAGTAATACCTGGGGCTCAGTTGAAAGACATACAGGTGGCTCTGGTGTAGAAAGACACAAGGAACAGAGCTCATATTTGCAATTACCTAGTTAACTGGAGAAATTAAGTCTTGCCCTAATTATTGAGGGGGCTCTTTAAAACACACACAGTTAAAAATTAAAAGCTGGCTTAGTAAAGCCTTTAGCAAGGACTTTTATGGGGAAACTCAGATTTCTTTGTGTCTTTGATTTGTAAACATCCTATCTGATCTTCCTAGGTTGTTCTATTGTATGTTTGTGTTAGGCCTGTAAGAGGTCCTTTTGTGTTCTTAATCACTTGCATCTCTGTGGAGATATAATTTATTGGTGGGCAAATAATGCATCCTTTGAAAATTAGAGAAACTAACTAACAAATTATTTCGGAGAAGGCAATGGCACCCCACTCCAGTACTCTTGCCTGGCAAATCCCATGGACGGAGGAACCTGGTAGGCTGCAGTCCATGGGGTCTCGAAGAGTCGGACACGACTGAGCGACTTCACTTTCACGCATTGGAGAAGGAAATGGCAACCCACTTCAGTGTTCTTGCCTGGAGAATCCCAGGGATGGGGGAGTCTGGTGGGCTGCTATCTATAGGGTCTCACAGAGTCGGACATGACTGAAGCAACTTAGTAGCAGCAGCAACAAATTATTAAATATAGAGTGCTCTCGTTGTAAACAACTGTTTTGTTGCTACCTATAAAACAAAAGTCAAATTAACCTAAGAATTTATTTATTTATTTTTTAATGAAAAAAACTGGTTTAGGAAGCTATTTTCAGACCTTCTTCTCAGTGGGCCTTGTTATTGTTCAGTCACCAAGTCCTGTCCCTCTCTTGGTGACCCTATGAACTGCAGCATGCCAGGCTTCCATGTCCCTCACCAACCTCCCCGAGTTTGCCCAAATTCATGTCCATCGAATTAGTGATGCCATCCAACCATCTCTTCTTTGTTGTCCTCTTCTTCTGCCTTCAATCTTTCCTAGCAGGAAACCTAACCCCCTACTGTTCTCCAACATTAAAAGCTAAACAAGTCGGTTCTATTTACCCCAGTTTTAATTTATATATTTTAGGGGCTAGAAAACTTTACACAGAGATATCTGACTAGTTATTTTGGGACAGTTACGCTGAAGGGCCTGACTTCCTCAGCTCTACCTGACTCTGGGGATCCCAGAGCCTTTTATATAAAAGTAAAATAGGGAACAAAAAGAAAAAAAAAATCTAAACTCTCCCCTAAGACGAAAGCTTGTTGACTGGATACTTATTAGAGCTAAAGTTAAAGGTGGTGGAATCTAGATAAAGGTATATAAATTGTATATTTAAATAGGCTTTGTATAAGGTGGTTACAGCTTTTATTTAACTATATTGTGGGAAAAACAAGGCATTCAGACTGCAACAAAGGAAATATTAACTAAACATACTGAAGAAACCAATAGTTACCTGACTCATACAAAATAAGTAAACTGGGAACTAATAATATGCAAGGATTAATAAAAGAAAAAGTGATTTTACTTTGGCTTAATTTATAAACTCAGAAAGTTCTTTGCTAAATGCCTTACACAAAGCTTTGAAGATGTGATAAATTCACTCTAAAGTTATAAAACATAGAACTTTATAAATCACATTTCAGTTTGATAAAAATCTTGCCTCTGATTTTAGTAACTTTAGGCCAAAAAAAAGAAATTCTGAAAAAACTAAACAGCTGCAAATGTTTAAACCAGAATATGAATACAGACTGCAAGGACCTAGACTAAACCCAATTAAGCAGGCAAGACCAAGGGGAAAAAGAAAGTGGCAGTTTTAAATCTAAATTGCTGAGAATGTTCCTACAGCCAAACCTTATAGAGAATAAGCCTTAATCATCTCGGCAAGCAACATTAAGGTATTCTAACTGCTAATTTTGTTTATGTCTGTGTACACATTATACATTTGAGAACTCTGCTTCTAAAGGTATTATTAGAATTGGATTTATAAAGAACTCTATTTAATTTTGCTACTGAGTCCAAGTTTGCTCTGCTCACTGAACAATAGGCCAATGAATCTGAGAGATGAGGTGTTGAGTCAAGGAAAATACTTTGATCAGGGAGCCAGCAGACCAGGAAGATGGCAGGCTAGCACCTCAAAATAACCATTTTTTGGGGGGTCTGGAGGCCCAGTTCTTTTATAGATTAGAGATAAGGGGAGGTGAGGAAGCAAAGGAAAAAGGCGATTAATCTTGCAATCATCTCCTGCAAGGACAAGCTTCAGGCAGGGGATATGTTAATTTCTTCCTTCCTGCCATCCACGGGGGGACAGGGTTCTGAACAAAGACAGTTTAGTTTAACAGTCAGGTAAAGGGGCAGGATTCTCTCAGGCAAACCATTCTGTATGATAATAATAAAAAAGCAACAAAAAGGAAATCAAAGAAACAGTTCCAATGTGGAGTTAGAATTGGCTTCCTCCCTGCAACAATTTTAATAAAAAGTGCTCACATTTAAAGAAAACTGACCAAGATGACTTTCAGGTTCTCATAAACTGGGAAATATTCAATATTATGTTGACACCTGATATTAATGTTTAATTTTGTAGATCTAAATTAGTATACATGTCATTAAGTGTTATTAAAATAAGGTATACTTTATTATACCTAGGTTAATAAATAAGAGTTTACTAATCTCTTGCAAGAAAATAACTCTAAATGATAAAACTTTAAGTATCTGCCTGGAATGCAGGAGACCTGGGTTTGATCCCTGCATCAGGAAGATCCCCTGGAGAAGGAAAGGGCAACCCACTCCAGTACTCTTCCCTGGAGAATCCCATGGAGGGAGGAGCCTGGTCGGCTACAGTCCATGGGGTCGCAAAGACAGGACTGATTGACTTCACTTTCACTTTTCTTTCTAAGGTAAATGTAAATGAGATAAGGACTTTAAGTAAAAGGTTTAAGGTAAACATATCAATAACCTCACATATGCAGATGACACCACCATTATGGCAGAAAGTGAAGAGGAACTAAAAAACCTCTTGATGAAAGTGAAAGTGGAGAATGAAAAACTTGGCTTAAAGCTCAACATTCAGAAAACTAAGATCATGGCATCTGGTCCCATCACTTCATGGCAAATAGATGGGGAAACAGTGGAAACAGTGTCACACTTTATTTTGGGGGCTCCAAAATCACTGCAGATGGTGATTGCAGCCAAGAAATTAAAAGACGCTTACTCCTTGGAAGAAAGTTATGACCAACCTAGGTAGCATATTCAAAAGCAGAGACATTACTTTGCTGACTAAGGTCCGTCTAGTCAAGGCTATGGTTTTTCCAGTGGTCATGTATGGATGTGAGAGTTGGACTGTAAAGAAGGCTGAGTGCCAAAGAATTGATGCTTTTGAACTGTGGTGTTGGAGAAGACTCTTGAGAGTGCCTTGGACTGCAAGGTGATCCAACCAGTCCATTCTGAAGGTGATCAGCCCTGGGATTTCTTTGGAAGGAATGATGCTAAAGCTGAAACTCCAGTACTTTGGCCACCTCATGCAAAGAGTTGACTCACTGGAAAAGACTCTGATGTTGGAAGGGATTGGGGGCAGGAGGAGAAGGGGATGACAGAGGATGAGATAGCTGGATGGCATCACAGACTTGATGGATGTGAGTCTGAGTGACCTCCGGGAGTTGGTAATGGACAGGGAGGCCTGGTGTGCTGCGATTCATGGGGTCGCAAAGAGTCAGACACGACTGAGTGACTGAACTGAACTGAACTGAGATATAAATTACTAAATTAAATAATTAAAAATATTTGAGAATATTAATGAAAATATTTGGTATCATCTAAGATGTTCTCTGTGAGAAAACAAAAGTTTTAAAAAATTATCACTGATGTTTAAGCTCACTAATTTATAAAATGCCAATGTAAAGACAGTGCATATTCCTTCTTCTTAGTTTTACTAAATTGAAGATTTAAGAGTTGAGGATTCTAATTCAAACATGTAATTAAAGCCATTAAAAATAATACAGTAACTTTTCAAAATACAGTAGGAAATTAAATGCATGTTTGCAAGGAAGAAGATATGAGAAATTAAATTACATTTTAGTGACAAAAATAAGCTAGTTAATTTTATTTAGATGATAAATGAAAGGCAAGCTGGATACAAAAAGTGGTGAGAGACTATGAAGAGGAACCCTGAGGAAGAAGTTTTATGCATAGTCAATATAAACTAAATTTAGATTTAAGTTAACTTAGTAAATGGACTTTGTTAAGTGAGCTAATGCAAGACTGGAAATTTTATTTCTGTCAGTTATAAGTACTCCTTTTGATAATAGATTGTGTGGGTTTCTGTTCCCTTAAATGATCTATGTTTACTTTCTTTGTGACTTTGGTTAAGTGACTAGGTATTGTTTCAATGACCTATGAGCCTGTGTTTTAAAATCTTTTTGATATTTCCAACAAACTTCCCAAATATCAAAATATAGCTAAGCTTTTTAGTCTCCAGCTGACTCTGAGATGGATGCTTTGAAGATACATCTCTCTGGAAACTCAGAGATAAATGTTAAACTAAACTTATTTGGTATTTTTGATTCAAAAATATTGTCCAGTAATTGAAAGTAAACTTTAGGTTGTAATATATAGGTGCTACTGCTAAGTCACTTCAGTCGTGTCCGACTCTGTGCGACCCCATAGACGGCAGCCCATCAGGCTCCCCTGTGCCTGGGATTCTCCAGGCAACAACAGTGGAGTGGGTTGCCATTTCCTTCTCTAATCCATGAAAGTGAAAAGTGAAAGTGAAGTCACTCAGTCATGTCTGACCCTCAGCGACCCAATGGATTGCAGCCTTGCAGGCTCCCCCATCCATGGGATTTTCCAGGCAAGAGTACTGGAGTGGGGTGCCATTGCCTCCTCCGAATATATAGATAAATATCATTAATACAGATATTCCAAAATTTATTTGGAATCCCTAACACCTGACATGTGCTGATATAATATTAGCAGTCAAAATTCTAGTGATTATACTAAAATGTTATATATTGCAGAAATATCCAAGTTTCCTAACTGCATTATATTCAAATCCTTAACCTTGAAGAAGGACCATGGCACAATTGGTAAGGAAGCTTCTTTTACAAAGAGTGATTCCCATATGGTGACTTCCCTCTGAACTACATGGTTACAGAGGGACCCATTTTACTGGACAAATTGTTAAAGAAACTTGTAAAATTTGGCTGATTATGCAGCATTTCCATTACACCTGTCATCCTCAGTCTTCTGGGTTAGTGGAAAGGACAAATGGAACAGTTAGAACTCAGTTGGCTAAAATTATGCCTGCTTATTCCTTCTCTTGGCCTAAAGCCCTTCCATTGGTTTTCCTCAACCTCATAGCCACTCCTTTGGCAAACATCATTTGTCTTCCTTTGAGATTATTACAGGGGGACCAATGAGGTTGGATGAAAGACTGTATGATACTATACTACTTAAGGGAGATATATCATATTATTGCAAGGGTTTAATCAAATTATTGATGTCATTTTAAACTTTTTTCTGAAGCTTATTACACAAATGTATCATCAAATTAAGATCAGATGTCCCATGACTTACAACCACGAGATTATGTATATTGAAAAAGACATCATTTAAAGGACTTCCTCCAAGCTAAATGGAAGGGCTCTTATCAGGTTTTTGTAACTAGTTCATGTGCAGCAAAACTGAAGGAAATTGACTCATGGATTCATATTCCCCACCTAAAAAGGGCTTCTGCATCAGACTGGTCTGTAGAGAGTACTGCTGACATCAAACTCACCTTTAAGCAACTCTCAGATAATAAGGAAACACCAACGTAGGGATGGGAAAAAGATGACATCAGGGGTAGATAGCTGTCCCAAGATATTGGACCAGACCTGTATAATTGGTCATGTTTTCATCTTAGTTTCTTGGACACATGAGTCAATGTTTTTCTATCATGGGCACTATCTTATGCAAATTTTAGAAATCAATCAAAATATTGGGCTTGTGGCTAATTACTTCCATCCAGTACTTCTGGTTTACCTTGATGGGTTTCTTCCCTCCAAGGCTCTGACTGGATGGCTCTTAGAACATATATTTTGGAAAAAAAGGAATTACAGCTCTATCTGGGCTATTATTGATATCACTAGATGGCACCCTCTTACTTGGTCAATCAAACATACTTATTCTGACCCTGGCCATAAATATGAAGTGCCCCTTAAGATTACTCAAGCTCAGTAAGAGCAACAGGCTAAATTCCAGTCCAGATGAATAAATAAATAAATAAACTCTAGAATATTAAGAGGGATGCATCCTCAGTTATGGGATGGATTTATCTGACTAGCACCAGACTATGATCTTCTAAGCTTAAAGTCCCAACCCCCTGCCACCCCCAAGCTGGGAACAATTAAACCATACCAAAGAAAACCAACCTAATAGCACTAGAAAATTAGTCTGGGTGTCTTATGAAAACTGCTAAAATATGATTTCTCTTAAAGACAGTGATTTATATGGAACAGATTGGGTCAGAAGACCAGAAATAAGCTGACTGGCACCTATCAGGACTCAATGGCTTTGTAGGTCCGATCTTTGACCCTGACTTCCACCAGGCCAGCTAGAAGGTATACTTTAGTATTCCCTTGGGTTCAAGGCCACTGACATATAAATTTAGTTGTGACTCCAGCAAATTTACCATCAATACGAATCCAATAAGC
Source organism: Oryx dammah (assembly GCF_014754425.2). Lineage (NCBI taxonomy): Eukaryota > Metazoa > Chordata > Mammalia > Artiodactyla > Bovidae > Oryx > Oryx dammah. The sequence goes on along the minus strand of NW_024070196.1, from coordinate 37,569,607 downwards.
CAAGAGCTCTGTATTTCCCTGATATGGTCATTTAGCAATTATTTTTGTGCCTTCAATAGGATTGGAAAATGTTGTTTTTCACAATGAAGCCTTAGCAAAACTCACTCAAATAACATTAAATGATAGCAACCAAGCTATTTGCCTACTAAATTCTGGGGTCTCTATGATGAGAAAAGGGGTCTTACAAAATCATATGGCCCTTAATATTCTTATAACGTCTCAAGGGGGCATGTGTGCTAGCATTCAAACTGAACATTGTGTTTACACATAAGATGAATTGTCTAATGGCTGATGTTTTATAACAATGGTTTGGTTCTAAAAGCTCATGGCTTAAATCCCTGTTTGTAACTTTAATCACATTATTAGCTATATGACTTGTAATCTGTTTATTTTATAAGATTGTTGTCTTTTGTATTATACAATGTATAACCAAGAATACATCATATTAATAACATAGAATAATTATAATAGTGATTCTAGGTATGGGAAGAGGCAACAAAAGACATATCTCTTCAATCCTATTAGGTTAGAAGATAGAGGATCCAGAGAATCTTTTGTTATTTATCAATGGGTCTAATATGGAAGTTAACACATGGAGTGACATATCAGTGAGGACCTTCACCTGATCTGGGATAAGCCTCTCAGCTCCATGTGACAAAAATAATAATGATAATAGTCATGTTAGGTAGTTAGAATAGGAAAAACGTGTCCAGAATGGTCGTGGCAAAAAGACAAAGAAGGGAAAATAGAACAAAGGAGGGTCTGAGGACCGGAGTGAGGACCTTAGCTAAAACAAACAGCACTCCTGCCTAGCCCAATTTACATAGGGCAGGCCCAGGGGGAGGATTAAAAACATAAAAAAAAAGAGCCAAAATTGGGCTGGGGGCCTCTCTTCTCTTCACATCTTTGGGGTCAGCATGCCCTCACACCTAGAGGATGTGTTTTCTTTTACTTTCTAAATAAAACTGAGCTGTAACACAGAGCAGGAACAGGGGTTCATTCAAGGGCTGTAACATTGGTCTGTCACTTCGAATTTTTGTTGTGATGAGACAGAACAAAGGAAATTACACACTCCCCCAAAAGTTTTATAATGTTTTATGAGTAAATTTAATGTGCTGAAAATAAAAATTTCCAAAAAATTACAAAAGTTGTGGAAAAAATAATTTTTCCCCCTTAAATTTGAGATCTTTCAATATTCTGTAGGAAAACTTTATGAATACAAAGCTACTATTAGGTAGCGAAGAGGAACTAAAGAGCCTCTTGATGTAAGTGAAAGGGGAGAGTGAAAAATCAGGCTCAAAACTCAACATTCAAAAAACTTAGATCATGGCCTTCAGTCCCATCACTTCATGGTAAACAGATTGGGAAACAATAGAAACAGTGACAGATTTTATTTTCTTGGGCTCCAAAATTGCTGCAGACGATGACTGCAGCCATGAAATCATAAGATGCCTGCTCCTTGGAAGAAAAGCTGTGACCTACCTAAACAGCGTATTAAAAAGCAGAGATATTACGTTGCCAACAAAGGTACCTATAGTCAAAGCCATAGTTTTTCCCGTAGTCATGTATGGATATGAGTGTTGGACCATAAAGAAAGCTGAGTGCCAAGGAACTGAAGCTTTTGAACTATGGTGTTGTAGAAGACTCTTAAGAGTCCCTTGAACTGCAAGGAGATCCAACCAGTCCATTCTAAAGGAAACCAACCCTGAGTATTCATTGGAAGGACTAATAGTGAGGCTGAAGCTCCAATACTTTGGCCACATGATGCAAAAGGATGGACTCACTAGAAGAGACCCTGATGCTGGGAAAGATTGAAGGCAGGAGGAGAAGGGGATGACAGAGGGTGATATGGTTGGATAGCATCACTGACTTGATGGACATGAGTTTGAAGCAAGCTCCAGGAGTTGGTGATGGACAGGGATAATTGCTGTCCATGGGTTGCAAAGTGTCAGACACAACTGAATAACTTAACTGAACTGAACTGATTAGGTAGTTCTAGGTAAAAATATTCAAACTGAAATGGTAAAGGAAGTGATGTCACTCAGTCATGTCTGACTCTTTGTGACCCCATAGACTGTAGCCTACCAGGTTCCAACATCCAAGGGATTTTTTCAGGCAAGAGTACTGAAGTGGATTGCCAGTTCCTTCTCCAGGGGATCTTCCCAACCAAGGGATTCAACCCAGGGATCGAACCTGGGTCTCCTGCATTGAAGGCAGACACTTTACCATCCAAGCCACCAGGGAAGTATCTGCTATTATTGCATAACCAGGACACTGGAAAAGAGATTGTTACAAATTTAAGTGCTTCAGGCACCTTCAGCCCTCTAACCAGCCTTTCAACATTCTCCCAATTCTCACTGATGGGGCTCTGAGGAACGACAGAGACTCTTTCTAATCTTCTCTCTTAACTTATGTGGAGAATATTTCTCTAGATTAAGGACAGATTTCTTCCAGTCCTAACTGACCTCAGAGCCACAGTCTCAGTGCTTAAGGATTAAAAAAAAAAAAAAAAAAGACTCCTCACAGGACTATGAAGACTAAGATACTAGACTGAGACCACTTTCAATTCAGTACAGAGTACCAAGAGACAGGGGACTCTGAAGAAACAGAAATTAAAGAATTCTGAACACTCTGGATATAAAATAAAGTCACCTTGAATTACTTCTGCTAACTGGGCTTTGCCAACATGACACATTTCTAAGCTTCGTAAAAGATGGCAGCTATGATTCATCCACATAAGTTGAACCACCCCACAGATATCGTATATGCCTAGTACAAAATTAGCATGTTGCTGAGACATTTATTGAAATAAGTTTAAACTCAGAAGTTTTGTATTCCTGACAACTTCTAGCCAGTGACTGTCCTGCTAATGAGCCTGAAAAGTTTCTCTTTCTCTGATACTGTTGCATTTCTGCTCTGATCTTTTGTAATATTTATAGATATTTTAGTAACATTATTTCATCTGGGATGGCTGCTTAAGGAGCAGATGATTAAGTGGTAGGGCATTTTCCTAAAATATAAACATATTAGAAAGGCATAATATTTATCTTTCCTTTCCTTATTTTTGATCTCTATAAATTGAGATATACCAGAGCTGCCACATTTGACCAATTCTATTGTTCTAAGATCAAATAGTTACAGTGCCTTTGTTAGTCACTTAAGCCTTGACCAGAGAACTGGGGAGGGTGATTCTTTAGACATTATTATAACTCAAGAACTCTATAATTTGAACTTTATCTCAAAACAGCAAGATAAGTTGGTTTTGAATTTTAATTTCTTTCAAGAGGGCAGAATAGTATAATTTATTTTGGTTAAGCAATGTAGCTTGTGAAAGAACCAAATTCTTTTTTTTTTTTTTTTGTTAGAACCAAATTCTTGATCTATGGCCTTCATTCAAACTTAGGACCCACTATTTGCTAGTTGTGTAGTCTTTGGATAACGCATTGAAGCATTAGTTGGTCAGTTGTGTCTGACTCTTTGCAACCCCATGAACTGCAGCCCACCAGTATTCTTTATTCAATGCAAAGAAATAGAGGACAAAAATAGAATAGGAAAGACTGGAGATATCTTCAAGAAAACTAGAGACACCAAGGGAACATTTCATGCAAAGATGGACACAATAAAGGACAGAAATGGTATGGACCTAACAGAAGCAGAAGATATTATGAAGAGGTGGCAAGAATACACAGAAAAACTGTACAAATAAGATCTTCATGAAACTCAGATAACTGCAATGGTATAATCACTTACCTAGAGCCAGGCATTCTGGAATGTGAAGTCAAGTGGGCCTTAGGAGGTATCACTACAAACAAAGCTAGTGGAGTTGATGGAATTCCAGTTGAGCTGTTTCAAATCCTGAAAGATGATGCTGTGAAAGTGCTGCACTCAATATGCCAGCAAATTTGGAAAACTCAGAAGTGGCCACAGGACTGGCAAAGGTCTGTTTTGATTCCAATACCAAAGAAAGCCAATTCCAAAGAATGCTCAAACTACTGCACAATTTCATTCATCTACATGCTAGTAAAGGAATGCTCAAAATTCTCCAAGCCAGGCTTCAACAGTACGTGAACCATGAACTTCCAGACGTTCAAGCTAGATTTAGAAAAGACAGAGGAACCAGAGATCAATTTGCCAATATCTGCTGGATCATTAAAAAAGCAAGAGAGTTCCAGAAAAACATCTATTTCTGTTTTATTGACTAAGCCAAAGCCTTTGACTGTGTGGATGACAACAAACTGTGGAAAATTCTGAAAGAGATGGGAATACCAGACCACCTGACCTGCCTCTTGAGAAACCTATATGCAGGTCAGGAAACAACAGTTAGAACTGGACATGGAGTAAAGTTGCAGGATATAAAATCAACACACAGAAATCCCTTGCATTTCTATACACTAATAATGAGAAAGTAGAAAAAGAAATTAAGGAAACAATTCCATTCACCATTGCAATGAAAAGAATAACATACTTAGGAATATATCTACCTAAAGAAACTAAAGACCTATATATAGAAAACTATAAAATACTGATGAAAAAAATCAAAGAGGACACTAATAGATGGAGAAATATACCATGTACATGGATTGGAAGAATTAACATAGTGAAAATGAGTATACTACCCAAAGCAATCTACAGATTCAATGCAATCCCTATCAAGCTACAAGCGGTATTTTTCACAGAACTAGAACAAATAATTTCAAGATTTGTGTGGAAATACAAAAACCTCGAATAGCCAAAGCAATCTTCAGAAAGAAGAATGGAACTGGAAGAATCAACTTGCCTGACTTCAGGCTCTACTACAAAGCCACAGTCATCAAGACAGTATGGTACTGGCACAAAGACAGAAATATAGATCAATGGAACAAAATAGAAAGCCCAGAGATAAATCCACACACCTATGGACACCTTATCTTTGACAAAGGAGGCAAGAATATACAATGGAGTAAAGACAATCTCTTTAACAAGTGGTGCTGGGAAAACTGGTCAACCACTTGTAAAAGAATGAAACTAGATCACTTTCTAACACCACACACAAAAATAAACTCAAAATGGATTAAAGATCTAAACGTAAGACCAGAAACTATAAAACTGGAGGAGAACATAGGCAAAACACTCTCCGACATAAATCACAGCTGGATCCTCTATGATCCACTTCCCATAATACTGGAAATAAAAGCAAAAATAAACAAATGGGATCTAATTAAAATTAAAAGCTTCTGCACAACAAAGGAAACTATAAGTAAGGTGAAAAGACAGCCTTCTGAATGGGAGAAAATAATATCAAATGAAGCAACTGTCAAATAACTAATTCAAAAATATACAAGCAACATATGCAGCTTAATTCCAGAAAAATAAATGACCCAATCAAAAAATGGGCAAAGAACTAAATAGGCATTTCTCCAAAGAAGACATACGGATGGCTAACAAACACATGAAAAGATGCTCAACATCACTCATTATCAGAGAAATGCAAATCAAGACCACAATGAGGTACTATTTCACACCAGTCAGAATGGCTGTGATCCAAAAGTCTGCAAGCAATAAATACTGGAGAGGGTGTGGAGAAAAGGGAACCCTCTTACACTGTTGGTGGGAATGCAAACTAGTACAGCCACTATGGAGAACAGTGTGGAGATTCCTTAAAAAGCTGGAAATTGAACTGCCTTATGACCCAGCAATCCCACTGCTGGGCATACACACTGAGGAAACCAGAATTGAAAGAGACACATGTACCCCAATGTTCATTGCAGCACTGTTAATAATAGCCACGACATGGAAACAACCTAGATGTCCATCAGCAGATGAATGGATAAGAAAGCTGTGGTACATATACACAATGGAGTATTACTCAGCCATTACAAAGAATACATTTGAATCAGTTCTAATGAGATGGATGAAACTGGAGCTGATGATACAGAGTGAAGTAAGCCAGAAAGAAAAACACCAATATGGTATACTAACACATATATATGGAATTTAGAAAGATGGTAATGATAACCCTGTATGCAAGACAGCAAAAGAGACACAGATGTATAAAACGGACTTTTGGACTCAGAGGGAGAGGGAGAGGGTGGGATGATTAGGAAGAATGGCATTGAAACATGTATACTATCATGTAAGAAATGAATTGCCAGTCTATGTTCGATACAGGATACGGGATGCTTGGGGCTGGTGCACGGGGATGATCCAGAGAGATGATATGGGGTGGGAGGTGGGAGAAGGGTTCAGGATTGGGAACTCATGTACACCCGTGGTGGATTCATGTCAATGTATGCCGAAACCAATACAGAATTGTAAAGTAAAAATAAATAAATAAATAAATAAATTAAAAAAATAAAAATAAATAAATAAAATAAAATAAAATAAAAGACAAACTGTGAACCTGAGAATATTGACTATGATAACCAGCAAGAGTTAGTCTAGTAAAATTATTGTCGTTAAAATGAGGAAAAAATTGAGAATGTGACTTGAAATGGAAATAAAGCTAGATCATCACCAAAAAAAAAAAAAAAAAAAAGGACTGGTTCCAAGTAGGAAAAGGAGTACATGAAGGCTGTATATTGTCACCCTGCTTATTTAACTTGTATACAGACTACATCATGATAAATGCTGTACTACAACAATTAGAACTGGACATGGAACAACAGACTGGTTCCAAATAGGAAAAGGAGTACATCAAGGCTGTATATTGTCACCCTGCTTATTTAACTTCCCTACAGACTACATCATGATAAACGCTGTGCTGGATGAAGCACAAGCTGAAATCAAGATTGCCAGGAGAAATATCAATAACCTCAGATATGCAGATGACACCCCTTATGGCAGAAAGTGAAGGACTAAAGAGCCTCTTAATGAAAATGAATGAGGAGAGTGAAAAAGTTAGCTTAAAACTCAACATTCAGAAAACCAAGATCATGGCATCTGGTCCCATCATTTCATGGTAAATAAGTGGTGAAACAGTGGAAACAGTGACAGAATTCATTTTTTTTTTGGGGGGGGGGCGGGGGGGGGCTCCAAAATCACTGCAGATGATGACAGCAGCCATGAATTTAAAAGATGCTTGTTCCTTGGAAGAAAAGTTATGATCAACCTAGACAGCATATTAAAAAGCAGAGACATGATTTTACCAGTTAAAGTCTGTCTAGTCAAAGCTATGTTTTTTTTCCAGTAGTCACGTATGGATGTGAGAGTTGGACTATGAAGAAAGTTGAGCACCAGAGAACTGATGCTTTTGAACTGCGGTGTTGGAGAAGACTCTTGAGAGTCCCTGGGCTGCAAGGACATCAAACCAGTCAATCTGAAAGGAAATCAATCCTGAATATTCATTGGAAGGACTGATGATGAGGCTGAAACTCCAATACTTTGGCTACCTTATGCAAAGAACTGACTCATTTGAAAAGACCCTGATGCTAGGAAAGATAGAAGGCAGTAGGAGAAGAAGATGACAGAGGATGAGATGGTTGGATGGCATCACCAACTCAATGGACATGAGTTTCAGTAAACCCTGGGAATTGATGATGGACAGGGAGGCCTGGCCTGCTGCAGTACTTGGGGTTCAAAGAGTCAGACATGATTGAGTGACTGAACTGAATAGAACTGAACTTGAAGAGTGCCTTCACGTGTTAAAAATTTTGAAGTTGACATGTGATTACTTTTAGGACTTTGGGGTATTAAATTCTTAGTGGATTTAACATTTATTTTTTTCTGGAATTAACTTAAAAGAGATTTATTAATTCAAGCAGTATCACTTTAAATTCTTCATTCATTATATATTTGAATATATTTAGGTACGAGTTTGAAAGTATGCAAGATATATTAACAAATACAGATTAACAGTGACTTAATCAACTCCCCACTCTCTTGTTATAAAGAATGACACAAGTCTATAAAAAGCTTCTTAATGAAAGTGAAAGAGGAGACTGAAAAAGTTGGTTTAAAGCTCAACATTCAGAAAATGAAGATCATGGCATCTGGTCCCATCACTTCATGGCAAATAGATGGGGAAACAGTGGAAACAGTATCACACTTTATTTTTGGGGGCTCCAGAATCACTGCAGATGATGATTGCAACCATGATATTAAAAGACGCTTACTCCTTGAAAGAAAAGTTATGACCAATCTAGATAGCATATTCAAAAGCAGAGACTTTGCCAACAAAGATCCGTCTAGTCAAGGCTATGGTTTTTCCTGTGGTCATGTGTGGATGTGAGAGTTGGACTGTGAAGAAAGCTGAGGGCTGAAGAATTGATGCTTTTGAATTGTGGTGTCGGAGAAGACTCTTGAGAGTCCCTTGGACTGCAAGGAGATCCAACCAGTCCATTCTGAAGGCGATCAACCCTGGGTGTTCTTTGAAAGGACTGATACTAAAGCTGAAACTCCAATACTTTGGCCACCTCATGCAAAAAGTTGACTCATTGGAAAAGACTCTGATGCTGGGAGGGATTGGGGGCAGGAGGAGAAGGGGACAACAGAGGACGAGATGGCTGGATGGCATCACTGACTCGATGGACATGAGTTTGAGTGAACTCTAGGAGTTGTTGATGGACAGGGAGGCCTGGTGTGCTGTGATTCATGGGGTCGCAAAGAGTCGAACATGACTGAGCGACTGAACTGAACGGAGATGCATATTTTGATTGTAACAGCCAGGAGTGGAAGTGCTACCATCATTTAATGGGCAGATGCCAGAGATGCTTCTATAAATGTTAAGTTCACAGACTAACCCCTTTTCGCTCCAGGAGAGAGACCTATGCCACTCAAAATGTCAATAGTACTGAATTGATACATGCTCTTATATGCAATCCAAAGTAACAGCTTTTTGACATAACTTTTAAGGTAAAGGGAAAATATTCGTTGATAATTGCTGTCAATTAACCAACTGAGAATAAGGATCAGGTTGCAGTATCAATTTTTTCTTTTGTAAAATTATGTTTAAATTTGTTTCTGATATATTAATCTGGATAGAAAACATTGTGTTTTGATAATAGCTTTTTTGTAGACACAGGCCAATGTTTCAAGTTCTCAGTTAATCATACTCACTGCTTGAATGCTTATAGCATTTTGATAATGGCATCTTTACCAAGTCAAACTTGGCTCTCTCACTCATCCCCAGTAAATCTAATCTACTGATACCTGGTTATGGTAAAGGAAAGTGCATCATTTATTGCAGGATACAACAAGGAATCCAGGGCAGCTGGTACTCAAAGCCCCAACTCTCTGATGGGTTTTAGCAGCGCATTTTTAAAGGCCAGGTGAGAGAGGGGTATTCCAGGGCTACTTCTTTAAAGGAATCCTCCTTCTTACGCTCTAGTTGTCACTGTCTCATACAGTGTGGTTCATTGATGATTTTTCAGCTCTTTGAAACTTACCACACACATATTCTGTCATAGTTAATAATGAGGAACTAATATTATTACTATTACATCACAATGTATTATAGTCATAAAGTGTAACTCATTAAATTTCATATTCTAACTTAATTTATTTTTAGTCATAAGCTATTCTCGTTGTTGTTGTTCAGTCACTCAGTTGTGTCTGACTCTTTCTGACCCCAGGGACTACAAAATGCCAGGCTTCCTAGTCCTTCACTATATTCCTGAGTTTGTTAAAACTCATGTCCATTGAATCAGTCATGCTATCCAACCATCTCATCTTGTGCTGTCCTTTCTAGTTCTGCACTTAATAGTCCCCAGCATCAGATTCTTTTCCAACAAGCTGGCTTTTTGCATTAGGTGACCAAAGTATTGAAGCTTCAGCTTTAGCATCAATCTGTCCAGTGACTATATGGACCTTTAGGTTTGACTTTGTCAGCAAAGCTATTTATGTACTACTCATTGTGACTCTATGGACTGCAACAGGGCAGCCCTCCCTGTCCATCACCAACTCCCATTGTTTACCCAAACTCATGTCCATTGAGTTGGTGATGTCATCCAACCATCTCATCCTCTGTTGTCCCCTTCTCCTCCCACCTTCAATCTTTGACAGTCTTTTCAAATGACTCAGATCTTCACATAACGTGGCCAAAATATTGGATTTCAGCTTCAACATCAGTCCTTCAATGAACACTCAGGAAAGATTTCCTTTAGGATGGACTTGTTGGATCTCGTTTCAGGCCAAGGGACTCTCAAGAGTCTTCTCCAACACCACAGTTCAAATGTTTCAATTATTCAGTGCTCAGCTTTCTTTATAGTCCAAATATCACATCCACACATGACTACTGGAAAAACCATAGTCTTGACTAGATGGACTTTTGTTGGCATAGTAATGTCTCTGCTTTTTAATATGCTGTCTAGGTTGGTAATGACTTTCCTTACAAGGAACAAGTGTCTTTTAATTTCATGGCTACAGTCACAATCTCCAGTGATTTTGGAGCCCCCAAAAATAAAGTCAGCCACTGTTTCCACTGTTTTTCTATTTGCCATGAAGTGATTGGACCGGATGCCATAATCTTAGTTTTCTGAATGTTGAGCTTTTAGCCAACTTTTTCACTCTCCTCTTTCACTTTTGTCAAGAGACTCTTTAGTGCTTCTTCACTTTTGCCATAAGGGTGGTGTCATCTGCATATCTGAGGTTATTGATATTTCTCCCAGCAGTTTTGATTCCAGCCTGTGCTTCTTCCAGCCCAGCATTTCTCATGATGTACTCTGCATATAAGTTAAATAAGCAGGGTCCCAATATATAGCCTTGACATACTCCTTTTCCTATTTGGAACCAGTTTGTTCCATGTCCAGTTCTAACTGTTGTTTCCTGACCTGTATAGAGATTTCTCAAGAGGCAAGTGAGGTTGTCTGGTATTTCCATCTCTTGAAGAATTTTCCACAGTTTGTTGTCATCCAAACAGTCAAAGGCTTTGACATAGTCAATGAGGCAGAAATAGATGTTTTTCTGGAACTCTTTTGCTTTGTTGATGATCCAGATGATGTTGGCAATTTGATCTTTGGTTCCTCTGCCTTTTCTAAAACAAGATTAAACATCTGGAAGTTCATGGTTATGTATTCCTGAAGCCTGGCTTGGAGAATTTTGAGCATTACTTTAACTAGCATGTGAGATGAGTGCAATTGTGGGGTAGTTTGAGCATTCTTTGGCATTGCCTTTCTTTGGGATTGGAATGAAAATTGACCTTTTCCAGTCCTGTGGCCACTGTTGAGTTTTCCAAATTTGCTGACATATTGAGTGCAGCACTTTCACAGCATCATTTTTAAGGATTTGAAATAGTTCAATTGGAATTCCATCACCTCCTGTAGCTTCATTTGTAGTGATGCTTCATAAGGCCCACTTGACTTCACATTCGAGGATGTCTGGCCCACTTGACTTCACATTCCAGGATGTCTGGCTCTAGGTGAGTGATCACACCATCATGATTATCTGGATCATGAAGATTTTTTTTGTACAGTTCTTCTGTGTATTCTTGCCACCTCTTCTTAATATCTTCTGCTTCTGTTAGATCCATACCATTTCTGTCCTTTATTGAACCCATGTTTGCATGAAATGTTCCCATGGTATCGCTAATTTTCTGGAAGAGATCTCTATTCTATTGTTTTCCTCTAATTCTTTGCATTGATCGCTGTGGAAGGCTTTTTTCTCTCTCCTTGCTATTCTTTGGAACTCTGCATTCAAATGGGTATATCTTTCCTTTTCTTTTTTGCTTTTCACTTGTCTTCTTTTCACATCTATTTGTGAGGTCTCCTCAGACAGCCTTTTTTAGCATTTATTTTTCTCTGGGATGGTCTTGATCCCTGTCTCCTGTACAATGTCACAAACCTCTGTCCATAGTTCATCAGGCACTCTGTCTATCAGATCTATTCCCTTAAGTCGATTTCTCACTTCCACTGTATAATCATAAGGGATTTGATTTAGGTCATACTTGAATGGGCTAGTGGTTTTCCCTACCTTCTTCAATTTAAGTCTGGATTCGGCAATAAGGAGTTCATGATCTGAGCCACAGTCAGCTCCTAGTCTTATTTTTGTGACTGTATAGAGCTTCTCCATCTTTGGCTGCAAAGAATATAATCAATCTGATGTTGGTGTTGACCATCTGATGTCCGTGTGTAGAGTCTTCTCTTGTGTTGTTGGAAGAAGGTGTTTGCTATGACTAGTGTGTTCTCTTGGCAAAACTGTATTAGCCTTTGCCTTGCTTCATTCTGTACTCCAAGGTCAAATCTGCCTGTTACTCCGGGTGTTTCTTAACTTCCTACCTTTGCATTCTAGTCCCCTATAATAAAAAGGACATCTTTTTTATGTGTTAGTTCTAAACGATCTTGTAGGTCTTCATAGAACCGTTTATCTTCAGCTTCTTCAGCATTATTTGTCAGGGTATAGACTTCGATTACCATAATATTGAATGGCTTGTCTTGGAAACGAACAGAGATCATTCTATTGTTTTTGAGATTGCATCCAAGTACTGCATTTTGCACTCTTTTGTTGATTATGATAGGTACTCCATTTCTTTTAATGGTGCCCACGGTAGTAGATACAATTGTCATCTGAGTTAAATTCACCCATTCCAGTCCATTTTAGTTTGCTGATTCCTAAAATGTTGACTTATTATTAGGAAACAAATGGACAGTCACATATATTTCTTTTCTTCTAAAATGTTAATCTATATGTAAAGAGTTCAGATAAGATGAGTATGATCCACTTTTTTATGTTAATTTAATGAGCCTGGCTGTCTATGCCAAAGTAAGTTTATATTCACAATACTTCTGTTTGGCATATTACGTTTTCCCTTTCATCCCTTCAGCTTGCTATGAGTTTGTTTTTTCTTTTATTTTTCTATTATCTTGGGGCTTCAGTTCAGTTCTGTTCAGTTCACTCAGTCATGTCCAAATCTTTGCAACCCCATGAACTGCAGCTTGCCAGGCCTCCCTGTCCATCACCAACTCCCGGAGTTCAATCATCTCATGTCTATGGAGTCAGTGATGCCATTCAGCCATCTCATCCTCTGTCGTCCCCTTCTCCTCCTGCCCACAATCCCTCCCAGTATCAAAGTCTTTTCCAATGAGTCAACTCTTCGCATGATGTGGCCAAAGTACTGGAGTTTTAGCCTCAGCATCATTTCTTCCAAAGAACACCCAGGACTGATCTCCTTTAGAATGGATTGTTTGGATCTCCTTGCAGTCCAAGGGACTCGCAAGAGTCTTCTGCAACACCACAGTTCAAAAGCATCAATTCTTCAGTGCTCAGCTTTCTTCACAGTCCAACTCTCACATCTGTACATGACTACTGGAAAAACCATAGCCTTGACTAGACGGACCTTTGTTGACAAAGTAATGTCTCTGCTTTTGAATATGCTATCCAAGTTGGTCATAACTTTTCTTCCAAGGAGTAAGTGTCTTTTAATTTCATGGCTGCAGTCACCATCTGCAGTGATTTTGAAGCCCCCAAAATAAAGTCTGACACTGTTTCCAGTGTTTCTCCATCTATTTGTCATGAAGTGATGGGACCAGATGCCATGATCTTAGTTTTCTGAATGTTGAGCTTTAAGCCAACTTTTTCACTCTCCACTTTCACTTTCATCAAGAGGCTCTTTAGTTCTTCTTCACTCTCTGCCATAAGGGTGGTGTCATCTGCATATCTGAGGTTATTGGTATTTCTCCTGGCAAACTTGATTCCAGCTTGTGCTTCTTCCAGCCCAGCATTTCTCATGATGTACTCTGCATAGAAGTTAAATAAGCAGGGTGACAATATACAGCCTTGACATACTCCTTTTCCTCTTTGGAACCAGTCTGTTGTTCCATGTCCAATTCTAACTGTTGCTTCCTGACCTGCATGTAGGTTTCTCAAGAGGCAGGTCAGGTGGTCTGGTATTCCCATCTCTCTCAGAATTTTCCACAGTTTCTTGTGATCCACACAGTCAAAGGCTTTGGCATAGTCAATAAAGCAGAAATAGATGTTTTTATGGAACTCTCTTGCTTTTTCCATGATCCAGCGAATGTTGGCAATTCGATCTCTGGTTCCTCCGCCTTTTTAAAAACCAGTTGAATATCTGGAAGTTCACGGTTCACGTACTGCTGAAGCCTGGCTTGGAGAATTTTGAGCATTACTTTACTAGTGTGTGATATGAGTGCAACTGTGCGGTAGTTTGAGCCTTCTTTGGCATTGCCTTTCTTTGGGATTGGAATGAAAATTGACCTTTTCCGGAACTGTTACCACTGCTGAGTTTTCCAAATGAACAAATATTATTGTTTTTAAACTTCTTCTTTTCTTTTTTGTTAGCTGTAAAATAATTGGCATAACATTATATTAATTTCAGGTGTGCAACATAGTGTTCTAATATATGTATGTGCTACAAAATGATCACCACTGTGACTAATTGACATTCATTACCATAAATAGTAGCAAATTTTTCTTCTTTGATGACTTATTTTATTTAAAAACTTTATTGAGAACAAAAATCACATACCAAAGATTCCTACTGTTAGAGTGTACAGTTCAGTGTTTTTAGTGTATTCACCATGGTGTGCAAGCATCTTCATTATTTAAATTTATAGTATTTTTGTCCCTCTCAAAAGAAATCCTGCACTTACTGGTATAATTTAGCATTTCTACATCCCCTCAACCCCTGACAACCATTAATCTACTTTGTCTCTTCATGGACTGACCTATTCTGAATGTTTCATATGAACAAAATAATACAATATGTGGTCTTTTGTGTCTGGCTTCTCGTTTAGTATTTTTCTTTCAAGTTCCATGCACTAAACCCTTTTTGTCACTTAAAAATATATAATGTAATACATTAACTGTAGTCACCATGCTGTATATGATGTAAGGTATGCTTGACATATTTTTACTCCTAAACTTTCTAACTACTTTAGGTTTATCAATCCCACACAATATTCTACATCAAACCCTTTCTAAATGTGCTTCACTGAGCTGCAATGATTAAAAAACTAATATATTTACTTTGTTATGAAATAATACTGTATTTCTACCCCAGTCCTTCTTTTCTTATCCAGGCAGCAACTGTGCTTTTCCATTTGTAATGCCTGTGTAATAGAACTAATGCAGATTATAGTAACACCTTTTAGTCTGGTTGCTTAAGTATATTTTTATATAATGACATCATAGACAATGATCTTCAAATTATACCTTTTGAGCTATACCTTTCTAATAACTTTCAGATGCTTTAGACAGGGAAAAAAATAATATCTGCTATGCTTTAGATATTGAAGTTATCGCATGTAGTTGTATGACTGGTCTAGGAGTCTGTTTGTATGACTTCTAGAAAAGTCTAGTAAACTGACTTGTGTTCCAGTTCCACAGTTTTAAGTCCAGGAATGTGTTAACCTGAGTAAGATGCATAGGTCTGGTGAAGCCAAGAGTTCTGAACAAAGCTTGAGCTCCAGCCTGCATGTTTTATTCTACACTATATTATAAATGTACTGTATACTGTAAAATGTGGAGATCAATGATGTGAATATTGCCCAGATAAAATAATGAAATAGTTCCTGACCATTTTCTCCTTTCCCATCCATCACTCATTAACACACACATAATCGTGAAGACTGTGGACAACTACCCAGTTGCTCTGTCCAAAACAGAAGGATTTATGTCCTCAGGAATCATAGTGGCTAGCAATTCACAGTTAACATCACCTCCAAGAATTGCCTTTGGCCAAAGAAGTCTGTCTCATATAAGTTCGCTCTCTCTTTATAGGGCAGCTTGCATCTAAACACTTTTCAAGATGGGGAGAAAATAGGCCAGATCTGTTGTCTCAATTCATGACAGCTATGAAGATAGTATCATTAAAAAAAAAAATACCCAGTTAAATTTGAATTGCATGTAAACAATTAAACTTTATTGGCATAAGTGTGTTCCCTGTAACATTGTGGCATACTTACACTGAAGTATACCAAAATATAGACATACAGCAAAAATGTATGTATTATCTAACAGAAATTAAAATTTAACCAAACACCCTCTATTTTTATTGTTAAGGCAATGCCACCCCACTCCAGTACTCTTGCCTGGAAAATCCCATGGACGGGGGAGCCTGCTAGGCTGCAGTCCATGGGGTCGCAAACAGTCAGACACGACTGAGCGACTTCAGTTTCACTTTTCACTTTCATGCATTGGAGAAGGAAATGGCAACCACTCCAGTGTTCTTGCCTGGAGAATCCCCGGGATGCGGGAGCCTGGTGGGCTGCCGTCTATGGGGTCACACAGAGTCAGACACAACTGACGTGACTTAGCAGCTGGCAACTCTGTCTGAAGGGTCATGCCAGTGATCTCTGCCCAGTCTTACTTTTCTCACTCATGGACAGGTGTTCTTCAGTGAATTCATCTCAGTAAACTGCTTTCATTTGAATAACTGTCTCAGGGACTGTTTCCCAGGGAACCTTATCTATGTCAGTTGGTGCAAATCATGGTCCAAAAAAGCAGATGCTGAAATGAAATTTTTGGAATCAAAGCATTTGCTAGCCAGTTGGCAAAGACAACCCCATCACTGGGTGGTACATGGGGTGCTGAAAGTCCCTGATATGTAGTAATGATGCTGTCATTAAAATTTCCATGATAATAAACTGGGAAGGGATTCAGTTGGGGGGTGTGGAGCAGTGGTTGGTGAAATGTCTCAGATCTCAGTCTTTTGAGAAATTGAGAACTAGTAATTATAAGGACTGTGAAGTGGGATAGCTGCTACTGAGGTCATTAATACATCAGGGAAAAGAGAACAACAAAATGCTTAAATTCATTACTAACTTAAAGTAACACAGCACATAAACATATAAATGTAATCATCTTCTACATCCAACGGGCAGAAAAGCTAAAATTCAACTCTGCTGATTAATTAGAGGGATAACTGAAATACAGAAAATGTAACTTCTCAATCCAGAGTGCTATGCTAAGGGCAAGACCATGATTGGAAAAAAAAAAAGGGGGCGGGGGGGGGAGATGATAAAGCATAGGTGGAGAGAACTGTGTCAGAAATCCAGAATCTCTTGTTTGTTTGTTTATTCTTTAATCCTCTGAGTCAACAAATATGGCCCTTAGTATTAAAGGGTAGTGCTTGTCCTTTATTTGAAGCTGTTAACAAACTTCTACCTTATAAGACAACTTGTGCCTCCTTGTCATGTATCTCAATCTTCCTCAAGACCATTAGATCTTTAAATAAAGATAAGCCTCATTATATACTATCTAGGAGGATGCTACTAATAAGTGCTTCTACTGAGAGATGAAAGGGATTATATCTCAGTGAAAATGTAGGATCTAAGCTATGTGTAGTGTCAGGAACTAGTAGCATGTTCATGGGACTGGGTCCTAAGGACACTAGATCAAGAATAGCTTGATATGAAGCTGAATAATAACACTTACAATAGCCGTGACATGGAAGCAAACTTAGTGTCCAATGATGGATAAATGGATAAAGAAAATGTACATATACACAATGGAATATTACTCAGCCATGAAAAGAAACAAAACTGCCATTTTTAGAAACATAGAGAGACCTAGAAATTGTCATACAAAGTGGAATAAGAAAGAGAAGAACAAATATTGTATATTAATGCATAAATGTGGAATCTAGAAAAATGGTATAGATGATCTTATTTCCAAAACAGAAATAGAGACACAGATGCTAGAAAATATATATATGGACACCAAGGAGGAAGCGGGAGGTGGGATGAATTGGAAGATTGAGACTGATGTATATACATTATTGATTCTGTGTATAAAAATGATAACTAATGAGAATCTACTGTATAGCTCAGGGAACTCAGTGTTCTAGGCTAACCTAAAATGGAAGGAAATCCTAAAAAGAAGTTTATGGCTGAAGTTTATAGAAGTTTACAGCTGATTCACTACTGTATAGTAGAAACTAACACAGCACTGTAAAGCAACATATTCCAATTAAAATTAATTTTAAAATAATCTATTAGTGTAAAAGCACTCTTCCTGATTATAGATTTCATACACAGACAAAGACCTTAGAGTACAGCACTAATTCCTGGGTGGCTGTGGAAGTCTGGGGAAAGAAATGGCCCAGGAAACGTGAGGTAGAAATGCCAGAACTTCCATGTTGGAAAGTTGGAGACAAAGATCCAAAGGCCCAGTGAACTTGACAGACTGTTGTGGATATACTATGTAAGACTGGACAATCTACCAGTTGACTATTTTCCACCAAAAGGCCACATTTACCATCATAACAGGAAAAGCACTGTGAAACGTTCAGCAGCTTTACTGGATCAATGACAGCTTCCTATATAGATTACAGCTGATGGTAGTTGCTTTAGAGCAATGAAGATAATAAGATCTCAGAAGTACTCATCTATTAAAAGAAAAATGATGGGCATAATTATTGAAATGAGCAGAAAAATTAGAGTGGAAACAGAAGCCAGATATAACTATGGAAATTGTTTTACTATAGAACATTGCCTGTAAATCTTGTCCTTAAGGATGCTACGTGCTCTATCTATAGTATTTGAATATTTCAAAGAAGATGGATAATAAAAAAAAATAGTGTTCTAGTTCACTATATATAATAGTGCACACATCATCCATAAGGGCAAGATATACAGACAATGTTTAAAAGTATTTCTCCATTTATGCAATCAAAAGAAATGAAGCATGGATGATTAGAATGTGAAGGCCTGCCAAGCCATTAAAACATTCTAATTTCCAGCACAGTTTCCAAACATGTGTCACTTTTATAATCCAGAACCCATTTACTGTAGGACAGGGAAGTTTCCCATGAGAAAGTACCTTCAACCCCACAGCAAGTTTATATGTTAATGATCATCAATGCTTTTTTCCCAATGAGGCATATAGTCATTTATTCTGATAACTCTGTACTGAGGAAAGGGAGGTACTAGACATTTCTATAACTCCAGAACAGAGATCCAACCCAACATTTGTACTTGGAAATGCAAGGCACATTTATAGTCATCTTATTTGTGAAGGTCTTGTAAAAATAGTATCCTGGCAAAGAGTATGGCACACCAAGAATGTGCAATTTAAGTCAAAAGCCTCAGAATTTTGAAACTCAGTTTTACTATTACCAGCTGAGACAATCTGTTCAAAACAAGTTCTCTTTAGTCTCCACTTCTACATATGAAAATGAGCTTTGTTCATACTATAATACATTATATACTTTTCATATACTTTCTGCTTAACAAATGTTTCTCTAAGTCCCACTGGGAAAATAATACATTTCCTTCTTCTCAGAGCTACCTAGAGGAAAAGGGTGCACACCAATCAAAACTATCTTCCATTGCAAACTTTATTTTTAGACTTTTCAAAGATTGGTGTAAGCACTTTTGAGATGAATGAAATGCTTGTATCTCTAGGAATCCTGCAAATGAAGATGAGTTTTAACTAAGGACTCATGTGAGTCTAAAACTCAATGTACAGAGAGTGCAACTGACTTTTTTACGCTGAGACGGTTGTTTGAATATTAGTTGAGTTTTGAACATCACATGAGTTAGGGGGTCCCAACCCTCTGTACAAAACTCCAATATAATTTTTATTTGACCCTCTGTATGCTCTATTCCCCTGTATTCTAGTTTCCTCCTGTATCTGCAATTCTGAAACTGCCGATTCAACCCCTTGCACATTGTGTAGTACTATAGTATGTATTTACTGGAAAGAGGTTGTATATAAGTGGAC
Source organism: Oryx dammah (assembly GCF_014754425.2). Classification (NCBI taxonomy): domain Eukaryota; kingdom Metazoa; phylum Chordata; class Mammalia; order Artiodactyla; family Bovidae; genus Oryx; species Oryx dammah. The sequence goes on along the minus strand of NW_024070196.1, from coordinate 37,550,014 downwards.
CTAGGCAGTTCAACCTACTGTTGTTTAATGATATTTCCTTGTGTTCAGGAATTCAGACAAAATTTGTTAGATACTTTTTAGATAATTGTAGGTCTGAAAAGTTCAAATAAAATGGATAATAAAAAAATATAGCATATTGGCCCAGATCTACCTCATAGCAGATCCACTCTCCATGGACCACACAGTGGTGATTTCCATGATCTCACAATTAATAATTATATAAAGGTATTTGGTGGCTTTAAGAATACCAACATTCACCTATGAAGTAAGAGCTATCGTATTTGGGAAACTCAAATATAAGCTGTTGAATCTGGCCCTTATTCCACGAATATAATAAAGTAAAAGCAATGCTGCATCTTCAGGGAAATGTCAGAAATCAAGGCCATTCTTGAAGATCTAAAGTGTTAAGTAATATTGATCTTCATCATGCCCCTCTTTGATTCACTAATACGGTTACTGGAGTAATTCTATGGACCCTGGAAAATGAAGTCGGCTACTGAAAACTCAGTCAAGCAGTAGTCAAATATATCTTTGCTACAGCATATTAATATTGTCCCAGGCATGTGGTATCCGATTTTTAATTTTGATTTTTTTCTATTGCTATGAAGAAACAGATGAGAAGCAGTTATTGCTGATGTAGTTTAAACAACAGGATATATTTCACTTTGTCCCAGAGTTATATTAAATGTATTAAATATTAACTTTCTTGCTGACTGTCATAATGTAGGTCAAAAGTACCTATATTATCTGTACACTTCTTTGGTTAATATTACATTATTTCTTTCTGTTGATGGAATCAAATTAATTAAATCACATGAATGTACAAAAACACTGAAGGTCTTGGGAAGACACTCCTAAGGACAGGTGATAAAGCCTACAAAAATTCAAGACGCACTGAAGCAATGAAATTTTGTAATTGTTCTAGTTGTCTGAAACATGTTGGGACTGAAATAAGAAAATAAGAAATAAATTATCAAGTTAATGAATCATGTGTTTCATCATTAAAAAAAAAAGTCTAACAAAATATTTTAAAAAGTTTAACATTTATTCAGCTCACACCTATAGTTACATGGTGGATGGGAGAGGCAGAATTAATACTAGGCAGTAGAGACCAATAACAACAGGCCTGGATCTGAGATAAGTTGGCTGGGCATTTGGGTGTAGGTTGAGTATAGACAACACTGTATTACAGTCCCTCTCAGAGATGACCCTGAAAAACATTGTTGAGAGGAAACCTTCCCAATGATTAGAATTGAAGATCATGTACCTGATCCTTTACTCTGTGTGGAAAGAAAAGTGGTACATGATTAGAATTTATATAGAACCATGGGGGAATCTAGCAAGGAGTGGAAGATAAAAGACAAGGAGTTCCATAGAAAAAGTGTGTGCAGAGACTTTCAGGAGTGCACATAAATTGTGAAGATCTTTGGGCTGATATTGCATACTAAAGCCTATCAGAGGTCATAGATTAAAAACAAAACACAAGTGGATTGAATGACTTAGAAATTGACATCAGCCAGTCTCTTTCATTTACCATGCCCAATGTAGACACCTTGGGTTATGAATGAAGCAACCATGGTGACAAGTTATTGCACTGGACCCATTCACCTCTAACAGGGGCAGGGATTTTCTCAGTTCAGTTCTGTTTAGTCACTCAGTCACGTCTGATTCTTTGCAACCCCATGGAATGCAGCATACCAGGCTTCCCTGTCCATTACCAGCTCCTGGAGCTTGCTCAAACTCATGTCAGTCAAGTCAGTGATGCCATCCAACCTTCTCATCTTCTGTTGTCCCTTTCTTCTCCTGCCTTCAATCTTTCCCAGCATCAGGGTCTTTTCCAGTGAGTCAGTTCTTTGCATCAGGTGGCTAAAGTATGGCAGTTTCAGCTTCAGCATCAGTCCTTCCAATGACTATTCAGGACTGATTTCCTTTAGGATTGACTGGTTGGATCTCTTTGCTATCCAAGGGCCTCTCAAGAGTCTTTTCCAACATCACAGTTCAAAAGTATCAACTGTTTGGTGCTCAGATAAGATCACTGCATCTGGTCGCATCAATTCATGGAAAATATATAGGGAAATAGTGGAAACAGTGGCAGATTTTATTTTGGGGGGCTCCAAAATCACTGCAGATAGTGACTGCTGCCATGAAATTGAAAGATGCTTACTCCTTGGAAGAAAAATTATGACCAACCCAGATAGCATATTCAAAAGCAGAGACATTAAATTTGCCAACAAAGTTCATCTAGTCAAGGCTATGGTTTTTCCAGTGATCATGTATGGATGTAAGAGTTGGACTGTGAAGAAGGCTGAGCACTAGAAAATTGATGCTTTTGAACTGTGGTGTTGGAGAAGACTCTTGAGAGTCCCTTGGACTGCAAGGAGATCCAACCAATCCATTCTAAAGGAGATCAGTCCTGGGTGTTCTTTGGAAGGAATGATGCTAAAGCTGAAACTCCAATAGTTTGGCCGCCTGATGTAAAGAGTTGGCTCATTGATGCTGGGAGGGATTGTGGGCAGGAGGAGAAGGGGACAACAGAGAATGAGATGGCTGGATGGCATCACCGACTTGATGGACTTGAGTTTGAGTGAACTCTGGGAGTTGATGATGGACAGGGAGGCCTGGCATGCTGTGATTCATGGGATCGCAAACAGTCAGACACGACTGAGCGACTGAACTGAACTGATCAGCTTTCTTTATAGTCCAATTCTCATATCCATACATGACTACTGGAAAAAACATAGCTTTGACTAGACAGACATCTATTGGCAGAGTAATGTCTCTGCCTTTTTTTTAAATATAAATTTATTTATTTTAATTGGAGGCTAATTAGTTTACAATATTGTATTGGTTTTGCCATACATCAACATGAATCCTTTTTAATATGCTGTATAGGTTGGTCATAGTTTTTCTTCCAAGGAGCAAGTGTCTTTTAATTTCATGGCTGCAGTCACCATCTGCAGTGACTTTGGAGCCCAAGAAAATAAAATCTCTCACTGTTTCCTTTGTTTCTCCATCTATTTGCCTTGAAATGATGGGACCAGATGCCATGATCTTAGTTTTCTGAATGTTGAGTTTTAAGCCAACTTTTTCACTCTCCTCTTTCAATTTCATCAAGAAGCTCTTTAGTTCCTCTTCTCTTTCTGCCATAAAGGTGATCTCCTCTGCATATCTGAGGTTATTGATATTTCTCCTGGCAATCTTGATTTCAGCTTGGGCTTCATCCAGCCTGGCATTTGGCATGATGTGTTTTGCACATAAGTTAAATAAGCCGGGTGACAATATACAGCCTTGATATACTCGTTTCCCAATTTGGAACCAGTTTGTTGTTCCATGTCCAGTTCTAACTGTTGCATCGTGATCTGTGTACAGATTTCTCAGGGAGATTTTTCAGGTATTTTCTGGACAACTTCTATTATGTATATGGGTATGCCTTTTTTGATCATGGAGTCTCAGAGACCACTACAGTTTAAGAGTCTACAGAGCATAGGATCCTGATTTGTAATCGTCAAAAATATCACAACACCAAAGGATTCACACTTCTAAAACTGAATTGTGATGTTGTCCACAAGATCATGGAACTGAATTGTCCTATTATCTACCACATCACCCAGAAATTTACAATAAATAGAATGATGCAGAAGCTTTCAAAGGGAGAGCTAAAGCTTCAGCTTGGAAAGTATAGCCTCTATAGATAGGATTCCATTGTCAGTGATGGAGCTGACAACTTGATGAGTGAATATTATATGATGTTGTGCCTCTAACTGGTAAAAACATGTTATTCAAGGACTCAAAAAATATAAATAAGACTAAATTCACTTACCTTCATTGTCATTGAACCACTTGGGTAGTTACTGTCTTGATTTCTATAGTTAAAGTGATGGTTTTTCCAGTAGTTATATATGGATGTGAGAGTTGGGCCATAAGAAGGCTGAGTGACAAAGAATTGATGCTTTCCAATTGTGTTGCTGGAGAAGACTCTTGAGAGTCCCTTGAACTTCAAGGAGATAAAATCAGCCAATCCTAAAGGAAATCAATCCTCAATACTCATTGGACCGAATGATGTTGAAACTCTGATACTTTGGCCCCCTGAAAGGAAGAGCTGACTCATTGGAAAAGACACTGATGCTGGGAAAGACTGAAGGCAAAAGGAGGAGGAGGGGGCAGAGGATGAGGTGGTTAGATAGCATCACTGACTTTGAGCAAACTCTGGGAGATAGTGAAGGATGGGCGTGATGCACTTCATGGAGACACAAAGAGTTGGACACAACTTAGTGGCTGAACAGCAACAACACATTTCTGCAACTCTGGAATTTTCATATCTATGACTACTGTTTCCAGAGAGAATATTACTATCACCAGAGACAACAAGGATCCCATTATGTTTTAGGTTTTATCCCTGGTGGCTCAGATGGTAAACCGTCTGCCCACAATGCAGGAGACCTGGGTTTGATCCCGGGGTCGGGAAGATCCCCTGGAGAAGGAAATGGCAACCCACTCCAGTATTCTTGCCTAGAAAATCCCACAGATGGAGGAGCCTGGTGGGCTACAGTCCATGGGGTCACAAAGAGTCGGACACAACGGAGCAACTTCATGGACTCACTTTGGGATATTCAGTGATGCCAGAAGATGAGAATGGAATGAAAAGAAATCTATAACCAGACAGGAATTATTTTCTCTGATCATCTACAGGAGATAGGGCATCTATTCCATAATAAGAGCAAGGAAGAATAATTTAGGAATTTAGGTGATTAATTGGGGGATTATTGTTATTCCCCAGTGCCAACTCAACAATCAATAGACACATGGAACAACTTAAGGAAGAAAATGACAGCTACAGGTTCAGAGTCCTCAGGGTTAAGTATCTTGCATCACCACAAGACCAGGTAAGCTATGTGATCATTTGAATTTTTGAAGAGGCAAACAATAATAATGAATTCAATAGCCAGATACTTTGGGCAGAAGGTTAGGGATATTCCTATAATATAAAGGGTAAAGGGAGGAAGAATCAGGGAAAACCTTAATACTATGGTGCAAGTCTGACAGATGTGAAAGAAGAGGGGAAAGAAAGGAAGATTGTTTGGTAAGGGCTTCAAATAGCAGTAGAGCTCCAAAAAGACACAGGTAGATTGATGGTGAGCTCCAGCACACGAGAACATTTGTGTGGAGTCTCCACTAAGATCTAGTGCTCAAACTGTATTAAATTATGTGAAGAAGGAGTACAGAGAGAGTGGCCTCAGCAAGGCTGCTGGAATGAAACTAAAGGTGTAGCAACTGCCAGCTGTCAGGCAACTACCTGACTTATAGTGGGTGCTCTTAAAAAGAGGCCTGAATAGTTGCATATTCATGTCTGCCACAGCCACCTGTACAAGCAGACAAGGGTATTAAAAGGGGAAGAGAGTGAATGTCAACTTCATATTGAGATTAGATACAATGGCAGACTCTGCAGCTCATTCCACCAAAAGTTTCATCAGTTTCCCCAGGAAACCAGACCATCCAGGATCTTGGAACTGTGCACAGATGGGTGAATTTATTATATGAGTCAGTGCATCCACATAAGGCATGGACTTAGTGGTTGCCTCAGACACCAAGCTTCTCATTCCAGGACTAACATACTCACTCCCCAGATTCAGACAGTGACTCCTTCTTCAGGAATAATCTTTGCCTGAAGAGACAGACGTATCTACATTTCACAGTCTGTTTCCTGTGATTCTAACCTTTAGACATAAAGATAGCTAGAAAGATGATAGATTTATATATGGATAAACACACTAGTACCCCTCCACTACCACACACACATAGAAAATATATGATGTGAAGATAATCATGAATAGATGAATGTGAGCTTTTGGAAGTTCTGATATAATCCTAACATATATTCACATTTTTAAAAATTTTAATCCCTATTGAGTAAAGATCTGTGTCTTTGATCACTTACTATAAGCTTTATTGATTTTTAAAATCCCTTGGACTGATGACATATTTTTCAAGGTCTCTGACTAAATCTACCATGGCTCAAAGCTAGTTTTTAAAACTGAATTTGTCAGAGCAGTAGTTAGAACTGTATGTGTGAATTTTTTTTTCCACTTAGCTATTTATGAAGCTCTTTCTAAATTCTCTTCACCATATCATTTTCTTTATTGCCCTCTCAGTAACTTTAAAAAAAAAAAAGCTTTATTTCAGTATATTTGACACGTAATACACTGCATATGTTTTTGAATTTATTTTTATTGGAGTATCCTTGCTTTATAGTGTTGTATTAGTTCCTACTGTACTGCAAAGTGAATAAGCTATATGTATACCTATATCCCCTCTCCTTTGGATTTCCTTCCCATTTAGGTCACTCCAGAGAATTGAATAGAGTTCCCTGGGCTATACCATAGGTTCTCATTAGTTATATATTTTATATATAATATCAATAGTGTATATACATCAATCCCAATCTTCCAATGCATCCCATATCTCCTCCCCCTACTCCACGGTGCTCACGTTTGTTCTCTACATCTATGTCTCTATTTCTATTTTGCAAAATAAGATCAACTTTACCATTTTCCAAGTATCCATATATGTGTATTAATATACAATATTTGTTCATTGCACATATTTGAACTGTATAAGTGATAAGTCGTGATATATGAACACACGTGAAATAATCACCACAGAAAATATAATGAAAACATCATCAACCCTGTTTCCTCAAGCCTCTTTGTAATCTCTCCCATCTCTTTACTTCCTGTTGCCAGGAAACCCCAGAGGATCTTTCTGTCACTATAGGCCAGTTTACATTTTATTTAGTTTAAACATTCTAAGTAACTAATTACTTTTATTTAAGTACAATCATATAGTACACAGCCTTTTGGGTCTGCCATCTTTCACTCAACATAAATATTTTGAGGTGTATTCAGCTTGTAGCATGTATCAAATATTCAAGATTTCTAATTGTGAAATAGCATTTTACTGTTAGGGACACATCACTTTGTTAATCCATTCATCTGTTTGTTGGCATCACACAGGTACTAGACAATGAGATACCAACAAAAAGTAATTCAGAAAAGTTCTTTCCTACACTAGTGAGTCTTATCATCTTGGAAAACTCCACTACCCTTTATTTTAAGTCAGGGAGAATATCAAGAATTGTTACCATGACAATCATGCAACAAATTCCCAAGATTAAATTGACCTTAAAAAAAATTCCTGCCACTCTATGAGTCAAGACGAAGGAAATCAAAATAGGACAAACTTTGGGCGTCTGACCAGGAGAGCAATGAGGCTTTGAGTGCAGGCTCAAGAGAGTTGAAGACTGAAATAGATGCCATCAGTAAAGATGACCTTGCTGTCTGGTATAGGATGATGGGTACCATCTGTACCAAAACCATCAGTAGGTTACTGGATGAGACTTGAACAGCTTCCACAATTTATCCCACCTGATGAACCTGCTCTCTCCTTCCATGCTTATTAAACCTTGATTTCCTTTCTAACCCTAACTGTTTATTTAAGGAGCAAAATGCTTGGGCAGGTCCCCCCAATCCATACACACTAAGTGAAAAAATTCAAAAAGAGGGGAGACTCAAACATTTATGGCTGTTTTGGATACAGGCATCCAAGTCACCATCCTACCCTATCCATTGGGGGCAAATACCAGCTGGATTTAGCTAACTGAGACAAAGAAAGGTTTAGAATAGTTCAGAGAAGCTAATTCAACTATGTGGGTGAGACTATTTGGGCAATTCATTATTCTACTCTTATAGGTCATACTCTGAATGTATAATCAATATTGATTTTTTATAGGGTTGTACTATCAGTGAAGGCATTCTCCCTCTTTGGAAGAACTGCATATAGAGAAACGCTATACCTTTGAGATTTCACAAATTTAATTATGCTTTCAAGCTGAAAATATCCACGGTGGATAACAGACGGCAGGCAGCCTCTGGTAACAGCAGGTAGCCTCCATCCAGAGGTGCCCATTGAGGTGGATCCATCGCTTTCCTAATGTAGCTATATTTGCACAAAAGGTAAAGATTTGAAGCTGCAGTTTCCTACTGAGATTTTCCAAGACTGAACTTCTTGCATCTAGAGTGTTTGTGAATCTGACTGGTATTTATTTGGGGTGGGGTAGGGAGCTGGCATAGTCTGTTCAAACTCACGAGACTTATTTGTCAAATGGAAGATGCGTATAAAGAATGCAGTTTGTTTGACTACAGGGGCATCTCAGTTTTACATTAAAAAGTGTCAACTTTCCCTTTACTTCCCTCTTATTATGTAATTGAGGTAAAACCACTGCCTCAGTGGAGCTTCCCAGATGGCTCAGGGATAAAGAATCCACCTGCCAAACAGGAGATGAGGGTTCAGCACCTGGGTTGGGAAGATCCCCTGGAGAAGAAAATGACAACCCATTATAGTATTCTTGCCTGGAAAATCCCATGGACAGAGGAGGGACATGACTTAGTGACTATATAGCAACAACAGCGTCAATGGCTCAGTGGGACCTCAGATTCACAGAAGTTCCCTCAAACATCTTGGCATGATTGATGGCTTAACTAAGCAAATCATCAGTGAAGCCCAGAGAGCTGCTATGGCTGTGCCACTCCTGTAACAGTTATGCAGCAACAGAAATGGATACAATTCTGCTGAGTGGGCAACATTCTCACCATTCTCAAAGTACTTGCCGATGCCCTTTTTAATGAACTGAATATATCTTTTAGTATCTCTTGGGCTTTTGTCAATGATCTACGTGTTTGTCCTGCCCCTCGGAAAGCTACCAACTCACAGATAGAAGATATTCTTCATGTGTACATTCAAGTAAAGAACATTCTCTGAAGCGAAGGCTTAAAATTTTACTATTAATTGGGCCACATCTTCCTAGAATGTCACTGATTCATTATCCAGGCATTAATGCAAATTGTACCCATCATTATTTATACCATGACAAGAACCCCACTATAAGGTACTGGAAGCAAAGTGAATCCCTCTATATTTACGATGTGGAAGGGCTTCCTTGGTGGTTCAGACAGTAAAGAATCTGCCTGCAAAGTGGGATACCTGGGTTTGATCACTCGGTCGGGAAGACCCCCTGGAGAATAGCATGGCAACCCACTTCAGTTTCCTTGCCTGGAGAATTCCGTGGATGGAGCAGCCTGGCATGCTACAGTCCATGGGGTCGCAAAGAGTCATGCAACTGAGTGACTAACACTTTCACTTCACTTTATGATGCAGAGATTGCCTTTCATGCTAAACTGTGACTCTTGCCAAAATTTGACACATTTTTCTCACGATGTAAACGCCCACTTTGCAAGAGGCATGGCCTTTGGCTATTTTTTTGTTACCTATATCTAGCTTTTATTCTTTCCTTGAGGCTAATTATGGGGCTTCAATGTTGTTGACATTATTTTAGGTTAAACACTGATGCTCTAATCCAGTCAGTTGATTCTAAAATTGTAACTATGTGTAGCAAACTAATATGTGCCATGTTTTCAGACTCCTATGCTATTTACAGTCTGGCAGTGGTGTGCCTTTCATCACAAAAGCCACTGAATAATGTGCTGAAGGTGAACCATCCATAGAGTTTAGTAAACATAAGGCATCTTCCCCAGAAATTGACCCTAAAATATTTCTAAGTCTTCCTCCTTCAGATGCTAGTAATACACACGCCTTTTAAAAGCATTTTAGTCAATGAGGGTGCTGTCTCCAGAAAGTGATTGCCTCTAGTCAATTCATGGATTATGACCAGAATAAAAGAGTTGTAGGGTTATAAATTTATTTTGAGATTTGGGGATCTCATCATGGCAAAATACTTTCTTTTTTTCTTAACAGTAACTCTGAGTGATGACTTGTCCAAAGGGAGGTCTAGGGGATTCAAATTTTATTCTGATAATCATAATGGCAATAATCATTTGATTTAGTACCCTGGTCACCAAAAGCAACTCAATTGCCAGTGTTGGTCAAACTGAGACATGATCAGTCTCTGTTAGTGTTATCCTTTTTGCCTTTAACTCTTTCAAACTAAAGAGCTGGGTGTGAGCAGGGAAGGTTGAGCTATCAGAAAGTGACACACTGATTTCTGGTAATGTAAGAAGAGCAAGCCCTCTGATGTTGGGAGGGAACACCTTGAGTCTGGACAATATACAAAAAAGAGGATCATTATTTTTCAGTGCCACTTAGACTCACTCCTGAATCTTTCTTCATGAAGGATACCTTCTGATATGGCTCTCCCAAACAGTTCCAAGCAGCTTAAAGTCAACTGACTGCTGGATTTTCCATCATTCACCAAAGAATACTGATCAAAAGTTGATCTCTGTTCTCTATAATCTTACTGAGGAGGCTGTGAGAAAGAGAAAATAATGACCAATATTCTAACACCAACTACCTAAAATACCTGTTAAAACCTTAGATGTTCTTTCTGTGCTCATTCCCACAGCTGTCATTCAACAGTTTCATGGGGTGAATGGCTACCACTCCACTGGTATCATGGACAAACAGGATAGATTATGTTATCTGTCCTCAGATTGTCTCTCCAAAATCAAGGACTAGATTTAATTTCTTTGTTTTTATTTATTTGTTTATTTATTGGCTGTGATGGGAAATAGATGGGGAAACAGTGGAAACAGTGTCAGACTTTATTTTTTTGGGCTCCAAAATCACTGCAGATGGTGACTGCAGCCATGAAATTAAAAGACACTTACTCCTTGGAAGAAAAGTTATGACCAACTTGGATAGCATACTCAAAAGCAGAGACATTACTTTGCCGACTAAGGTCCGTCTAGTCAAGCCTATGGTTTTTCCTGTGGTCATGTATGGATGTGAGAGTTGGACTGTAAAGAAGGCTGAGTGCCAAAGAATTGATGCTTTTGAACTGTGGTGTTGGAGAAGACTCTTGAGAGTCCCTTGGACTGCAAGGAGATCCAACCAGTCCATTCTGAAGGAGATCAGCCCTGGGC